>NC_135759.1:6872734-6913616 GCF_052425735.1 Oculina patagonica
TTCATTGCATACAACTGTCAGCGTTATTCTCTTCCGAACGTCAAGATTTGCTCGATTATGAGGAACGTTTTCGTTTCGCAAGCCAAATTAAGCTTCGCGCTGTACAGTTTTATTATTAGCATCGACAATTTTCAGAAAATTTTGCTCTCTATGTCATAAACAAGTAATCACATGTTTCCTCGTAAAATTAAGGATTAATATCACTTGTGTTTTCAGAAGTTTAGAAATTGCCCTCGTCGCTTCGCGACTCTGGCAATTTCTACAACTTTTGAAAACACGCGTGATATTAATCCTTAATTTTACGAGGAAACATGCGATTACCTATACAAAATGCAACTTTCTTAAGAAAGAGTTTGTTTTCACCATTCATGAACATGGAAAACAAGACAGTGGAATCAAATTACATTTCACACGAAATTTGCATACATTTGAACTTGCAAAAAAGAAGTATCTCTGCCGAGACATAACAATGAAACCTTTCATTAATAAATATTGTATTCTAATCTGATTGTTATTTTTTATGCCTTAACTATTTGAAAGTGGTTCTCATTGATGAAAACAAAACGGTTTTTCAATCAACCGCTTGAAGTATTTATAGCCGTGAAAACATTCGCTTAATCAAATTACATTATGCACGAAACATTTTCTAAATCCTTTTGTCCCAAAACTTTGAGGAAATTGAAATCTTTGTTGGACAGTACTGCATAAAAGTAGTTCATAGAATTGAACAAAAAGATAAGAACCATTGATAAAGGAAATTTAAAAACTTTATTTTGGCTCATTTTGACGAGATTCAGGATTTTCAAAGACTGCCAGTAAACAGCTGTATCTTGTCTGTCTCTAACGATTTTGCTACGGTTTCGAACAAGCTAATTTTTCAACATGATATCATGGTAGCGGGCAGACGTCGGTTCGTTCTGAATTTTTCAATACGGTATACAAGTTACAGGTCAATATACAGACCCTCTGTACAGTAAAAAAACGTTTTGGGAACAAACCATTGTAAACTTTTTTTTTCTATGTTGATTAGTAAAAATCCTCAGTACGATGTGGTGTTTGTTATCAAGTACTTTAGTACGTTAGTACTGCACGGTGTAAAACCTTAGAGAATTATTTTCAAGTGTGTTTTGTTTTATAAGCGGTTTATTCTCTAAGGGCTTGGTATGGGAGATCAAAATTAATGCAAATTTCCGTTATTCTCTCAATGCTTGGCACAGATTAGTACGCGTACAAACGAAAAACCAAGAAAAAAGGATACTGAAACGGTCAGGAAATGTATACAAACATTTAATTGAATGAAAAATGCCGAAAATAGCATTTTCAAGCATCTAAATTTCAATGTCTTTTTTTTTTTGGGGGGGGGGGGGAGGCATGCCCTCAGGCAGGCGCTCGAAAAGTACCCTGCCGCCTACTTTTCAAAACTTATTGAAAGCCCTGATTTGTGAAAGCTTTAACGCTTCTATATTTTAGTCTATAGTCTTTTTTGTTTTGACGTGAAATGAATTTCCTTTTTATGCTATTCAACTTGTCTGAGCTGATTTTGTTTAAGATTTGGTACGCAATATAAATTTTCAAACCAAAGCTGGAGCTTGCCTAGGCGTGTGTGTTAAAAAGAAGGTGACTTCTGGAGCACACGCAAACTGCGTGACATATGCAGACCTCGGACTACTGTGTAACGGCCACCCAAAACCTCCGCTTTGTTGACGCCACCCCAGCCTCCGCTTTGTTCCCTCCCCTAAAACGCTGGTGAGGGGGGAGGTAATTGGAGTAGAAAGCTTTATGGGATAGGGTGGAGTAAAATACTGCAGGAGGAGGGGAGGGAGGGGAGAGGATGGGAGTAGAAAGGGAGGGACAGGTGGGGGTGAAAGGCTAAGGAGAGGGAAAGGGAGATATAATTAAAATCTATGCTTGGTTATATCACGCAACCTTTGACTTCTGTCGTTTTCTCATAGGAACTTAACTTAAGGTGGGGTTCTACCTGAATTTGAATGAAATTTTAAGAGATTTAAAGAAGGGATTGAAGAAAAAAATGGAATCATCACTTAACAGTTGACCCCCGCACAAGAGCATTCCAGGTTGTCAGGGGACTGTTTGGTGTCCGTCCACCAATTTTTAACTTCAAATTCTAATTTTAAAATCACATTAAATCTCCAATATTTCTTATTTGTCTAAATTTTCCTCATCCTTTGAGAAAAACTATCTCCTCCCAGACATCCCCAAAATCGCCCAAAAATTAACAAAATACTGCAAAACAATCCTTGAAACGCCGGCTGAAATGGGTTTCAGTGTTTTCCAGCCCTTATACTTTGGGCCAGTACTACTATTCTTCATCAGCTGCTATTACAGTAATGGTTTGAAACACACACCTAATCATTGGTCAACAAGTTGTGATCATTTTCTTGACAATAGTAGTTACCTGATAAAGAGTTGTAGTACTGTTCCATCAAAGTGTAAGGGCTGGAAAATACCGAAATGCGTCAGCCACCTAAAGCGTTGGAAAAATGGCCTTCAGGTAAAACCCCGCCTTTATTAAGTATTGCGAAAAGGCTGCACTTTGCTAAGTGTTAAAAATTTATATCTTTTAGTCGTCTAGTTCAATCGTTTACTTGTATTGTGCTAAATATATTTATAAATTGAGACCATTATGTCATTAAGTGATGATGCGATCTTGAAAACATTGAAGATATTATGTTCTACACACACTAATACAGCTCATGCAGACTGTGTTACTCACACAAACCTCCGAATGAGTGTTACTTAAGTGACTGCTTTTCCAGTGATTTTTACTGTACTGTACCCTGCCTTTCAAGTAAAAGCAGATTGTTAATTATTAACCGCCCGATTTAAGCTTCTCAAGCTTCTTGTTTGTTTATGTAGTGTTTGTTATCTTTTACTTAACATAACTTTCTTGCATTTAATTGCAACGCGTAGAGGCATTGTGTTTCCAGAAATATATCCGTCATTCCTCGTATCATAATAAACGTAATTTATGCACGTTTATTAAATGTTAGCACGTCTATAGAATACCTGTTTTAACCTTTTTGTGCTACTGTTGCCTGTCGGCGGTATGTGCATAGTTATAAGCACGCAAGCGGGATACTGTTCATCGGGGTTTCTAAAAACGTTTAAAATGTTCTATTTTCTACAGTAATCTTAGCCTACTCTACTTGAACGTTCGCATTTTTTTTATTTATTACTCGTTAAAGACTACAGACTGGTAGTCGAAAGCTTGTTTTAACAAATATTTTTCAACCAGAGATCGCTTTTTACCAAATGTCTTATCCTGGTTACTCGTCTTTTTTTAATTGAATCATGCTGCGTACTCATAAGAACAACGGCACACAAAAACCGAGAAAGCTTCAAAAAGAATGTTAAAGTGAAGGCTGAGAGTTCAGAGCGTCCATTAAATTTATTATTGGACGTTGATTTTTTACAGATACATAGTTTTAAACTATCTTACATTGCTATCTTACTGGCAACGTGTTTGCAAACAAACTTTAGATAGGTTTATGGTCATATGTGTTTATGTGTCAATGTAATAACTGGATCTGAAAAAACAAACAAACATTACTTATCATAACTTTACTTGTTGCATTTTGTTTTTCCACAGGTATTTGTTGTATAACACCATTACATTTGTTCCTGACAGAAGGTTTCCCAATTTGTACAATTTGAAAATTCTGTGAGTAGGAAGAAGTGCACAATACACTCACTACCCTTGTCAACGATTATACTGATTGAAAATGAAACACAACTTAAGAATTCCACCTTAACTTGCTGTCATTTCAATAACTGTATGATTTACTTTCACAGGCAATTGTTTTCAAACACTATCACATATCTACCTGAAAACGTATTTGGCAACATGTCAGCATTGCAAAAACTGTATGTAAAACGACAAATAGTTAGTCCTTAGTTATTCCGGTGCACTTGTCTATGGCAAACTTTGAGTCACGAAGTTATCAGCTTTGGCACAAGGGCTATAAAACATCGATACAACTTTCCTATACGAAACAACTTCATTTAAAGTAGGGAAAATTCACATGCAAGGAGTTTGACACGAAAGTGCTGTATAACTTTTAAAAAAATATATTATACGCAACTTGCGGAATTTGAACAGATTTTCAAGGATTTAAAAATGTTTGCAGAAGTAGCGAGTACTTTTTTTATCGGTTCGCGTGAAAAACAGTTGGCTTGACATCCTGATTTAACTAACATTGGAAAAACTTCTCTCAGAAATTCGGGTCTGTGGTGTTTGTTTTGTCAAAGGGCATCAAGTACAGACAATTTTAAGATATTTTTGGGCTGAACTTAGATGAACTTAACATTTCTGCATTTCTAGTACAACGATATTGCTGAAACGTGGTTAGAGTATGAAATGAATCAGTATAAACTAATTCCAAAATAAACAAAAATCTGTCCGCAAAATGTTTATCTGCATGCGTTTTTACTTAAAACGTAGTTCCAGAGAAACTTATATACGATTAAGAATGTTCTTCTTCAGCTCAATCGAATTGCATAATATATTACCCAAGGTTTGTCATGGACACGTCTGCTCGGAATAACTGCGTAGCCACCTTAAATCTTGCTGCCACATATGATCAAAGATCGAGAGAACGATTTTAACTTCTCTGGTTACTATCATTTTCTTTTTGTCTTGTGTTTTTCTTTACAGATATTTGCATTCAAACGGTATTACAATTTTACTTAACAAGATGTTTGCCGATCTGAAAAAATTGACAAATTTGTAAGTGAAAAAAATATGCCTCGATACCCACCTGTTTTAGTTATCATCATTTCTTACTTTGCTTTCTTTGTTTTTACAGAGATTTGTCCTCAAACGCAATATACTTTCTGCCTGACAAAATATTTGCCAATCTAGGAAAACTGGAAGATCTGTAAGTGAAAAGAGGCAAACGGCGCTACAATGTTTTGCGCTATGTAATTAGTCGATCCAAAACGTTCTTGGTCATCATTTTCTTTGATTGCGTTACATGTTTTTGCAGAGATTTGTCTTCAAACGCTCTAACATATCTGCCAAACAAAGTGTTTAACAAGTTGGAAAATTTGCAGCGTCTGTGAGTAGGACTAATCACACATTGCCCTTGCAGTTTGTTTTCAAACCCTACTAGCTTTATGCCCGACAAGATCTTAGCCAAACCAAGAACATACGAAAATCTCTAGTAAATTGGAGCATACTACACCGTAAAACGTTCATTCGTCTATATTCATAAAATAAGCATTATGTAATGATTGGATCTGACCGTCATAGTTTGCATTTCCATTGTGGTGTGTTTTTGCAGGTATTTGGCTTCAAACGCTTTAACATCTCTCCCAGACAAAGTGTTTAAGAATTTGAATAATTTGCAGTACCTGTAAGTAAGACTTATCAGAGAGTCTGGGGTCAAGTGGTAACTGACAAATGACCAAAATTTTAACTGACAACTGGCAAATCGCCTAAAATAGAATTTACAACTGACAATTGTAGTGGGTTTTACTGACAAAAGACCTATTCCTCAATATCCTACCAACTCCGTTGTAAATATCACTGTTCGACTCTCTTCGTCAAGAAATGTACGTTTTATACTAAATCTTAGTAGCAGGAGGCTAGTGTGTCATATCTCGTCTTATTTACCTTATGACCCATGTATATCACGGTCACTTCCCCAATGATCCCAAATTTTTGTTGATCATGTAGGAACCTATACGATGGCTGCTAAATCCGACGTTATAAAAACCGCGTATTTCGGATACATTATTCGATCGATTTAGAAGCCGTATTCAGGTAATACGGTAAAAGTGCTTAAAATTCAACTTTGTTTTTTCATTCCTTGGCCCCAAGGAATTGAATTGACAAGTAAATGCGGCCTTGTAGTTTTCGACATCAAGATGTATCGGATGGCACCGAAGCCGGGAGGTAAAAGCGGTCGACAGCTTCGAATTAACGACAGACGACCAGTGGAAGGTTGAGTGAGAGAGCCGATATATAAGGTAGCAATTAAATGCAAAACGCTTGACGACAAGTTGAATTTTATGGTGTTAGAGCAGTTTTCACTTGAGAGTAGAAAGTAATTTGCTTTTACTTTGGTTTTGCATTCCTACGCTTATTGATTGGCTCAAAAATCTCGCGCCACTTTCTCAGCCAATTAGAAGTAAAACCAAAACCAATTGTGAGTTTACTCGCGCAAGTTTTCGCGCGCTTAGTGACGACTACATGTAATTACTTTGAGTTTTATTTGTTTTACATAATTGTTAATCTCCCTTGTGATTGGTCAGAGTAATTACTTTGGTTTTGGTTTTACGACACTCAACTGCAAACTGCTTAAAAACTGAATTCACTTATATGTATTTTCACAGAGATTTGTCTTCAAACGCTATTAACTTTCTGCCCAAGAATATCTTTGCCAAGCTAAGAAAATTAGAGGATCTGTAAGTGAAACGAAGAATAATGTGCTGCAATGTTATGCCTTGAAAAGAGTCATCGTGTGATGATTTGATCTAAAAAGTTCTTAGTTATCGCTTTCCTCATTTTGCCTTATGTTTTAGAAGCAATTTGTCTTCAAACGCAATAACAATGTTGAACAATTAGCAGAATCTGTGACACTTATCACACACTGCAGGTACAGAGTTTCCAGTAAAAGGCTATTAAATCTCAACCTGATAGTCTTAGCCAAGCTAAGAAAATTGGAAGATATCTTAATAAAACCGGGAACACTGCATGCGTGGATGCGTTCATAGTCATATGCATTGCATTATGTAACGTTTCGAGCCAAAACATTCGTAGTGGTTTTTTTTTCCCTATCGGGTTACGTGTTTTTGCTGATATTTGGCCTCAAATGCTATTATAGCTCTGTCAGACAAAGTGTTTAAAAATTTGAACAATTTGAAGAATCTCTAAAACTTGCCATACACATACACTATGTAAATTGAGAGATCTCAAAGTTAAACTTAAAACAACGCACTGCACACCTTACTTGAGTTAACACTTGTTTAACCCTATCCAGACCGGGAACGGGGCGAAAGTGCCCGCGCTGACTTTGAATGCGTATAACTTTTTCAAGATTCAACCAAACGCTGCCAAACTTTGCGAGTTTATCTAAAATTCATCTGGAAATAATGTGCTAGGATAGGAACTTGACGTCACCATGGCAACGGTATTTTGACAGGCTTGTTTTTCCAAATTTGTAATTTTCATGTTTCTATTAATGGAAAATAACTTTAATGCAATTTTTTTTTTTTTTTACGGTTTTTAAGCACAGTTTTATTGATTTTGAGTACTTTGAAGTAATTTCGGGCGGTTTTCGGACGCCTTGAAAAATTTTGAAATCCAAGATGGCGGCTGTTTTGACGTTATGATGTAATTGTCACGTGATGTGACGACATCTTCTCACGTGACGTATACCAAAAGATAGATTTTTGGTCAAACTATAAATCCTCTAAGTTTCATTGTGATTGCTTAAATATTCTGCACGTTACGGTAGGCGGTGGAATCCCCTCCCCCCCCGGTCTGAAAAGAAAAAAAAAAGCCCGGTCTGAATTTGGTTAAAACAAGGCACTTCGTAATGATTAGATACAAAAATGTTGTAGTTATCATGTCCATTATTGTGTTATGTGTTTCTACAGATATTTGTCGTCAAATAATATTACATATCTATCGGACAGTGTGTTTTCCAATTTGGAAAATTTGAAGCATCTGTAAGTCTAACCCTCGAACGTTCAAGGGGGAGGGGAATGCCACCCCCCCCCCCCCATGATTTTTTTTCGAAATTTTGAAAAGATGATATACTCTACAATACCAATGTCATAATTACAAGCAGGTCTGGTCAAAAATCGTCATTTTAAACATTTTTTAAATTATTTTTTTCTAGATTTTTGAACAAAATCGTACGATTTTTTTGTTTTTACATTCCATAAGCATTCTGGCTTGATTTTGAATCATTTACCGTTATGTTGTGACTTTCTAAGAAAATGGTGAAATCCAAGATGGCGTCATATGACAGACAACAAAAAATAAGTCATATTGTAGAGTAAGCTACGGGCTTTCTAAACAGTGCAAAATAATTTCGCTTTGCATTAATATATAATATTACATATCTATCGGACAGTGTGTTTTCCAATTTGGAAAATTTGAAGCATCTGTAAGTCTAACCCTCGAACGTTCAAGGGGGAGGGGAATGCCACCCCCCCTCCCCCAATGATTTTTTTTCGAAATTTTGAAAAGATGATATACTCTACAATACCAACGTCATAATTACAAGCAGGTCTGGTCAAAAATCGTCATTTTAAACATTTTTTAAATTATTTTTTCTAGATTTTTGAACAAAATTGTACGATTTTTTTGTTTTTACATTCCATAAGCATTCTGGCTTGATTTTGAATCATTTCCCGTTATGTTGTGACTTTTTAAGAAAATGGTGAAATCCAAGATGGCGTCATATGACAGACAACAAAAAATAAGTCATTTTGTAGAGTAAGCTACGGGCTTTCTAAACAGTGCAAAACAATTTCGCTTTGCATTAATAGAGCGAAAGCCCTGGAGAGGGGTTCCATCAAACCCCGCCCCACCCCAATCCACTTGTAAGACGGTGGGGGTATGAATTTACTTGTACGTCCGAGGGTTAATCATGCTACGCACATAATGCATCAATTAAATCTGATAAATTTCTCAGTTATTTCCATTGCCCTAGTCACCTTAAGTATTTTCACAGCTAATTGTCTTCAAATTCTATCACACTTGCACCTGAAGGATTGGTTGCCCTAGTCACCTTATGTATTTTCACAGACATTTGTCTTCAAATTCTATTACACTTGTACCTGAAGGATTGGTTGCCAAACAGACAAACCTTGAGACTCTGTAAGTTTAAGGAAGGCTGATTAAGATGGCTCCGTAGTTTTTCAAGGCCCAGAGTAAGTACGGATTCACCTTAAACAGTGAAGGAATACATTTTTAATGCCAATACCTAAAAAGACACTACCTTTCTTCGAAAATACACTCCTTACCTGTTAAATCAGGCTTGCTTTTCTTCGTTTATTTAGAATTTCATAGCTGATTAGATCACTCCTCAATTAGGATCCGGTGCTTCTGTTTTGCTAAGCTAGGATGGTCCTTGCTTACACATCTGAAGGTAGCCAGTGAAATAGACGAAACAGAAATTCCAAAAAAATGGTTAAAAAGCCCTACCAGCTGAAGGAATGTCACTTAGCAATTTTACAAGCCTGACCGACGAGTTGAACTCGTGACTTCCGAAAGACAAACTTTAAGAGGAATGGCAAAAGGCTTGATCCTAGGACCTCTAGATTAAAATTGAAGTTTTAATTAATTTTATTCGCTTTTCCTAGAAGTTTTGTATGGAATTTATTAGAGAATGAACTAGTTACCTTCTGGTAAAGTCTAGCACTAATTCGATATCTTGTATTCAGCGATCTTTCTCACAACAAACTAACATATTTGCCAAATGACTTGTTCTGTTGTTCACGACGTTTCAATTTTCTGTAAGTGACTTCTTTGTAAGGTCATTAGTCTATTATTTTTTTAAAAAAATGCTATAGCTTAATATATTGTTACCTGAATTGTTTTGAAAAATAAAAAAAAATGGAGTAAATAATCAATGTAGCTGAATCGATTGTATTTATTTGTTTTGCACTTTTTTAGAAAAAAAAAGAGGGGGAAAAGAGTTAAACCATCAGCTGACAATATTTAATTTGCAATTTGAAACACTGTTATTTAACGTTTTTTATTTCCAGTTTCCTACAAAACAACATGATAACCTTAATTTCAAAGGAGACCTTTGCAAAGGCCTACAACCTTCAATTACTGTGCGTATTATTTCGTTATGCGCGTTTTGCCTTTTTCAGTAAACTATATTATGTACAAACACAAGTAGTATAAGGGGAAGTATTTTTTTTAGATTTAATTAACTTTTTTGTTGAAAAAACACATGTACATTTGCTGTGTGAAGTCAAAGGGAAAATTGCGGTGTATTAAATTGACCGGCAAGTAATGTCAAGGTTTATTTTATATTGGTTGTACAACTAATTTGACGGGATTTAGTCCCGTCGCAAATTGAAAAGTGTGTGTCATCTCTATATCAATCAATATTATTTTTAATGTTCTAAAGGATAAAGCAGTCCTACACTAGTTTCTTTATTTGAATGCTGTAAAGACTATCGGAAAGTAAGCGTCAGGAACTTGGAGCTATAGAACAAATAGCCGTGCGTATATTTAATAATTGTTCCAGGAGCGCACGTTGGCTTTAACTATTTCATATCCAACAAGCCCGAGTGGAATAATTGCTTTATTAAAAACACCCAAAGATTTGCAATATTTGTGCTCCCCGGCTGTTCTCGTTAACGCGTATCGGCTATCACATTTGTGGTCAATTGCCTGTTAACCAATAAACCCCCGCGCTATGTTATAAACATAATTTGTGCAGTTCGCCAGAATGTGACCAAAAAACAATTGGTTCATGCTTTTAGCTGTACACTATCGAGTTATGGTACACTTGAGAAGTTTGGACGGCACTCAGGAAGCTAGAGGTGCTTCCTGTCTATTGTACCCATACGCTTCTTTCGTGCTCTCCAAACTACCCGCGTGCGCCATAACTCGACAATGCAGACTAAGCATGAACCAATCGTTGAACAGTCATCGATAAGAAAGATTGAATCAAGTTCCCGCCAACTGTACTCCCATGAAGCTATGTTTTCTTTTAACTTCTAGATCTCTGAGTGCCAACCGATTAGAAAATATTCCATATCGAGCTTTCTTTAATCTCATTCCACGCTCCATTAATAACAATATATGGGAACATGTTCTGTGAGTATTGAGTCTAATAAGCACACTGTCGAGAGTAAATGTAATATTCCATTTTTGCATTAGTTTTCTGAAAATCTTTCAAATGAAATTACAATTGTGATGATATTTATGGGTTAGGGACTGTTGTGAGTGTTTTGTTTGCAAATACACGCACGCGCTGGCCGCAAAATAAACAAGAACTGTTCAAGACTGCACGAGGCGTAGCCGAGTGCAGTATGGAAATTTTCGAGTTCATCGTGAGGCCAGCAAGTGCGTGTATTTGTACACAAAGCACGAACGGACAGACTCTAACCCTTTTAATAAACAATCTGAGTACACTGCACTCAAACCACTCCTTAACAAACTTCAAACAGTAATGTTTATAAATGAGAAGTTAGTAGTACATCATTACACGGGATTAGATCATAATATAAACATCACAAATAAGCCGTACAGAAATAAAGCTTAAAATGGTTCATAAAATCGTTCATCAACTGTGGTCGTTCATTAATACAGTCGGCGACAAGCTTGTTCAAAGCAAATCGATGGCTTTCACAATCAAGCAACAAGCAAGTCAATCGCACACAAAAAATGTAGTTATTGAGGCGCAGTTTACCTCATCCTCGGATACCCAGGGGCAGTTAGTGGGGGCGACGGGACAACGGGATTTTCGGGCGAAAGTTTACAACATAGAGCGTAACAGCCCCTGGGCACTTTGTCTTACCGAACCAGTTCCAGAAGCGTTTGAACTCCTTCCTCCTGATTGGCCACAAAAATATTTTTGTGGCCAATCAGCGAGGTTGACCAGAAGAGCGACTCTGACGTCTTCTTACACGAAGTTGTTTTCCTCATAGACTCGTCGTTGTTGTTAAGACCGTCCATCGGATGATACTACGTGGGTCTCAGATAAAAGAGCAAAACAAAAACAAAACAAAGAGGCCTGGGAATATGTTAAATGTAGCATAGCGCAAGGAAACCAAAAGTTTTTAAAGCTACTCAAGTGAATTAAGGAATGGGTCAGGTTAATTTTGGAGGGGGTGGTCTAATTTAAAAGTTATTCAAGCTTTCACTTATAAACTTGCATAAGGTGAAGTATTTGTACGAACTGTTTCAGTTTTTGGTTTTAAGGACATTTCTGCTTGATCACGTGACATACCACACCCAATTATTGATATAAATTTCAAACCAAATTTACGAGAACTTGCAGATATAATGTTTGACTAATTTTGATTTGTGCGAATGGCTGTTACCATCAACTATAGAGAACTAATCGGGGATTTACAAATTTATTTATTTTGTTTGAATTACAACGTATTTTCTTTGGAGAAGGACTGGGACTAGGCAAAAATAAGAAATAGTGAAAAAATAATAAACATTTTTCAGAATCCCCGTTTAGCAAGACGTTTGGCCAGGTAAGGTAAAGATTTTGAGAGTAAAAACGAGAGTTTTCTTGTACGTTTACATCCCGTAACTTAAATGCTCATAATTGTTACAATTATGGGCGTGGTAGGTCACGTGACCACTTAGAGCTGAGCCAATCATTGGAAAGTTTCATTTCCTCTATAAGCAAACAAAAAGAAGCAAGGTTTTTGAGAAAAAGAACAAATCAAGAAGAAATGAACAAAACGTCGCATGAATACAAGAACCATGCCTTAATTCGCGAGAGTATAGTATACGCGAGCACCTCTTGTTTATTAGTTTTGTTTTTGTTATTTAAATATCCAACAAATTAAACAAAAACCCTTTGTTTTAACTGTCAAGCTGGCAACAAAATAACAATAGGTGACGACAGCGATATCTTCGCTAACGCGTGGCCCGTGCAGTGAAGTACCCAGACCGTGGCAAGTTCCAGAAGTCGGGCAACGACCGAGAAAAATAATAAGAATTGTTGTTCACTTGAATAACTATTAAAAAGCGCGCAACTAACAGTGTAGAACTGGCAGTCGTCTAAGGCTTATTTTTTTCTGAGACTCTCCATGTAATAGCATCCGATTGATGGGCAGAGCATCCACGACGAGTCTATGAGGAAAACAACTTCGTGTAAGAAGACATCAGAGTCTCCTGGCCGGTCCTCGTCGCTGATTGGCCACAAAAATATTTTTGTGGCCAATCAGGAGGAAGGAGTTCAAACGCTTCTGGAACTGGTTCGGTAAGACAAAGTGCCCAGGGGCTGTTACGCTCTATGTTGTAAACTTTCGCCCGAAAATCCTGTTGTCCCGATAAGCTGCCCGTCGCCCCCACTAACTGCCCCTGGGTCTTCGAGGATGAGTTTACCTTTGAAAATGGAAGCGCTTTAGGTTGTTATCCTCTTTGATTTTGTTTGGTATTAGATCGTTGATAATTTGAGGAATATACTTTTCTTCCACTTTTGCAAGCCTTGAAGCTGAGGACAGTTTTAATAATGGACGATTTTTGTGCGTTATTGTCAATAATGCTCTGCCGGAGTTTGCTGTCGACAGGTTAAGAAAAATCATGTGATCTATTTTAACCAACTGCGCGCGTGGATTTTGGACAGTGAATGAAGATTGTTTATTAATATTGAATAACATCTCTTTTTACTGTCTTATAACCATTATTATTTTATACTCGCATGGTTAAAGAATGTTTACGGATAATCCTATCAAGACAATTGAACCAGAAGCTTTCAGGATTTTTGTTTATCACCGCGGAATACACATGTAAGTTACGGACTCTTTTCACTATTATTGTTATGACCAAACGGACACTGCAGCATACTGCAGCACACAGGATGTACGTTAAAGGGAAATAATTTTCACCAGAGTTCACCAAGCCTGCAACGAATATTTCAAATTACTTTACAGTCTTCAAAAGAAAGTATGAATAACTACAAAAGTACGAGCTAAAACAAAAACAAAAAGAACCAGGCAAATGCACACATGGAACGTGCAATAGGCCGTTTCTGATTTGCTTGGTGCCATGTGAAACGTTGTGCTTCTGGACTTGTGTTTTATCAAATATAGGTAAAAGGCAACTCGGAAATGGTTTATTCTATCCCTTTTTTTGGAAGAGAAGAAGAGAAGGGATCATTTTTTTTCTTCAAGGTAGCAATAGGACACATGTTTTGTCTTGCCTGATCTTTGACTTTTAAGAGGCTCTGTCTGTAATACTGGTCTGCCCGATCTGGCTTGTTAAATAGATTTCGCTCTTTTCTAGTGTGTTGCAAGACTTTCATGTACTTATACTAAAAACACAATTCACTTGACCGGATCATTAATTTTTTTCCAGTTTTTAAGGATTTTCGGATCACCCGAACGAGCGCTTGTAACGACCACTGGCAAGGCTTAAATTTACCACAACTTTGAAAATTAATTAAAAAAGAACTAACAACTTCTGTACCAAACAAACACGACAGCCTGTTAAATTATGTCTTTTTAATTTATCACACCAACTTTCACGAACATTGAGCTCGATAAGTAGGTGAAGTCGAGCTTCCATTTTTAAACACGATTTATTCTCTTTCAGTTGAGCTGCAATACATTTATATCTAATCTTTGTTTATTTCCGATGGTGTTATGTATGTCTGCGAGGCCAGTTGATGAAACTCCTCGTCCTGACGAGTCCCTCAAAATGGCTGCAAACATGAAGATCTTCGAAATTGGGCAAGTTTACACAGCTGTATATATTTCATTAAGACGATACCAGAAGGTTTTTTTCGATATGAACATTTTCTATTACATCTACTTTTCGGCTGCGTTGGTTTGATTGAAGTAAACCGCCTCACTTTTTCAAAAATAAAGTTTGAATCTGAGCCGTTTTTAAGTGTTTCATCAAGGTGTGTGATAGGGGTGCTAGCTTGATTCAAGCTCAATGTTCGTGAAAGTTGGTGTGATAAATTAAAAAGACATAATTTAACATGCTGTGGTTTTTTTTTTTGGTACAGAAGTTGTTAGTTCCTTTTTAATTAATTTTCAAAGTTGTGGTAAATTTAAGCCTTGACAGTGGTCGTTACAAGCGCTCGTTCGGGTGATCCGAAAATCCTTAAAAACTGGAAATAAATTAATGATCCGGTCAAGTGAATTGTGTTTTTAGTATAAGTACATGAAAGTCTTGCAACACACTAGAAAAAAGCGAAATCTATTTAACAAGCCAGATCGGGCAGACCAGTATTACAGACACAGCCTCTTAATGTGATCTATATGTTGTATCTTTCTGACAGATATTTGCTACGGACGAAACTGAAGTCATTAAGCATGGACTCCTTTTATGGTCTTACCTTTAAAGATTCTCGAATGTGACGTATTCTAATAAATAAATATATAATTACACAAACAAGAAATAAAATAAATAAAATTAAATAATTAAGTACGATTAAATAATTCTACGGCTCGAATATTACACCTTTCAGTCTAAAATTTGGCATGAAGTATCTCCGTATGACTCTTTATAACCCTACATTTTTGTGTTTGATGAAAATCTTTCAAAAACCGAGAAATTTGCAATTCTGTGCAACGTGCCCATACATTGCTCTGTAAATAATTCAATAAATAATTAAAAAAGTACCATTAAATAATTCTACGGCTTGAATATTACACCTTTCAGTCTAAAATTTGGCATGAAGTATCTCTGTTTGACTCTTTATAACCCTGCATTTTTGTTTCTGATGAAAATCTTTCAAGAGCCGAGAAATTCGCAATTTTGTGCAATGTGCCCATACATTGCACTGTAATGATGTAAAACAATTCTACGATTAAATAATTCTACTGCTCGAATATTACACCTTTCAGTCTAAAATTTGGCATGAAGTATCTCTATATCACTCTTACTAACCCTACATTTTTATTTTTGGTGTGGATCATTCATGAGCCAAAAAATTAGCAACACCGTGCAACGCGCCCATACATTGCTCTGTAATTGCATAGATATAAATCAATAGCTCTCCTTCAATATTAACGCTACAGATCATAAATTTGGTGGAAATTATCTCTGTATGACTGGCTTAAATACAGCCATTCGTTTAAAGCCATTTGTTTACTCATAGCCGTGCAATTAACGACTTTGTAAAGCGCGTCCAAATATAATATATAAATAATCAAAACAAAATACTGTGTGACGTACAAAGTTACAATAGCTCAGTTGGGTGATAGTAGTTCTACAGCAGTCATGCTGTATGTCTTGGTCGTTGGTTCAAATTTGAACGGAACTATTTTTTTTTTCTTTTTCCTGTTTTTTTTTTTTTTTTTTTTTTTTTCATTACGAGTAAAAGTCTCGCTTGCTCTTTTAGGCGAAATAAAAATCCTTTTAAACTAGCTCGAGCGCGTGCGAGCAAACGTCTCGCTTATATATTTTCTTAAAACTTGCTAACGTTTATTTTAATTGACAAGAGTTCAGTTTATTAATCTTGAGTGTGTGTGAGCACATCTCACTTGCTTAGATTGTTGGTTAAATGTGACTAAAAGTCCCACTTACTTTTATTGTTTTCATTGAGTTGTTTGGTTTGAGGGAGTAAAGGGTCGCTATGCGAGCGAAATTCTCTTTCGAATACCGTTATCTTAATTTTGCTGAGCAAAAGAAACAAGTGTGTGCGTCCAGCCAAAATTGTACACAATTCGATTCCTTTGGTGACTAGGAAGCTAGGAGCTACGTTGTTTGATATATAAGTGGTGTAGGGTAACTACTGTGCATGTTTAGAAAGTTAAAGACTATCGTACCTTTCAAAATATTAGCGAAATTTCTTTATTATTATTTTCTTTATTTGAAAAAATAACCACACTTTTAAATTTCAAAGACATGTTTCGGACACTCCGTATTCATTATCAGTTTGAAGATGTTTCTTTCAAAATATGACGTTTACACGGGCACACGTCTCATTGACATGGTCAAAGGGGATATCCCGCTCCGTATTGTCTTTATGATCGAGCTTTCTACAGAGTTTGGTATTAGGGTAGCCTATTCTCTGCAATTAATGTGTCACTCAGGGCGAGGGTATTGACACTCCCCGATAAGTATTACTGCTCTACTCTTCCTCTGATGGATGTGGCGTTCATGGTATTTTCTAACTACATGTAAACGGATGATCTCGGAGAGTCAATAACAGTGAAATCATGTTTAAATGTTAGAACCGACCACTAAAATCACAAAAAAATGGTTGTCACCATCCTGTTTGTGCGGTTGCCCCTAGATAAATAAATAAATAAATAAATAAATTAGTGAGTGAGTGAGTGTGCGAGTAAGTAAGTATTTTAGAAGTAAGTAAGTAAGTAAGTAATTATAAGTAAGTAAGGAAGTGAGTGACTGAGTGACTGAGTTATAAGTAAGTACGTAAATAAGCAAGTAAGTATTCTTGACAGTGCTTTATCCTGCGAGCCACTTTTACTGTTTTCCAAAAAAAACTGAAAAGGAGTTTAAACTTTTAAGAAAAAAAAAAAAAAATGAGCGGCAGCAGTTTAATCTCATTCTGAGTTTAAGTAACGACTAAAATGCCAAAACTTAAGTCGTTTAAAAATAAATTTGTATTTTACTTTTGAATCCTCGATAATACAATATCATTCAGTTTGTCTGTTGCATTGTTAAATCTTTAGAAAAACAAAATCAGTAATATAGCGTTCTAATATCAAAATTTTTGAGGCTTGTGGTTCTCACCCAAAATTTGGATATTGGCGTTGTCGTTTTTGCAAAGAAGAGCAGAAAATGAAGAAGAGATTGTAGCACACGTGCAGACCCATAGTTCTGTTCAATTATCGACGTTCATGGTGCCTTGCCGTTGTGGTTTGCGTTTCCTTTCTCGCAAGTTTACGTAATGACATCGTGCTAGAGATTTATAGACTGCATTTATATTGAGTGTTTATGCTGACATATTGCTGATCCCTGAATACACTTTTTACTATTTTGTCAGGTAAGTGTGTCGTCGATCTCAATTCCAATGTATTTGTAATAACACCTCCTGGAAAAAAAGACTTCAATTAGAACCACGGGCCTAAAATTGAAATAAAATTTCAGTTTAATTTTATTTCATTTTATAACCGCAAAGATTACCATCCACAAGTAGATGGAAATTGAATTTCCCGTGAGTTAAGAGCATCAGAAACAGCATTTATTATTAACTCACGGAAAATTCAATTTCCATCTACTGAATGCATTGTTGAAGCTGTTAAGATCTGTTTAGAGCACAACAATTCCCACTTTCAGGAACAACATTTTTTGCAAATTCATGGCACCGCAATGGGCCCCGCTAAGAACGCGTGTAGCTATGCTGACTTAGCTATGGGAATTATTGATCAAAAGGCAAAATCTGGGGAGATCAAACCTAAATTATGGTGGAGGTATCGGGATGACATTTTTGATCTTTGGACCCAGGGAAACACCAAGTTGAATGAATTTACTGATTTCATTAATTCATTGTACCCAACCATTAAATTTACTATGGTATCATCCGAAAATTCACTGAATGTTTTGGATCTCACCCTCCTTTTAGTTGATGGGTTTATTCAGACCGATATCTACTCCAAACCTACGGACCATCATATTTATTTACTGCACAACAGTGCCCACCCATCTCATTGTACCAAAGCTATCCCATTTGGTGTTGCTACAAGGGTTCGCAGAAATTGTTCCACAATCGAGAAATTCGAAGAACGTAGCAAAGAATATCAGAACTACCTTGTCGATCGGGGTCACCGCCCTTCTAAAGTTAAACAACAATTTCAAAAGGCCAAAGATACACCCAGGGAGGACCTCCTTACACCTAAATTGAGGGAGAAAAAAGGTATTTTCCCGTTGGTGGTCAATTTTAACCCACATCTGCCAAATATCGGCCAAATTATCAAATCATATAGCCATCTCATTTATGATTCACCTACTCTGGCACCAATCTTCCCAAAAAAGTCAATTAATCCGTCTTATAGACGGGCAAAAAACATCAAGGAGCTTCTAGCGGGACCCAAGGGATTCAATTATAGTAATAGGGATAATTCTGTCAGAGGATGTTTCAAGTGTAGCAAGAAATGTGATCTATGTAAGAATTTTTTAAAGGAAGATAAGGTATTTTTTAGCACATGTACGGATCGTTTTGATAGCATCAGGCAACATCTTAACTGTAAATCGAAAAACGTAATAATTATTTATTTAGCTACCTGTATAAAATGTAAAATTCAGTATGTATGCTCCACATCCAATGAATTCAAGGTCAGATTTCGTAATCACAAGTCGGCAATGCTTGCAAATAAGACCAAGTGCGAATTAGCCGTGCATTACAATAGAATTGAACATCAAATGTCTGACTTTGAATTCATTGTGATCGAAAAAGTTGTTAATGAAAGTGACGGTCAAATTGATAAACGCTTACTCACAAGAGAAGCGTTCTGGTGCTCACAACTTAGAACCCTGCAACCTCAGGGCCTTAATAAAAGATCTGAATTTAATTCAAAACATAGGATTAGGTTTAATTGAAAACTTTTTATGTTTAGCCTTTGACTAATTCCGTTTCGTGATTTTTAGATTTTCATTTTTAATTTTAATTTTATATATAGTATCAATATGACGATAGTAAATTCTGCATTCGTTCAAAGGCCTTTCTTTAGGATTTTGTTATTTTTGCGTAATTTGATCTACTCAGGGGCTTCGGCCGGAGATTTTATTATAGATTTTTCTGTTTAAAGGCTCCTTCCCATTAAAAAAATGTTGTTTTTCACTGTCGCTTTTATTCAAGGTCTTTTAGTTAGGATTTTGTTACGTAGAAGAATAACTTTTTGTCGTATTTTGCGTACCACCTTATAACTTTGCATTATTCTTTTCTTATTTGTTTTGACTTATTTTTAGGTCAATATTTTTTAGATCAATTTTTTAGTCGCCCTTCAGCTTAAGAATTAGGCATTTTTGTTTCAAAGACCATTCACTAGTTCTTTGCAATGTTTTGTAATTGTTTCTTTTCATTTAAAGTTTTTGTAAACCTATAGAGTATTATGTAACTTTTGATTTGTTATTAGTTGTGTTTTGCTCCATTTGTTCATTTCATTAGCACTTTTTTGTAAGTCCATTGGATATGATGTAATTTTACGTTTTTACTTGACTAATTATGTACTATTGTTTAGTTTCTGTGACCTTGGACAAGTTATTTATATTTTTTCTTCATTAGCACTATTTCATTATCACTTTTGTAAATCTATTCACTATATTACGTACTCTTGAGACTTCACAACCTTGGACACATATATATATATATATATGATCTTGTTATCGAACTAGCTTCACCCGAGAGGCGAAACGTTTGTATACATTTTTATTAAACATGGACCTGTGAGTGATTTGCTTCTGACGTCCTTCTTCATCCAATCTATTCATACACGGAGTCAAGGCATCGTGTATCCTCCGGGATCTCACTCACAAGCGACATTAATTCTTCGTTGGATACGCAGTTATATATATATAGGATAGGAATAAATAGGAATAAATGGCATACTAACGTCTGAAATAGGGTAAGGGTCTAAGAAAGGCCCTACACACCGAGTTACCCTCCCCTGCTCGGCCCACTCCCCCTGCTTCATATATCAGAAATGGACTCGAAAAATACTGCTATGATGGGATTTAATGTTTTTAAATGTTCTTTTTAGGGCGATCGTCAATAGAACTGTTGCAAAATTGACTTATACCACATCATTTAGAATCAGAAATTACACAATGATAAGAAATGTCACAATACATCTGTAAGTACATCGAAGAAAAAGAAAACGTGATAACATTTGAGTGCAGAACGGGGGGGGGGGGGGGGTGAGAAACTTTCTTTGTTACACAAAAATTCGGCATAGCGGTCCCGGGCAACCGAGTGTGCGCAGTAGCTATCGAATGGTTGCTAAGGGCATAGTAAATAGCTTGAAAAAGTTCTTTCTTTAGTTCGCATGTTTTAGTCTTGACCGTACACAAGACACAATAGCTATTTGCATTTTGTTTGTTCGTTTGAAGTTTGCCGGAGATCAAAACAAGGAACAGTGATAACGGTGACCAAACTGGCAAAAGTAAGGCTTGCGAATTATAATAATTTAAATAACTCCAATAATTCTGAAATGATTTACCATTTTTTCGTTGTTAAATGTCAACCATGACAAATTTTTCGCTTGTTCTTCCACGCCACCAAAACATTCTTAGTGACGTGTAACATCAGGTAAGAAATCTGGCTGAAAATGCAAAAAAAAACCTCTGCGACGTGAAACATCAAACGCAAAAACCGCCACTATTCGCATTTCACACGCATGCAGTCACTGATATTTAAACATTTCTGAGAAAAGCAAAACTTTGGGCGACGTCTTTCTTAGAAACGGCTTGATTGACACAGACCTGCACCGTTACCCGGCACCGCTCTGCCGTCGAAGAAAAGTGCCGACTTCCCCCCTCCCCCGCCCCCCCCTGGTGCAGAAGTATTTGAAGACAAAATTCTTTATGAACCTTGTAAATCAAATAAATAAATTGCAATATATCAAGTACATTTTATAAATGTGACCTCTCACGCGAAAACGTTCCTTAGGACTCGCCGTTTTGACACGGATAGCCGCGCGTTTGCCGTTCGGTAGCCGTGTGCACGGGAAGGGATGCCGTTTGAGCCGTGTAAGCTATCCGTGTAACATAAATTAAGGGGCGTTTGAGCCGTGTGGCCGTTCCGTGTAAAAAAAAAAAAATGTCAGCCGTTCGAGCCGTGTGACCGTTCCGTGTGAAGAAATTGACTAGCCGTTCGAGCCGTGCAGCCGTTCCGTGTGAAGAAATTTACTTGCCGTTCGAGCCGTGTAGCCGTTCCGTGTGAAGAAATTTACTAGCCGTTCGAGCCGTGTAGCCGTTCCGTGTGAAGAAATTTACTAGCCGTTCGAGCCGTGTAGCCGTTCCGTGTGAAGAAATTTACTAGCCGTTCAACCGTTCCATGCAAAGAAAACTTTTAGCCGCTCGAGCAGCAAAAGCTATCCGTTTAAAGTTCGTCAGCCCTTGAAGCGGCTCAAGCTACACGCTACACATACAAGAAAGTTGACAGACGTTCAAATGGCATGAGCTAAAAACTGCACCTTAGTAAATGTGTTGTTTACAAACCGGCCTCGTTTTAAACAGACACGGTTTTTTTTTTCTGCTCTTGAAATATCTTCGCTTTTATAACATTCGATCATCGATAAAAATTTTATCTAAGACTAAAAACTAAGTTCAATTCAACGAGTTCCGAGAAAATGTTTCGTTTCTTGACGGAATGCAAATTTCGAGCGCTTCTGATTTGACATCTAAGATAATATTACCTCGTGTTACGCCGGGGTGTTACGTTGGAATACACTGTCGACCCGTTGCTGCGAACACGCTCTCTCGCTGGAAAAAAGCGAACAGCTTTGCTTTTTCAGTGTGTCTGGTCAACCTCCATCTCCATCCCGGCGACCTTTTTCTTTTTCGAATGAAATTTTTTAATCCACAGGTTTCAAAAGCTCCGTGCGTCTTGGTGCGGTAATTATCAAAGTTTTGTGGTTTCGCGACGTCTCGGGTTTCAAGTTACAAGCAAATGAGTAAAATTTTATCTCAAGTATTAAATGCGCCTTCCTAACTATGCTTTAACTTAACACACGTTCTACAACCCAAGATTTCACTTGTTTTGAAATCGTGCCCGTACGCTTGATTAAATTACAAAATGAGCACAGGCGATGGAAAAATTACACGCAAAATTTAACTCATGCCTGCTGAAATAAAAAAGAAACAATGGCGGCCTTCTTTTACTAAATTTTGTGACGCGAGGAGAAGCATAAAAGCGAAAAACTTAGAGAAAAAAAATCTGCTTGAATGCTTTGACTTTGAAATGATTTCGCAGCGCGGGACAGTTAAACAATGCCTTCTTTTACTTAATTTTGTGACGCGCGTAGAAGCGTGAAAGCGAAAAACTAAGAGAAAAAATCTGCTTGGATGCTTTGACTTTGAAATGATTTCGCAGCGCGGGACAGTTAAACAATGGCGACCTTCTTTTACTAAATTTTGTGACGCGCGTAGAAGCATAAAAACGAAAACTTAGAGAAAAAATCTGCTTGAATGCTTTGACTTTGAAATGATTTCGCAGCGCGGGACAGTTAAACAACGGCGGCCTTCTTTAACAAAATTTTGTGACGCGCCTAGAAGCATAAGAACGAAAACTTAGAGAAAATATCTGCTTGGATGCTTTGACTTTGAAATGACTTCGCAGCGCGGGACAGTTAAACAATGGCGGCCTTCCTTTACTTAATTTTGTGACGCGCGTAGAAGCATAAAAACGAAAACTTAGAGAAAAAATCTGCTTGAATGCTTTTACTTTGAAATGATTTCGCAGCGCGGGACAGTTAAACAATGGCGGCCTTCTTTTACTAAATTTTGTGACGCGCGTAGAAGCATAAAAGCGAAAAACTTAGAGAAAAAAATCTGCTTGAATGCTTTGACTTTGAAATGATTTCTCAGCGTGGGAAAGTTAAACAATGGCGGCCTTCTTTTACTAAATTTTGTGACGCGCGTAGAAGCATAAAAACGAAAAACTAAGAGAAAGAAATCTGCTTGGATGCTATGACTTTGAAATGATTTCGCAGCGCGGGACAGTTAAACGCGCGGCCGTTCAACATCATCCGTGTGAAGAAAATTTACATCCGTGTTGCCGTTCAACTTCATCCGTGTGAAGAAAATTTACATCCGTGCAGCCGTTCGACTTCATCCGTGTGAAGAAAATTTACATCCGTGTAGCCGTTTGACTTCATCCGTGCGAAAAAAAATTACATCCGTGTAGCCGTTTAACTTTATCCGTGTAACAAAAAATTACATCCGTGTAGCCGTTTAACTTTATCCGTGTAACAAAAAATTACATCCGTGTAGCCGTTCGACTTCATCCGTGTGAAAAAAAATTACATCCGTGTAGCCGTTCAACTTCATCCGTGTAACAAAAATTTACAGTACATCGGTGTAGCCGTTCTCGGTATCCGTGTAGAACGGCTCATCGAGCCGTTTTTCATCCGTTCGCTTGCCGCGCGTTTCGCCGAACACACGGATTCCGTAAGGAACGTTTTCGCGTGAGAGATCACATATATATATATATATATATATATTAAGTAGAAAATTTTATCCAAAGTAGACACATTATCAACAAGCCATGCTTAAAGGCTGGGTCGCGCATATTAAGGCTATTTCAGCATTGAACAACTGGTCATTGGATTAAAGGGACTATGTCACGGGTTCTGTTCTGAAATAAGTGTTAGGCAACTTTACCCATGAAAAACATTGTCTCTGAACATTTAACGGAAGACATAACCTTTATTTGGGGATAGAAATCAAACTTCGGCTACAAACATCGATTTTTTTGAAGGCGCGCTGAAAAAAGGCAAAAGAAACAGAAAAGCTAAGAAGGCGTATGAGTGAGCAAAATAGGAGTTTTAAGCACATTGTATTTGGGTAAACTTGAAAACCTTTGGCCCGCCTTATTTAACCCTATCCAGACCGGGGGGGGGGGGGGGAGGGAAGTGCTCGCGCTGACTTTGAAGCGTATAACCTTTTCAAAATTCAACCAAACACTGCCCAACTTTGTAAGTTTATCTAAACTTTATCTGGCAATAATTTGGTAGGATAGGTTGTTGTGTTCGTAACTTGATGTTACCATGGCAGCAGCATTTTGACAGACATATTTCCCCAAATTTGTAAACTTTGTATTCCTCTTAATGAAAATAAACTTCAATGCAATTGTTCTCACCTTTTGCGCCGTTTTATTGATTTTGATTACTTTTCAGACGTTTTGGAAAAAATGACGTTACGTCATCATCCCACGTGACGTATATCAAAAGATAGATTTGTTGAAATACTATAATTTATATCCTCCAGGTTTCATTGTGATTGCTTAAATATTCTGAAAGTTACCGAGGGTGGCGGATTCCCCCCCCCCCCCCACCCCCGTCTGAAAAGATAAAAAAAGCCCGGTCTGAATAGGGTTAAAGTCGGTGAGAAAGTGTGGTCAAAAAATGCTTGGAAATCACCATTTTTTTATGCTGTCATGATTTCCTATAATAACAGAAATATCTAGAATTATCTGAAATACAGGAACTCCAAGCGGTTCAGAACTTTGCGTGTCGCATCATTAGCGGAGCCAGAAAATTCGATCATATTACACCGATACTGAAGCGTTTACAATGGCTTCCAGTCAGAGACCAACTTTACTATCGTCAAGCAATCATGTGCTTTAAGTGCATGACAGGGAGTGCCCCAGGTTACTTGACTGAGCAGTTCATTAAACGCTCCGACGTGTCAAAGCGCTCTACTAGAAACGCACAAGCTCTTGATATCCCACTATTCAGATCTGCTAGTGGACAGAAAACCTTTTACTATCAGGTTGTTAGTCTTTGGAACTCTCTGACACCCGAACTTAAACTTTGCCAATCCCAGAGAGAATTTAAACAATTCTTAAAGCGTCTACTTTTAACGGAATTCTTAGGTTAATTAATTTTGATTTTTATTATATTCATAGTTTATTTACAATATGTATTTATAGGTTTTAGTATATGTATTTATTTAACTCTGAAAAGCCTCATCAGGGATGGGTTAATAAAATTTGTATGTATGTATGTATGTATGTATGTATGTAGGAACGTAACTCCATTACGCAAGGCGCTTTGTAAAACAGGTAATACATGTGATGTAGCAAAAAGTAGTATTGATGGAAAGTAAAAACCGTATTGCGACTGCTTGGAACAGCATTATTTATTGGTTTGAACTGAACACGGGAATGAGGGCCTTTTTTGTAAATAAAAACATTATCAGAGAAGGCAGGTTATTTCGTTACTTTATTAAAAGACAAATTGCTCTCTCATAGGAATCCTATCAATTCCGTAAGTGAGGCTATTTACATTACAAATCACTTTTATAAGGCCGCTAAACCACTTGTTGCCGCTCTTATGGCTTCGGGCTTCAGAGAAATAACCAAGTGGACTGCGAATCCCGCTGCCTTCCTGCCATGCCCACTGGGTACATTTTCCAATGCTTCCGCCAAAGGGGCTGATGGATGCATAGAATGCCCTCCAGGTAGGTTCTAAAGCATTCTTTGCTATCAATTTTTATATTTTATTAGAAGACATCAGTTACGGTTTCTGGTGGTATAGTTGGAGGGACAACCTGTTTTGTTTTCCAGATGGTTTTTCAAAAATGCAAAAGGAATCGCATTACCGTTATACTCTATCACGAAAACAAGCAAAAAAACAAACAAACAAACCCATTCTTAAATAAAATGTTAGAAAACATGAACCACACAGCTGCAAACAAGCAAGCAAACAGACAAACAAACAAACATGCAAGGGGAATAAGAATGCCAAAATACAGTTTAAATGTATAACTGTTATCTCGTGACTAAGGAATCTAAACTTACCCTCGAAAATTGATTATTATCTCTAAAAAAATCAATATAGATGAATGTTTGTTTATTTTCTTTTAGGAGGATTTTACTCTGATGACGTCGGCTATGTAGGCAAAAGATGTAAGGAATGTCCAAATGGTTCTTTTGTATCATTCGACAACGCACCAGGAACAAATAAACAAGATTGCAAGTCTTGCCCTGAAGGTAACAATTTTATCGACACCATAGATCAATCAAACAAATTGAGGCATTTACTTCTATAGCTTTCTATGTCATGGATGTCAGCTTCTCTATTCCTTATGTGTTCGTTGTAACAGGGTGCATTATATTTATGTTCTGTACGAATACATCTTATTTATTGGTAGTTTTGGTATCGTGCTTTATTATAAAGGTAACGTTGAACCTGTGCTTTGTCTAGACCCCCTGACTGAGCTCTGTGCAGGTTGCATCTACACTAGAAAATTGTAAAAAATAATATAGCTCTGGGGTGGACGTGGTGGTCAATGGATGGTTAGCGCGCTGGACTCCGGATCAAGTGCTCCGCGTTGAAGCCCTGTCCAGGGTCACTGTGTTGTGTTCTTATCTTGAGCAAGACTCTTTAATCTCATTGTGCCTCTCTCACCCAGGTTTTTAAATGGGTACGATCTAAAGAGGGGGTTAACCGTGCGACGGACTAACACCTTATCCAGGGATGAGCCACTTGGCTCAACGAAGACCTTACCATATAGTTACTGAAACTTTTTTGTTCTTAAAACTGTCTATTTCCAACAGGAACAGAAACTGATTTCTTTGCTGGATACCGTGCTTGTAAATGTTTGGAAGGATTTTACCGAACACATATGTTTGAGAAATGCCACAAATGTGGACAAAGTGGACTAAAATGCCAAGATGATTACGCCTCTTTAAAACCTGGTTATTGGTGGGAATGGCGAAACGTAACACACACAAATCGTTACAGAGATTTTATTGCGAATCTCCTCACATCGTCGCCATCATTAGATGCCTCCAGCGTACAACTTCTTTTTTCGATACCAACAACTCACAATTGTCCACGAGAGGAGTCTTGCATAGGTGGCTTAGATTCGTCCTGTAACAATGGATACGAAGGTCCACTTTGTGCTGTTTGCAGCCCAGGATACTTCAGACAGTTGCAAATGTGCGCGGTTTGTCCGTCAAAAAAGTGGATTTTGGGGCAGCTGTCGATAATCGTGGTCATTGTTTTAATAATCGCGGTAATTGTGGTGTGGACAGGCAAAAAAAGAAATAACAAGACACGAAAACGCCCCCTAATAGACATGTTTTTGTCAAAAGTCAAGATCGTAATTGGATTTTATCAGGTCACCTATGGCTTACTAGAAACGTTCTCGTACATAAAATGGCCAGGTTCCTTGCAAGGTATCGCCAAGTATTCCGAAATACTTCAAATGGATGTACTGCATATAGCACCTTTTCACTGCCTCTCCTCGCGTTTTCGCGCTGATGCCTTTGGAAGTCTATTTGTGATGCTGGTCATAAATGTTGCTGTTATTGGCTTGTGTGTAATCTTATATGGAGTACGTAAAATAATTATCTTACGAAGTCGAAACCTGCAGGACAATGACAAATTAAGAAAAATATCACACGCGAAGGAGCTCGTCTTCAGGAATTTGTTTTTCTTTTTGTACGTGACTTACCTGAGTACATGTGCCAAGACAGCTAGTGTTCTACCAATAGCTTGCCACAAACTTTGCCGAGATGAAAAAGAAGAGTTGTGTAACAAGTACTTGAAGGCAGATTACAGCATCCAGTGCCAAGGTACAAAGTACAATCATTGGCTCATCGTGGCGTACATTTCTACTGCCTATATCTTTGCCTTACCTGTCTTCTCATTCATCGCTCTTTGGAAACAACAAAGAACAATGCTTGTTACATTAGACACCGAAGTTTCTCAGAACACTGGCTCTGGAATGGAAATAATCTTAGCATTGAGTTTTCTTTTTGAAAACTACAAACACCACTCGTGGTATTGGGAATTGGTTGAAACTTCTCGTAAAGTAATCCTTACATCTGGTCTTATTCTTGTTGGCCAAGAAAGCAGGTCCTACATTGGCTTGGCATGGGTCATTGCAGGGATGTACGGAATGCTCTTCTCCTGGATTAAGCCTATACGAGACGGGACGGAAAACAGATTAATGGCGACTTCACTGGCCGTCACCGTTGTTAACTTGGGTATCGGAGCTGTAAGCAGAATTCCCGCAGAGAACATATCAGCCTCTATCGACACATACAAGGACGCCGTGGCATTTAAAATATTGGTATTTGGAGCAAATACCTTGGTTATTGGCCTACTTGTTGGTAAGAAGGCAGTATTAATATTACTTAAATTAAGGGTTGTAAATAGCCTGGTGTAAATTCTTCAGTTTAAACTTATTAAAATCACCATTTTTAGAATATAATGCAAGACGTGGTAGCTATATTTCATTATTCTTTAATGCAGATGGCTTTATAGTATAATTAGCATTCATTTTTTCTGAAGGCGCAGTGGCCTAATGGTTAGTGCGCTAGAACCCCTGATCGAGCGGTCCGGTTTCGATGGCTGGCAGGGGTCATTGTGTTGTGTTCTTGCAATTGGGCAATACACTTTACTCTGATAGTGCCCCTCTCAACCCTGGTGTATAAATGGGCTCCGACGAATTTAATGCTGGGGGTAACCCTTCGATGGACTAGCATCACTTCGAAGTGAAGTGGAGGAAGGGGTAGAAATACTCCTAGTCGCTTCGTGCTACTGAAACCGGAGAAAGCTTCATCTTAAAGGGCCACATGGCTCGAACGTAGACTTTGCATTTACCTATTGAACATTTAAAATAGAAGTACAAGTATTTCATTTGGAGTGTGAATGTTTCAAACAGTAACATATCTTTATTTGGAACCCTTAGCGGAGGTTCTGGATGGGGATGCTTGAATGTCTGTTATCCGTTACTTTTTAAAGTAATTTCTAAGCTATCAGTTACTTTTACAGGGCCCAGAGCTCAGCTGCAAATTAAATGAATGATCGAATCCTCCAAACCAAGTTGAGACGCATTGTGGAACTGGATACGAACCCACGAAGTTTCGAAAGCAATCTTCGGTGTATAACTTCAAAACGCGTCACGTCTCAACTGACAGTTAGAATTTTTACGGATTCTCAGTATTTTTATAAACCCCATCCAGACACTGTTAGTGATGAAACACTGAGGACGTATATAATGATTATCAAAACTAAGCCTTTAGGACGAACTGTGCTCTGGATTATGACATTATTTGCGATGCACATTTTATCTTATAACGCTGTTTTTTGTGTCTTTATTTTTTTGTATCTTTTCAGCTCAGTATGCGACGTCCCTATATAGTTATATCCAAGTGTGGCGCAAAAATCCACGTTGGTCCTTTTCATGCTGTCTGGGTTTGCTTCTGCCTCTTAACGATTTACAGGGAGAAAAACGAGGCTTTGCAGGAGCGAACGTTCTTACAGACCAGCTTCAAACTGGACAAATTGATAAACCCGAGCTACACATTGAGGTGAAAAACAGTGGAGCCATCGATGTCCTTCTTGAAGAAGATGAGCAAGGTGAAGATAATATGATGCCGATTCAGAATCACAGCGACACAACACGTCATCAAGAGACCCAAACGGAGCTCTGCTCATTTTCAGTTGTTAATTTCGTCGTACGTAAGCCGATGACTGAATCACATGCGCAATCCTTGTGAGTAAAATATACAAACGCGAACTATTAATTACGGGCACTGCCATATTTTTGATTAGACAGTAAAAAGTGACGTCTATTGGAATCAAATTTGGATTTCTTAAAAAATGTTTGTCTAATCTTCATTTGCTGTTACATATTTCAAATAATTTAAATGCAAAGTTTTAGTCATTTAAATTTCCAGAAAGAGGACATTAACTTGCAACGAAAGTTTCCTTCAACAATAATCAGATCTAAATTCAATCCGGAGATTAAAAACAAGTCACAGATGAGTGCTTCTGATAAGCGGCGGATAATAACAAAGCGACAGTGAGTTTTAAAACTCACTGTATTCTTATTACGGTATTTTTATTACTAAACAAGCATAGGCAGGAATAAAAATACCGTAACAAATGTTAGGTCGTCTTGGGTTTTGTTTAACATTTGCAATTCCTTAATTAAAATCATTTATAATTTCTACTCTCTCTTTTCTTCTAGGTCTCTGTCTTTCAGTGGCGCGTCCCTTGTCAAACACTGAAACGCACAGTAGTAGGGATAAAAAGAGTGAAAGACACAAATTAGTATAAAATGGCTTGTCAAGAAAGCAACGTGGGTGTGTGTGTGTCGCCAGAAGGTTGCGTTTAAGGTTGCCAGATTCTACAGTGTATTATGTTTCAGAGTTGAGCCAATAAAGACAAGCAAGTAAATTCAGTTTCTGCCACAATGAAGTGGCGCAAGTAATATGGAAACTGCGTGCCTTAATCACAAAACATCTGTTAAATTTTTCATTGAAGTCCCTGTGGTACATCCATGATTATATTTCGCGTTTTGCTTACCCCTATTTTTTTCTGCTCTCTCGAAGCGTGAAGTTAACGGTTCAAATAGTAATGTTTTCGAAAGCAGATATTGTACGGAATTATGGGGATTATTCAAAGTGTTTCTCCACCTAAACGAATACAGGGACCCACTTTTTTATTTCAAAAATACAGTTCCTTTAAGATGAACAACCAATAGGCAAAGTCAGTTCTATTTCGATGGATTGACCATAAGAGTTAGCCGAAACGTCTTGGTAACAAACGGCAATACAAACGTCAGTGACAAACATTAGCTTTCATCGAATAAGTCAACTCCTGATCGACTCCATGTACTCAATTTTTAAAACTGTTATCTACTGGTTCACAATTAAGAAACTCGCAAATAATAGGAATGAACGTTTATTCGTTTGTCTCACGATAGAATCGCTTTGAGGTGTTGATCGCGACGTTTCGACTGCAATACTGCTAGTCTTCGTCAGGCGATGAGGTCGATTGTTTGCGCGTCGCTATCTATGGCACGTTGGTTCCTTTATGGAATCAAGTCAAGTTTATCGACGGTGACCCTCACCGATACACACGCAGGTTCAAAGAGGCTATCCAAATAAGACTTCATCCTAATAACATCAAAAGAGACAGCGGAATAGAAATTCCTGAAGCATGGATACCTACGATCAGAAAACTAGCAGAATTACAGTCGAAACGTCGCGATCAACACCTCAAAGCGATTCTATCGCGAGACAAACGAATAAACGAATAAACTATCATTCCTTTCTTACACCACGATGAACAATATTCAAATGTTTGTAGAGAGCGACCATCCTCTGCTATTTTTTGCTTGGACACTTATGAGAGCCCATTCTCGTAAACACCCGCTCTAGTTACGACCACTTAAATGTTTTCACCGCCGAGGTGGTCGCTTACGTGAACTTCGACTACACTTTGATTCTATCCCACTGTACCACGATAACACGGGAGAAAAAAATGTGTTTTTTTTTTAATGCAAACTAAGGAAATATGATACATAGAACAAATTGCGAACAAATGGGGTTTTCGAGCTGTTTTATTTTGCAGTTCTAAATTGTAAAATTGTAGTAAGGCGTTCTCTGGTAAAAATTGTTTAAAATTATAAGCTTTCGGCAGCCAGTCTGCCGTCTTCGACGGATAAAACACGATGTGATAAAATAGACCTAAAATGTGAATATAACAAGCGAATATGTCATTTGCTTGTTATAAATTCCAATTTTAGGTCTATTTTAACACATAGTTTTTTATCCATCGAAGACGGCAGACTGGCTGCGAAAGCTTATAATTTTAAACAATTTTAACCAGACATTCGCTTGTTATATTCAAATTTCAGGTCTATTTTATCACATATTGTAGACTGGCTGCCGAAAGCTTATTATTTTTAAAAAAATGTTTTATTACAATTTGATAATGAATCCTGGTTTCGGATCTTCGATATTTTTAAGTTTTAAATTGGTTTGAGTTTCACTGTAAAAGGAAAACGACCACAAAAATATTAACGTTCACCTCAAATTTTAACAAAGTTCCGTTCTTTTTTAAAGATAAACTATATTATTTGAAGAGAGACTGACAGTGAGCACATGTAATTGAATGTTTTCCTTACGGGATTAATCAAAGAACTAGGAGTTATTCTTCTCAATCAACACTTTCCACGAAAATTGAATCCTACCCAGCATCAAGTTTAATTGTTTTCTAAAAAAATGTTCTATCCAGAAATAAATGAGAATCATACAGCGATTTGATTTACTTTTAGTTATCAAAAACACATCCTGTTTTATTTCCCGTTGTTTTAAAATTAAGTTTACTGCGACAAAACTGAGTAAGAGATTAGCTGACGGTGCCTTATCATGGTACCAACCACTAGTTAAAAGAAAGAATGAATAGTTTTTTTTTTTTTTTTTATTACGGCCTTTTCATCTGAAAATTACTTTTGTGGGAGCTTGAGAACATTAGGACACAAATTGCATCAGATGGGTAAATGTTGCCGTTCGCAAACAAACGTAAGTTACCTTGACGCATTCAGCAACAACCTGCAGTTAGGACTTAGAAAACTCGAGAATACTTCCAGAAAAAAAGGCTGTAAGTACCATTGCGGCAATTGAACTAACAACTTTATTTCCTTTTAACATTGGAAAGTGCCACACAGATAATGGACTAGGAAACTCTGCAACCTTTCATATTAGTCCGGCAATATGGTACAATGATTGTGCGATTTTTGTTAAAGCACCAAATTTGGCACAGTGATAGTATTCGACGAGCTGATCAATTTCAGATATAGGCCCATCCGGAATTCCGTCAGGGGGGACATCTTTTGGACCCAGGGGGTGGGGGTGGGTGGCATTTGAGCTTTTTGGCAAAATTTACTGTATCCTTTGAGTAAGAAACACCAAATTTGGCACAGTGATAGTATTTGATGAGCTGATCGATTTCAGATATAGACCCATCCGCAATTCTGTCAGGGGGACATCTTTTGGATCCAGGGGGTGGGGTGGGCGACATTTGGGCTTTATGGCAAAATTTACTGCATCCTTTGAGTAACAAGCACCGAATTTCGCACAGTGATGGTATTTGATAAGCTGATCTATTTCAGCTGAGGGCTCATTCGACATTTTTCCAGAGGAAGACACTTTTGGACGCAGGGAGAGGTAGTTGGTAGCATTTGCACTTTATGGTAGAATTACTGAACACTTTTGTTGATGAGGTGATCAATTTCAGATATGGGTTTACTATATCCAAAATTCTTTCAAAGTTGTCTTTTTTGGACCAAGGGGGTCGGGAGGTGGTGGTTTCCGTTTGAGTTTTTACACTGTCAGGCCATTTGAGTTCGCACCATTTTTGCCACGATTATAGAATTAAATGAGATGATCATTACATCTATGGGCTAGTCCAAAATGCTTTTCTGAGGTATTTTTTCGGCCTAGGGTGAATCAATGGTATCCTTTTGAGCTTATGGTGGAATTGCTGCGCCCTTTGAGTTGACATATTTGAGCTTGATTGTTCAATTTCAGCAATGGGCATTTCTGGTATGCCTTCAGCAGCTTCAGGGTTACGTTTGTTTTGGTCTGAAAAAAGATTTAAGAGGCTGTCTTTCTGAAGACAGCCCACTCAAATTCGGGTCAAAAAATAATTTTGCTCTTAATTCTGGCAACTGAAAGATTGAAAATGATTTTCTGGCCGCGTTAGGAGCCAATTAATATTTTTCCCCTTCGGGCCCGCCGCAACAGCTGGAAAATTAGAAAACTAGGCATTTTTCGGGCCACTGTCAAATATTTATTCGCATCGAACACTGACATTTTTTTATATTAATATGTTTATAAACATTTTTTAGTTTTCTAAAAAAAGTAGCAAGTTTTCGATTTCTCTGGAAATGCGAAATCAAGGATATAATGACCATTTCTGATCGGCATCGAACGAAGGTTGAAAAATGGCCTTGATTTTGAAGAGAATATTTCAATTTCGGGACCTAGCCGAAAAGTGTAGCCCTTTATCGGCTAAAATATACAAAATCCCATGTAAGTTTCCAGTATTTGCGAGTGATAACGATGATATTAGTGGAAATGTTGTTATGCCATGTGAGTTTCTACTTACTCATTCGTGTTCCACCTGATGCTGCGCAGGTAGTGCCTTTGCGCTTCTTCTGGATGCTGAGGTTTACAGCTGGATAATTCAGGGAATCTCATGACGTTTCTTTCCCAAGAGATGTAAGAGTTTTGTGCACTAATATATAGCAAAGAACTGTTTTCTTACTCTGAAGGCAATGCAATCCACTGATCTGAAGTATATAAATCAGAGATATCTCAGTCCATTGTTCTAATCACGACTTGAACTTGTTAAAGTTTTGGTTGTCATGATCACAGTCCGGTGCATGCAAAAAGTAGACTGGTGTCTGTCTTTTCATGACAACACAAGGATAAGTTTCGTACATGTGTGGATGTTAACATCCACATATGTAAGAAATTGGCTAAGCGCGTTGCACTTGTTTTGCCTCTTGGCGGTTCTGTGCAGAAAGAAGATCTCTCGAAGGTTTCCTTTAATAACATATGAAAACCGCGCATAGCCCATGTGAGTTTCTCTTTCGTTTGGATGGAGAAGGTCTCCTCACCCGGGATCAGAAACAGGGTAGGAATTCCCCGAAGGGTTGAACCTGATGTGAGAATACAAAGAAAGTGGGGTGAGATTTTTTGAAAGAAGTCTAACAAGATGGTGAGAGCTGATGGCGGAAACAGTGAATATGGGTGTCGTTGTGTTAGCTTGTGTTTTACATTCCTCAATTTCATTTTTTGAAGAAACATTGAATACCCGTTGAAGAAACGTTAAATACCCCTTGTACATTGATGAAATTGTCAAGCTCTTTGATTCCTATTTGATTCTTTTAGCCTAACGTGCCCAATCATTTCACCAATTTGCTCAAAAATTTTCATCCTTCTTCAAGGATCAAATAGTTCACCCTTGCCAAAAATGGTGTTTTGAGCACAAAGCTCAACACGAGACCGCCCCATCCGCTTGGGTAAAAAAGGCAAACCTAAAAGAAACCCAAATATACCCAAAGGTGAAATCAACAGCCCGTTAAGAACTATAATTCTGCCAAATTTGGTGCTTTAACCCAAATGGTTTAGTTATTTCACCATAAAGCTGAAATGTTGCCCACCCCACCCCCTGGGTTAAAAAGGTGCCCCCTGTCAGAATTTCATACAGGCCTATAACTGAAATGGATCAGCTCATCGAATGCTATCACTGTGCCAAATTTGGTGCTTTTAACCCAAAGGGTGCAGTAAATTTTGCCATAAGGCCCATATGTTGCCCACCCGGTACCCCCACCCCCTAGATCCAAAAGGTGCCCCCCTGACAGAATTGCAAGTGGGCATATATCTGAAATTGATCAGCTCATCAAATACTAATATATAGATTTAGGCAAGCCTAAAAGCGGCGCTCCCCAGTTGATCATTTTGCATTTTGACTTTGAATTCTGGCCATTGTACAATTTAACGGTTAAGAATTTTTAGTTTCTTTTTTTTATAAATATTAATATTGATCCAGGTTATTCTTTTTCACCATGTCCGAGGGGGGGGGGGGGGGAGGGGACTCCCCTAAATTTACTACAGGGGGCGTGCTGCTGAGTCTGTGCCATTGTACCAATTTACGGCTAAGAATTGTTTATTCGTTTTATTTATTTTTTTTTTTTTATAAATAAAAAATATTGTTTTTTATTCTTTTTACCGTGTCTGGGAGGGGGGAGGGGGGCGGTGGTACTCCCTAAAATTTACTACGGGGATGTCCTTGAGACTAAAAAGGCTGAATTTGCGACCCTGTTTCAGACAAACATTGCAAAATGGATACCCTGTTCCAGACAATATCCACAATGGAAATATATGAAGTTAGAATAAAAACACTAGCATATATCACAAAAAGCTCACTTGACTTGCGATGAAAGGAGCGGAGTTTAACGTGTTAAATCAGGATTCTGGGAGAAAAATCAACCCTGTTCCAGAGTGAAAAGGGTGATTTGTATACCCTGTTTCTGTTTCAGAGTCAAGAGCCAAAAAGCATACCCTGTTGAGCAGCACATACCCCCCCCCCCCCCTTCCCGGGTACAGTGTACAGCAACACCAAATAATAGAACAAACCAAATCAATCAAAACATAATTCCACCGACAGCATTATCATCCAGAAGTCTGGATGGAAATTTATGCTGCAAAACGGGCAATTATGTAACGTAATGTAGAAAAAAAAAAGGGGGGGGGGGCTGCATGTCAGGGTAGATAGATCATGTGGTAAATTAGGCATTTTTGTTGTTGTTTTACCAGCTTTAAAAGAAAGAAAATCACTTGTCTTAACTTTTAATGAATAAAGGAACTGATAAACATCTACATTTAGAATAAGGTTGATTTTCATTCATTAATTTATTTATTTTATTTTCACTATTTGCCTATATTTTAATTTTGAATGGAAATGGCAGAGGTTATAGCTGAGGGTTTACAGCATATTGCCCAAACCAAGCTAACTCCAACCAAACTGAAGTGAAAGGCTAACCACAAGCAACTGAGAGTAAGAGCTAACCACAAGCAAACCGGATGAATAAAGCTAACTGCGAGCAAACAGGGGTGAACCTAACTACAAGCAAACCAGAGTGAAACTAACCGGAAGCAAAGAAGAGACATTCTGTCTTTCCACCGAACAGGGTGACCCCATTGCAAAATGGGTACTCTGTTCCAGACAATAAAAAAAATTAAAAAGAAGAAAAAATATGATAGCACCTTTTACACTTTTACATGTCTTTTTGACTCTCCTTTCTCTTAAGGGGGTTTCGCTTCACTTACAGAAAAAAAAAATTCTGGGATGCTAGAATATTGTTTGTGAGTCTCAATCTTAGTGTCGTTCGAATCATAGAATCATGTTTGCTCGCTTGCCCATTCTTCATTGAGTTAAAAAAATGAGCAAACGAGTCACAATTTGGTTGCTGCATGGTACCTTTAGAATATTTATAGAACACAATCTAGCTTTAGAATATTTCACTAATTTTAAAATTATAGCTGTAACTGTTCTTATTAACATTATTTAACTGTACACAGCATACAGTACATAAGAATGAAATTGGTACTGCATATTGCTCACAATCACGATTTAAACTACAATACTTTAGAATTACAGTACCACCAGTTTCAGTATTACCAATCCAAATAAAAATTATTACATTGCTCTTTAACTCCACTATCTCCCTCAAGGTCAACCAAAGATCTTATGATATAATTAGACAACTACATGTTAGTCCTGTGTAGTTGAGGGCTCAAAATATTTGGACACAGCTTGCAGGTCATGATAACCAGCCAAACAGATTTTAGCTTGGTCACATGTGGTTTCTTACCAGTCAAAGCATTTAAAATATCAATTTTAAACTACCACTCATTTCTGCTGTTACTGTTTTGGCTGCATATTCTTGAAAAGATCACTTCATAATGCCCTTGAAATATCTAACAAGATTTGAAAGCGACAGCTCAATCAAGAAGTCGTTTTCTGAAGTACACTGTAACTATGTTTACATTTAAAATATAATTTTTCTCTTAGTGAAGAAATTTATTTTACATGACATGAGCGTGGAAAAAAGAAAAAATCTCAGTCCGCGACGGGAATCGAACCCATGGCCGCCCAGATACCGGTTGGGCGCTCTAACCAACTGAGCTACGTGAGACTCGCTGTGAGCTGGGGCATTTTACTAGGTTGATAAGTGACAGGCATCCTGCATACTGATAGGATCAGCAATGTCGAATTCATCAAGTTTGCAGTACATAATAATAAAGATGGTAGATTTTAAGCTCGGTGAAAAATAGTGAAGAAATTATTTTACATGACACAAGCGTGGGACATGCAGCTCTCTTGATTTTATTTTACATGTAATTTACTAGTCTCTTGAAAATAGCATCATGACGACACCCAAACATCGAGTTGTATATTGTGTCAGTGGCTCTGCAAACTCTGCAACTCATGTTAACCCTGAAAAAAGTAAAATGCCACAGATTAAATTAAAATTAATTAATTGTCATCAATGTCAATAATTTATAAAACAAAACACTTAACTCAAGCTTATTTAACTAAAGGAAAACTTCTGGATGCGAAAGGATCCATTAGATATTTAACAGAGATGTATCACACTGATAACTGCGAAGTTAACTAAATATTTAAATAAACTCAAAGCATCATTGCAAACCCTTACACCCCCTCTTAATTAAAAGGTGTGGCCTTAAAACACCCCACCCACCTCCCCTTACTGAGCCCTATATATACATGTGCATGCATTGGAAAAATATTGCCACATCCTAAAAGCTTTTCTCCTAACAGTAATACTAGGATTTTCAAAGATACACATTCAACACTACAATAATAATAGTCAATGTATTAAAGTTTGCATACACAGCTGCATAGAGTGTCTAAAATGGCATGACTTTACTCAAAAAAATCCAGTTTAACCTTACTTGTGTGCATTTTCAAAGTTCCACAACAAGATTAGGAAGTTTCATGACATGTACAAATATATTATTTACTGTTGACATTCTGAATGAAACCAGCAAAACAGAACCAAAGGGTTGGGGGTTTCTCAAACCTCAAAATTGTTGAACTTATAAGTTAATCATTCAGGACTCAGATATGTCATCCACATGAACACTCAATAGTGAACAGAACTACATGACAAGTCACTCTTTGATATATTTGAAAAATGAAAGGGCTAAGCAATGAAGCCGGTGTTTATTTACTCTGATTAAAAATGAACAGAAATTTTACCTCAATCACGAATATCAATAAACTGCATGCACTGAATCGATCTTTTTCACTCGGAGTTAATGAAATTCCAGGTGCTTCGTGCAAACTGACAAGTCACTAATTTTAGTCTTGAAATTCCAGCAGCTGCTCTAGCCTTCCAGCACTGTAAAACAAAATAATCACATCACAAGCATTCAAAAATCGTAAGCTTAATTTCCTTCGAAATGTGTTGATATTCTTTCTGAATTCGTTCATCGAAGGCCTATTAATTATTTGTTGACATCAGTAATCAAATTCTCCTCTTTAAACAGTAAAACGGAATTTTAACGAATGGTATTTTTCAACATTAGTCATGACACAAGCAAATGCTTAGTTAAGTGGCGAAAGCAAGTAAAATTTGCCGTAAATACACAATGTATAAGCTTACTTTGTTGACATCAGTAATCAAATTTTCCTATTTGAACAGTAAAACTGAATTATAACGAATAGTATTTTTCAACATTAGCCATGTCACAATCAAATGCAAAATAACAAAACAATCACAACACAAGCATTTAAAAATCGTAAGCTAAATTTTCTTCGAAATGTGTTGATCAATATTATTTGTGAATTCGTTCCTCGAAGGCCTAATAATTATTTGTTGACATCAGCAATCAAGTTCTCCTCTTTGAACAGTAGGTAAATGGTATTTTTCAACATTTGTCATGTCACAAGCAAATGCTTAGTTAGTGGCGAAAGCAAGTAAAATTTGCCGTAAATATAAGCTTAGTTTGCGTATAAAGTAAGAAAATACGTACTGTAATGACGAAAACAATGAGGTTTTGTACTCACCTTCACCAGTACACTGCTCGTTTTGTATCCGTTGCCTTGTTCTCTGCTATTTCTTTGCCTGTTTTATCGGCACCTCTCTTGCTGTAACTTAAGCTTGCTCGCCTGTTCATTTTCCGGGTTCTTACGAACTCTTTCCCGTCGTAGATCGCTTCATCCTCGGAGGCCCAGGGGCAGTTAGTGGGGGCGGCGGAAAGTCTATACGGGCGAAAAAAAATCGGCGAAGAAAAGTCAAGAACGAAAAAAATAGCCCCTGGGGACAACCTCTTACCGGACCAGTTCCAAAAGGACGCCGTAGTTCTGGCTTCTGATTGGTGCCAGAAAACCTTTGTTATTTTCTGCCCAATCACAGAGCGGCAAGACCAGGAGTCGTTTCGTGTGTTCTTACACGGATAGATACACGAAGCCTAGTTGGTCGCCATGTTTTCTGTTCGTTGAAGCTACAGTTGGAGGAGAAAAGTTGCAGTCACAGATGTAGGGGAAATCGTTCGGCAAATCTGCAAGAAACTTACGCGAAATACGCTGGATCTTCGTAGGTATCGAACACACCGATTAACTGATGTCGATATAACTTGGACGGGTTTCGAAATTCGCTTTCTTTGGCTGGACGAACAGTTTCTGTTTTCTTTCTCCTGCTTTCTCGCATCACTTGCTGTGATTAAAACTGTGCCAAATATGCAGAGTATTTTTTTTTTTTTATCGCACGGGCCAGGCAGGTATGTCAAGCAACGGACAGCTTCGTGTACGAGTGCACCAATGCTATCGAGCGCCATGTGAGTACTTGTTCACAATGAGTAATATTCATTTGGAAGAAAATTGCCATGACGGTCGAGTCTATTCTTTTGTTTTTGTTAATAAAAAGAGAAAGAGAAACCTTGTGGTCGAGTTTCTGAAATTATTTAAATTTGTCAAATCTTATTTCACCCCTTCAGGTTCCTCAGTATGTATATCGAGGTACCATCCTCTTCCCCAGGGCCACGCGTATTTTTTAAAATGACATGACGTAGTGGCCCTGGTAACGGTAAAAAATATGATTTTTTTGATTGGCTGATAAAAACTGCATGCGTAATTAGGTAAAAATTTGAAACGCTTCTACGCAATTTTCGTTATACTTCCGGTCATCGAAACAAGTTTGAAAATGTTACCGGAAAAA
>NC_135759.1:6914116-7063996 GCF_052425735.1 Oculina patagonica
TGCGCATTGAATAACACTCTGTTATGCATGAACTTCGGACTCGCTCGGTCAGCACTTTTTCGACTAGATACTTTGACATCTCTCGGCTTTTTCACTATGACATTGGACTTAAGTTTTTATTAAACCTGAACAAGGCTATAACAATTAAATGATGACAAATGTAAAATACGAATATAAAGGACATGTGGCCTGAATTAGACCTTAGCAACCTTCAATCACAAGACAGGTAGAAAGGTCAGAAGTTATTAAGCAAGAAAAACTGTTCCATATTTAACTTTTTAACAATTACTTTTTTGCCTTCAGTTTTAATGATAACAAAGACCCTTCTTGGTATGAGACATCCCATCACTGCCTTATTTAGAAGACAGTGTATTTTAATTGTTGGAGATTATAGCCGTTTTCGGGCTGTTTAACGATCTGCTTCACTTCTTTTCTTAAAGCAATGTTTGCTTAGTGTATTGATTGTCGATAGTTATGGTTACCACATAATGACGACCCAGGAGATCCATTCGACGTACCAAATAAGCCAAATTCTTGGTTTTCACGTGACGTCATATGCATGATGTTTTTGTTGATTTCCGGCCGCCATGTTGGAGCCCAAGCAACACTTTGACGGATAACTCGAGTACGGAATAATGTACAGACCTGAGACTTGGACAAATAGTTTATATAGTAGTTTTCTACAGCCTGAAATATTCTTGATTTTTATGGACTCAATAGTTTTGGATTTATTTTTTCGCGGCGTGACAGTGAAAACCACCTATTGATCCATCGCTTTAAATCCACCGGGTAAGAGCACAGTTTTAGTATTTCTTTTTCATTTCGTCACTTTTACTAGCTTTTATACTAGAATTAAATTCGGCATTTTCAATCTTCCGAAATGATCGGGAATCGTTGGAAAATGGCCGAAAACTTCTTGACATACTAAACTATATAATATTGGCATTTTCGGAGCCGTTTTTGTTTCATTCTGGATAAAATTTACTGTTACAGTGAATTTTTTACAGTTGGTGTTAAAATGCCTAAAATTTAACTGTTTTATGTTAATTACAGAGACAAAAAAAATAATGGTTAAGTGCTATCGAAGTACCCCCATTCAGACAATCCGTGTACCTTAGTGCCAACCGATTTTGGTGAGTGACTTATAATATAGTTGTGGCCCAGGGAGGAGGACTTATATATGAAAGCCACCAGGGTCTTGTTTTTATAGCGTTACACACGAAGAAAAATAGAAATATAAATTTTCTTTTCAGAATTTTGTTTTCTTTTAGAGGTCTAAAATCGCTTGAGCCATGCCCAGATTGGTCTCTTAAGGGGTTCTTTTCAAAATTTCTGACGAGCATCTCTGTCCCTTTAATTATAGCAATTTTCATTACGCCACAATTAATAAAACTGTAAATTAACCTTGACAGATAAGATGATCCGATTTTAAAAATTCTCAAAATAAAGTACTTGAATTCGGCCCTCAGGTGAAAGAAACCATCTTCATATTGTTAGCAGCAGTAAAGAATAAACAACTGATGACCACAAAGACCGATTATACTTACATTAGTCTCACTGGAACTAATGATGTTCAATACAAACTGTAAGAAATAGAGTACAAACCTTCAGAATGCACGCAGTTTGTAAATGGTCTATTTTCCTGAACACTTGGGCACTAATTTATAGAACAAAAACACCTCCACTGATACCGACCTCTCAAACTTCAAGGCATGTGATACGACATTCTCGCTATAGCCACTACAAACTAAAACCACCAGTAATTCATCCATACCCTAGTAAACTGAATAGGCTATTTCGCTTAACGTTTTCCGTTCATTAGTTATAGCTAGGTCCAAAAGTTGAACGACTCGTGTTTTGTGAGTGTGAAATTATCCGCCATGACACAGCGCTTCGCTCTCCACAGGTCTCACTCATTTTCCATCAAACTTCCCTTAAACTGCATCTAACGTCAAAATCTTTGCTACAATGGTCAAAGCAATCTATCTGCAACCTGTCTCCGTTCCACAGTACAAAATTACAAGAACTGTCAGTTCAGAAACACGAAGAAAACATGCCTGCTACAAACTTCTTTTCGACGTCTTGCAGAGATGACTCGCTCGAAATTTTAATTTTCCCGCTATAGCCACTGTAAACTACAACCACCAGTGTTTGATCCGCGGTGTTGTAAACAGAATAGGCTATTTAAATCATCACTTTTGCCACCTCCGTGATTGCAGTAGATCCAAAAGTCGGCAGGTCAATTATTTGGAGTAAGCGAAATTTTCCGCAATGACACAAAAGTACACCGTCGTTATTTGCCATCAAATTTGTAGTAAAGCTATTTCTTCTATCGGCATCTGTCCACAAATAGTCGAAGCAATGTCCCCACAACCTCCCTCGACAACATGGACCAAAATAAGCGAGGCTGTCCACGCGAAAAAAAGAAACAAACACGTCTAGTTGAAAATTATTTTCGACGATTCGCGGAGACGATGAGCTCGACATTTTTGCCCATTTTCGACCGGATGTGACGTCAAATTTTCGGCGATGATGGTAACACGAAAAAAGTGCCAGGCGTCGCGAAGCCTTCGCCCCCCTCCCCCCCTGTATTAATAGATATGTCGATCTATTTTTTTCAATTACGGAGGTCTCTGGGAGCCTATGACGTTAATTGATGCAAGATACAACTTGGGTATATATGCACAAATGGGCTCTGACAATGCCTCCGTCAAATACCTGCAGGGCAGCGCGCAATGCTTTTGGCACAAATCCTAATTAATTACCTTGATAGATATGTTCGATATATTGTTTAATTACAGAGGTCTCTGGTAGGCTATGACGTTAATTTTCGCAGTCGTAAAAAGCCTATTTATTTAATTTGATTAATACGTGCAAATCAATTTGTGACATGTTAGTGGGGTTTTCTTAATTAAGTGAACAGAGCAGAAAGGAACATGAAGTTAAGCTCTACCTTCTGATATTTTAACCGAACGGCAAAAAGTTCTGATCCTGAGTTAAAACTTGGACTTGTATCTGAATCTGAAGGAATGGTTTCACTCCAGTAGATTTTTAATTCCATTAAAAAATATTCTTTACTTATGGCAGTGTAATGTTCAGTTCAAAACTCTCTACAACAAAACCCATTTTGAATAATATTCTATCCTGGAAGGGGCACTGTTAAATGGCCGATATTTGAAACTTAATAAAGGAGTGTAATCGTATATTTTGCAAAAGTGTTTAACGCCAGTTTGGATCCTGAAAAGGTATATAAAGACGAATATATTTACACAAACATAAGGGGTCGATCGAAGAATTAAGCTACTTACTACTGTTCTGTTTTAGAATGAAGACTCAAGCTGTCATTGTTCTTGCGGCTTTCCTTTTGCTCGCAACTTTGGTTACCGAGGGTAACTGCTTCACTGGGCCTATAAGGGGCTTTAACAAATGAAAGGTGTTAAAAGTACAGGTTTGTTAAGCAAAGTTCTTCAAGTATTGGTCATCCTTTTTACCGTTTCTTACCAGCTAGATTAGCTTCCGTAGCAAATGCAACAGAATTCAATATATTAGCATTTTTTGAATTGACTAAAAAGGATATTTTTGGTGCATTATCAGTCATCTGCTTAATAATTAAATCTTAACGGACAAAATAAATTTTGCACTTTTTTTTATTTCTGGTAACGTAAAACAGAACCTAAACTTCTTTATATGCTAACTTAACAATTTTTCGAACGCAGGATCTTAAAATTCATGTGAATTGATATAGGCAAAAACAAGTGGCCCCAGGAAAGCTACAATAAGAGTCTAAGATGAATGATATCCCACTAAAAACTTGCATTTCCGTCTAGACTGTCTTGCACTGAAGGTCGCTTGTGGTTAATAACCGCAGTGATACAACAAAATGATTTTCTTCAGAATCACAGTTTATCAGCGACAAAAATGTCTGTTGTGTTCTATTTTGTTTGCTTATAGATTAGGGGAAACGAAAAGTTTGAAAGGAGCATCTGTGAGATGGCAAGAAGTATTGGATGCGGGAACGTAGGAAAGAGAGTTATTGAAGATCACAAGAAAGCAAATAAATACGTATAAAAATTTGAAAAACCTGTCATGGAGACGATTAAAGAAAAGCACTGTAACTTAATAATTCTGTCTTAAAATACCAAAGTTGTAATAGTGCTCGGGGCTCGGGTTGGTTGGGGGGGGGGGGGGGGGTTATAGTTTTTTTGGACCCCCCCAATTAAAAGGAAACAGGGGAGGGGCAGAACACTTTGCGACGCCTGGCACTTTTTTGTTCTGAATCATCCAACAACAAATGACGTCACACCCGGTCAAAAAATCGGCGCGGCGCCCGTTTCTGCAAAGTTGAAAAGTGATCAAAAGTGAGTATCGGTCGAGTGTGATTTTTCCGTATTTGTGAACCAAAACGTTCATGGTATTTTATTGTGAGTATAAAAAATTATCAGCAAGCTGCAGAGACAGTGTTTCGACTTCCTGATCAAAGATTTTGCCAAGAGATTTTGCTGAGTTTCGTTGTTTCCAGTAAGAACCACTTTTATGTCCACTAGGATTTGGGGGAAATCAGCCGCATTTTTGTGTCGTGATTACTAATTTATCTACTATTTTGATCAACATTTCAGTATTTTGTATCATCGACCTCCCCTTAAAGGGCATGAAAAAAGCACGAAGCAATCCTGATCTTCTCCAGGGGTAAAACAAAATCTCCTTATTTACATTTTCTTCAACGGCCAGTCCCCTTTAACTTCACTATTCATGATCCACGGTAATTTATAAATTAACATAATTATTGGTACTCGTTTCATGCATTATTTGCACTCTACTGATTGCGGTTGGATAATAATCCACATTATTTGTACTCTACTTATTGCAGTTGAATAAAATATATGATTCAAACTAATTGTAGTCCAATGAGTAGAGCAGGATATAATTTCCTTCTACCTATCAGCTCAGGGTAATTCTAATAGGAAAAATCAGTGAGAAATCATGGATAGTGAAGTTGAAGGGGACTGGCCGTTGAAGAAAATGTAAATAAGGAGACTTTGTTTTACGCCTGGAAAGATCAGGATTGCTTCGTGCTTTTATCATACCCTTTAAGGGGAGGTCGATGATACAAAATACTGAAATGTTGATCAAAATAGTAGATAAATTAGTAATCACGGCACAAAAATGCGGCTGATTTCCCCCAAACCCTAGTGGACATAAAAGTGGTTCTTACTGGAAACAACGAAACTCAGCAAGAAAGCAGAAAAATAAGAAAAATCTCGATGATTTGGTAAGTGCAGAATGCAATATGGAGCAATTGAAAGTATGATGTTTTATATATGTTCGTGTTTATTTGCTTTATTTTACTTTCGGAAAAACTGTTCACAGGCTACTTGTATTCTTTCCCAGGTGTTCCTTACGCTAATATTTGCAAACGTAACATGACACTTTTGTTCGTTTATAACAAAATACTTTTGTCTTCCTTGAAAATGCGATAACATGAAACTTTTGTTTTTGTTTGTTTTACGGCGGCATCGATGACATTTGTTTAATTTAATTAAGTTACGGTTTAGACTGCACGAAAGACGATTCTCAAAAACTAAAGAAACAAATCTAATCAAAAAACATATTTTTCGACAGGTTTTTTAAAACGCAGTACAGCTAGGATATTTGTTTCCTAGTTATCAGGTGTTCACGCCAAAAATCCCGGTGCAACTTTTGGCATACCTTATTACGAAAGCACTGTGAAAGTCTCAAAATCTAATTTAATTAATTTGCGGTTTTTACTTGGCGCCAAGAAGTCTGCAGGAAGCCTACCGCAAACACGCAATACAAGCGATGTTCATGATAGTTCCAGAAAACAACGTAGACTAATCTACGCATGCGTTTGGTGTAAATTACGTTGAGTAGTACCACAAGGAGAGCAAAGGGTTTTCTGAAACAAATATATACGTTTGAGATCTTCATATGAAAGTGGAAATCACTTCGAAGCATTGCTTCAGACCATGTGGAGAGAGCTGATGACATATTACACCACGTTAGATTGCTTGCGGTTAGCTCTTATAATGGGGTTGGGATTTCTATTTAAAAACATCACGGTCCTGGCAGCTGGTCGTCGGTGGCATGGTGGGGATGAATCCCGCTTGGTAAACCGACGACCCGGGTTCGATTCTTCTTGGTGTCACCTTTTTTTAACTTGGGTTAAGTGTGATGTTTACTTCATGTATGAAAAAACAAGAAATCTCACATGGTCAGAAGCAATGTTTGGTAATGCTTTCCTATGAAAGTAACGTAGATGTACTCCAGGTTTTACCTAGGGGTACGGTCAGGTGCTCCCCACCTCCACCCCCACCACAAGGAATAATTAATTAATTGATATTAATTAATTAATTAATTGGTGATTAAAAGTTTACACTGTAGCGCTTTAGGGGTTTAGGGGTTTGGCGGTTTATCACACGACTGCCCACCAAACCATCACAAAAGTGCATTCTGCACTTAAAACGAACCTTCAACATGCGATTCAGCTTCTCTCTACGACTGAACACACGTGGACGAATTAACCATAAACATTCTAGTGACAGCGACTTCTAAAACTTTACGGCGAGGGTTAATGACTTCTGCTACTAAACACTGCGAACTATGACCACCAGTATTTCGTCCATGATGTCGTAGAAATGATAGGCTATAGAGCATGATGTAATCGATGCATCAGGAACTACTAGAAGCAAAAGTTGGAACACCACTCATTTTCAAGGTTTGAAATCTCCGCCATGATAAGGCACTTCGCTCTCTGTTTTCCCCCTACAAAATGATACTAAACGTTTCTCCCTTGGCAAAATCTTTGATCAGGAAGTCGAAACAATGTCTCTGCAGCTTGCTGATATTCTCACAATAAAATACCATGAACGTTTTGGTTCACAAATACGGAAAAATCACACTCGACCGATACTTCACTTTTGATCACTTTTCAACTTTGCAGAAACGGGCGCCGCGCCGATTTTTGACCGGATGTGACGTCATTTGTCGTTGGATGATTCAGAACGACAATTTCAGGAGTTTTCGACCCCCCTTGAAAGGAAATGATATTCTAGCATTATCACCAGTAAAAAAATAACACAATAAGACTCAATTAACCCGATGATTGTCTCGCGAGTTTCTGTTAAGTCGACAACGTTTGCTGCATTTAACAATACTAGAATCACACTAGGCCGAAACCTATTGAGTTTGATAACGAATTGAACATGTTTCGCTATTCACATCTTGCAGTGCATTGCACAAATCATAATGAAACTAAGTCGAGAGAAGGCCTTCGTTACTATTTATTTGTTGGGAACCAAACTTTCCACATAAGCATTTTGGATCAAAATTAGACAATCACGAGAGGTCCTCCTTGTGTAATAGAACAGCGGCGGTCAGTAAGAGATTTCCCTGCAACAGACAAATTGTCACCAAACTTTTCCCGTGCCTCACGTCGATAATAATCGTAGTATGTTAAGAGCTCAGGTGAGCAAACATCCTCTGCTGTGTCTTTCTTGGACACTTAAGGCCGATTTACAAGGTACGATTTTGTCGCATGTGACATGCTTTCGAAATGCTTACGACAGGCCTACGACACGAATTGTGTCGTGTAAATCAAACTTACAACTCGCTTACGACTGCTGTAGGCGTGTCACATGCGAAAAAATCGTGTACCGTGTAAATCGGCCTTTACAAGAGCAAAGTATCGTAAACACCCGCTCTAGTTACGACCTTCTTAATTTTTTCAATACCGAGGTTGTCGCTTACCGGACCTTTGACTTCACTTAAATTATTGTATTCCATTGTACTGCGATTACACCGGAAGAAAATATAAATTTATTTTTTTAAGCAAACTAAGGAAATACGATACATTCAATAAATTACGAGCAAATAGAGTTTTCTAGCTGTTTTAGACTGCAGTTTTAAATTTGTTTGTGTTTCACTGTAAATTTAAAACGACTACAAAGCTATTTACGGTCATCAAAAATTTTAGCAAAGTTCCAAATTTTTAAGATAAACTATACTATTTTGAAGTGAGAACGTGCGGTTGAATGTTTTCCTTTCTGGTTCAGTTAAAAAAAAAAAAAAAAAAAAAAAAAAACTAAGAGTAACTCTTCCCAATCAACACTTTTCACGCAAAAAATGATCCTGTCCAGAACTAATTCAAGTCTAATTGCCAGGGGGGGGGGGGGGGGGGGGAAGCAACTTCCCATACATTCTCTTATATGAAATCTGAGCGATGCTCTCACAACTTGCAAAGTAATCATCGGGGCGGTAGTCAGCGGATGTCTCTAAGGCGCATGAGCAGCTCCTTTCTTTGTGAACTTGCCAAAACAAAAACATGGGACCAGTGAGAGAGTTCGATTTTTTTATATATGTAGTAATAAAAAAGACTTTCTAAGTTTTGACTTTAAAGCAGCGAAAATTTCTCCGAAAAGGTTCTTGGTGTCAATATGTGGTGTTTGTTATGAAATAAAACCATCACGGGAATGGTAATGAAAACGTGGCGATCGAATATTCCCGCGCTGGTCGGAGCTATTGTTCTTGCTCTATTGTTTGAGGTTGTTTGTTGACTTGGTCTTTCTTTGTTTTACTTCATTTACAATCCCCATGTGGGCCAGTTGAAAATCGTGGTACAAACATGTCAAACATTTGCATTTCAGCACTGAAAAGTAGCACGGCATCACAAAATTCTGCGTTCTTAAAACTACACGACGATGACGAAATTTTCGGATTTAAACACGCTGCTTTTAGATTTTTAGTTAAGAGAATTGAACCCCTTTATAATAAGTGATTCCACGACATAGCAGCTTCCATTTCGCGGGAAAAGATTGCCTGTTGCATCATCGTCCAAAAACCGCTGACTACATCGTGAATTAATCGCTTTGCAAGTTGTGAGAGCATCGCTACTCGGTCCCAGACCTCGTTTCTTCTCCCCCCCCCCCCCCCTGCTAATTGCTCTCTTCTAAAGGTTCGATCTTGAATAAATTAGAATCGTGCAGCGATTTGATTAATTTTAACTCTCAGAAGCACATACTATTTTATTGCCCGTGGTTTAAAAATTAAGTTTCCTACGACAAAACTGAGTAAGAGATTACCTTACCATTGTACCAACCACTAGTTAAAAGAAAGAAAAAAAAACATTTTTTCTTAAATTGTGGCCTTTTCATCTGAAAATTACTATCGTGGGAGCCTGAGAGCATAAAGACACAAACTGCACCAGATGGCTAAGTGGTACCGTTGGCAAACAAACGCAAGGTACTTTGGTACAGTCAGGAACAACCTGCAGTTAGGACTAAGAAAACTCGAGAATACTTCAAGAGAAAGAAAAAAAAAAGATGTAAGTACCATTGCGGAAATTCAACTAAGAGCTTTTCGTCTTTGAAAAGTGTGATACAGATAATGGACAAGCAGATATTGTAACCTTCTAGATAGAAGAAAGAAAGGCGTTTAAACGCAAAGCAATAATTATTTTGCACTTCTAAAAATTTTAAATATATCCAAATAATGAGGCTTGGAAGTGTTTGTTCATTGAGAATTGGTCTCAAGACTTTGCTAGCATGATGTACAAAGCGAAAGGAAATTCAAAAAGGTACTACTAATACGCCACCTTAAGCTTAATCCTTAACATTGAGAACGGGTGGCTACAGTTTCAAAGTGAACAAATTGACATCCATCTGTTTTTCTATTTTTATTGTTATCACAGTAGAATCCCGATTTCTCGACCAATTTTTGTTTTCTTTGGATAGAATCCCGATTTCTCCAACCTCAATGCGAAACGGGAAATCGGAGGTAAACGAAAAATGGTTCAAAAAATCGGAGTTTCGAGAAGCCGAGGGTTCGAGTGTCCACTGTACTTTGTAATTTTCCCTTTGGATTTCTCGAACCATCGGTTTCTCGAAGCAATTTTCCTTTTCCCTGGAGGTTCGTGAAAACGGGTTATTACTGCTTTACTGTTACTATAACTTTTTTTTATTTTGAGTTGACTTATGCGATCTTTTGAGCTAACTTGAAATTAATTTTATGCATAGCGCGTCTGCATCAAAGTAAAGTTTGTGATTAGAGTCTGAAGAAATATGCTTCTTTAAAATCTATTAGTCTTTTTTTTCAGTGCTTCCTATGTGTTATTTTAATTCATGCATGTCGCCGATTAGCGAAAAAAAAAAAGAATGTTAAGCATAAAACACTATAACTTTCAGCCTCTATGTTAACAAAATTTGAAACACATGTTCCATTCTGGCAATGAAACACAACAAAAATAGATGAGTTTTCGCAACAAGACCCAGGCTTCTTATATGGCATGAACACTGACTCAAAACACTGATAAAGGAATATAGTATTGCAAAGGCAATACCAAAATAGGTTTCACTATTTTTATTATTTAATGAAGTGCTTCGCAGCAAAATCTAACTATTATGTTTCGACACGACTTAGAAATACGCTTTATAAAATAAAATAACTATATATGCAAACTTTAAAATAAAAATAGATTAAAAGAAGAGACGTTAATTGAGCTTTGTAAAATAAACTACTCGGTTGGAAAAACAAAGCCGCAATTCAGAACTTAACATGATGCCACCACTCGGAGGAGGTTCCAGTCTGAACTTGTGCTAGCTGTAACAGAGCGACTGTTTGAACCGGGCCACTGAGAAGAAAATTAACCAAATAAAACGTTAATTGAGAACAATGGATGGCAGCTTTTTTTCGTGAATGAAGCAATTACATTGAAGAATAAAATCAATAATTCTACAACGAAATCTTTTCCTCTCGGAACAAATTGTAATATTCTGATTGGCTGGTTTCTATCCTAAATTTAAGCGGCTTTCAACGATCAAAAGAGTTTTTAGGACAAATTGTTCGAGTAAAAGTAATAATTGTCATACTTTGCGGCATAGGATGCGTGGGATCTATAATTATGTATAAAGAGGCTTTTAATTGTTTTTACTTGGATACAAAACTACAAATATCAAATGACAAGTTACTTTGCAGACCAAGCACTTATTTACACCAGTTGCTGAAAAACGGTATATATATTTTGTTTTTTTATTCTAGCGTTGCTCATTTCTGGTTTAGGTTTATATTTAAAATTGTCGACATGAAATTTATTTCCATCCTGTTGTTGTTTATGTGGAATGCTGATGGCGCCCTCCCTCAAAAAGGTAAGCACATTTATTATTTACAGTAGAATGATTCATCCGATCTAAGATTTTTTCAACACTAAATTTTCGGTGGCCTCTGTCCACTTTCATCAGAGTATTGAAAATGAGTCCAATACTCTGATGAAGGTGGACAGAGGCCACCAAAAATTTAGTGTTAAAAAAATCTTAGATCGGATGAATCATTCTACTGAAATTAAGTCTACCGATCGCCACAGACAAAGTGTATTTATTATTTATTTTGTTTGGTTTTTTTTCTTAAAGTCACCTCGGCATACCTAATCTTTTGTTCTTTATTCTGAATCGATCTGCGTCGAAATTTCAGCGAAATTCAAGGCTGCGGATCAAAGCTGCGGATCAAAGCGATAACCTCAAAGAGAGTTACATCAATTCACCACACTCCCCCCCCCCCTCTTTCCCACCCCTTGCAAGCCCCTCTTCCTTGCTCGTCCAGGGGTTAATTTAAGTAACTCAAAATTGACTCCAAAAGTGGATAGACAAACAATGTCAAGTATTTCCAAAGCTAACAGGAAGTTATTTTTTTCAAAGTAACTTTCTGACAGGAGAGTGGGATTACATTAGTGGTTCACATTTAGATAGATATTCATTCCATATAAGATCCATGAAATATACCCTATTTTAACTTAATTAATGAAGTGAATAGAAACAAGCATTTATTATCTAAATGTTTACTCTAAGTGAGGATGGATAACGCTACAAAAACTATAATTAATGAATGAATGAAATGAATGAAGGATAACTTAGGTAATTTAAGTTTTTTCTTTAAAAACAGATCCACCCAAGGTTATGTTGCCAGCTTCGACTCTTCGAGTGCTGCCAGGGTACGAGCTGTCGTGTCCAAGTACTGGAACGCGTCCAATATACACAGCACTGATAAGCAACTCAAGAGTACTGGTAAATACGACAAAAACTGCAAAAATAGTGTTAAGAAAAGAAGGCAACTACACCTGTGTGGCCACCAGCAAGTACGGAAACGACGTTGGAGAGGTCGAGGTTATTTTTAGAGGTATGAAATCAATTTTTTAAGCTAATAGTTAATTGTTATTATTTATTATTATTATAATTATTGTTATTATTAATCTTATTAGAATTATTATTATTACTAGTAATACGTGACTCGCAGGGCCTCGCGAAGCTCTGGGTTGGGGAGACGGGGGGGGGGGGTGGTGGTGTTATAAATAAGGAGTGGATTATTTGAAGTTGAACATTGTACATATTCAATTTTCCACAGTAGGCAGGAAGATATATTTGTTAAAAATTAGTAACGGGCATGGCCGCGACACCCTCGTTCCCAGGGTCTACTCCGCTTTGAAGATGGCGGCTCTTTCAGGTTCGTAAAGAGGTATAAAGCGTTGGGAAGCGCAGGCTATTTTCAAAATCATCGACAAATTATTGGATAGTCGCAGTTTGGACATTTATTTGAGGGCATTAAAAAAAAAAGAAGAACGAACGGCAGGAGGATTCGAACCCTCCGCCCGCGCGCCCCTGATGGCGATGAAAGGTTTATAGCCTGAATAGGCGTTGAGGGAGTATTATGTGGAAATCAGTGTTATTTTAATCCGAAAAGAAAAACGATAAAAATGAAAGGTTCAGGATTCGAACCCACAAAAAAAATAAGGAAAAAAAAAAAAAAACCCTAGCCGGATTCGAACCCGCGCCCTCAGTCCCGAAGATCTGATTTCAAGTTCGACGCCTTACCATTAGGCCACCAGCGCGCGGCGGCCGTGTGACGTCATTTCCGCCAGACACCAAGCTCACAAATATATATGACCGTAAACTCCACACGAGATTTCATCCCGCCTGAGCCCTTTGAGGGACAAAATTATACACCCCGCTACGCTCGGCCTTCGGCCTCGCTTCGCGAGGAATTAAACTCACCTTAGTAATCAACGAAATATAAAGAACTATTTGGTGTTTTTGTCTGATTCCATTAAAAACACTTTAGTTGCAATAATCATATTTTGGATGCTAGATATTTGTTTGTTAATTTTTAGACTGCGAGAGCTGTTCCTATCTCACAGGGGGACCGTTCGGAGTCTACGTCCAATGCAATTATATTGCGTTCCCAGGAGATATAGTCAAATGCGTGCCGACGACAACCGGTAATTTGTAAGTATGTCTGGTGAAAAATACCTATGGTGATCCTCTAAGTTTTCGGAAGCTTATGCGTAATGTACCTAATATAATTTTAGTTGTTGTTAACAACAAGTATCTCTGGTAGTCACTAACCGTCACCACGGATTTCACTTCTAAGAGAAAGGAAAATCAGCATTTAACAAAATATCACTTCTTCAGTTTTAAAAGTCAATCATAATAAAGCTCTTCCGATCTGTAGATAAATACTGGTTTACGTAGAATATGTCAATAAACAATAACAATGCACGATTTGTGTTTTGCTGGCGTACAGGGGGGTGTTTTCAAGCAACTTGTCAAATATGAGTGCTGGAATGCTTTCTGGACTTTCAAATCTACGGATGCTGTAAGTTCGACTAGTTATATTTTAATTTTGTTATATCTAAATAGAACCTTTGGAACATACTTTTTTCTACAACAGTCTCAGCGTATTGTACCTGCATCATGCTGCAAAAAATAGCACAACTGGCCGACAAGTCCGAATTAATGAATGTACGAATGAATGAACTACAAAAAATGAATGAATGAATGAGTGAATGAATGGATGGATATATGGATGGATGGATGTATGGATGAATTAATGAATGAATGAATGAATAAATGAATGAAACAATGAGTAATCGAATAAGTAAGGTAAGACATAGGAGTTGTATCTGATTTTAAAACAGTGCTTACACGGTACTCTTTTTTCTTGCTTTCATATTTTTTTCAGAGAGATCAGATCAAACTCGATTAACTTTTTACCGGAGAAAATATTTGACAAGCTGAGTAAACTGACATATCTGTAAGTGAAAAGAAGAAATACGTACTTCAATTTTTGCGTGGGTTTATACCCATTGAAAAGACGTACTTTGTGATTATTTCATCTAAAGACGTCCTTCGTTATCAAGTGCTTGATCGCATTACAACCGGTCATGTTTTTTTTTGCAGAGATTTGTCCTCAAACGCTCTAACATATCTGCCAGACAAATTGTTTTACAATTTGGGAAATTTGGATTATCTGTGAGTTGGACTTCTCAAACATTGCACGTTCAGTTTGCTTTCAAACGCTACTAGCTTTACGCCCGACAAAATATTTAGCAATCTTAGAATATTGGCAGATCTCTAAGTGACACGAAGCATAACGCCCTTCTACTCAAAAAAGAGGTACAGTTTTTTCGTTTGTATCTATGACGTGCTTAGTTTGCATTTTTCTTGTTTCTTTTTGTAGGATTTTGTTTTCAAACTCTTTAACATTTCTGCCAGACAAATTGTTTAAATCTTTGAAATATTTACTGATTCTGTAAGTAAGACGTTATATAGGGTCTGGGCGATGTTAAGTTGGCATCCTTGATCATCATATACATTCCCCAAAATTGATGAGAGCAGATTTTTTTGCTTTAAATACAACGTTTTTCGTCGATATTTTTTTGCCCACCTTGTTGGCATATTACCTACATTAGCATCTTTTCAAATTAGGATTTTAGCTGATGCGACGCGAAAAATAATGGCTTTCTTGAAAAGCTGGTGTTCCGCCAGTTTTACTGTTTCGTTCCTCTAATTGCTTTAGGAACAAACTCAGAATACACTTAAAGGAACTGTAATTTAGGCCGAAATCAGTAACAGGAACAACGATGTCTGAATTCGGAACAAAGGGTTCCTTTTGTTATAAATGTGAACACAAAGTTCCTTTTTATTTCGAATAAAGGGAACTCTTTGTTCCGTTTTTATCTTTATAGGAACATATGGTCCTTTTTGAATGGTTCCGATTTTATCGAGTGTTCTCTTTTAAACAATTTGTTCCTAATAACGAGCGCATTACGTTCCGGAGTTCGATAATGAGGAACGACTGTTCCGCTTAAGCATTTTCTTATGAACGATTGGGAACGTGCTATTCCTAATCGTGGCATGTCGTTCCCAAATGTTTTAAATGGTTCCTTTCAAAAGCAAGTTTGTTCCTTAGAAATGTGTTCCTTTTCCAGTTGAATGGGAACAACAGTTCTTTTTCATATTGGAACTGATAAGTTCCACTTTAAGATAAAGAGGAACTAGCATTTCTTGTTTTACTTGGTTTACTAAATGGGAACGATGGTTCCTATTTTGGTTTGATCAACAGGAGCGCGAGTTTTGATTTCAGCTTGTCAATCTAACATGCCCGAGGGCAAGTTTAATATTAGCCTTGGCTTGCCTGTCTCATGTTTGATCACGTTAGGGCACGTTTGAACAAGGCGAGACTTGTCCTTTTGTTCCTTTGTTCGGTTTAATTGTGTAAAAAAAGCGGGCCATATATCAAGTGGATAACAAGTCAGCCATTTAGTATAAAAACAGTAGTCTCGCGAGAAACTTCACAATATCAGATCTCAAAAGATGAGCAAAAGAGGAGTAGAAATCGACTGGTCAAAATTACCAAACGCGTCGCCTAAACCCAAAAGACTTCACTTAGAAGAAGAAGACTCAGATGGCCTTTTTCACTGCCCAGTTCAAGGCTGCAAGCATGATGGATTTACCACACAACGCGGCTGTAGAAAACACACCAAGAACAAACACCGTTGGTACTTTTATTTCGACGAGAAGCCAAACATCCCTCAGAGTGAAGCATGTCAACAAAGCAACACACACGAGGCCATTGATGACAAGAATCCACATCAATTTAGAAAAGCTCTCTCTTTTGACATGTCAAGCAAAATCGCTCAAAATTTTTTGTCCTGGCTCACCGGCAGTGGTGGTGGGTGTAAAAGTGATCGGCAAGCACGCCAAATTGTCAGCAGGTGTTTAAAATTTCTTAAATTCTGTTGCGAAGAAGATGAGGATCTCACATTTGAAATTGTTGACTTTAGTCTATGTTCGCCTGATCTCCTTTTCAAATTTGTTGACATGATGCAAGATGAGTGGAAACTCGGACATGCAGGTCGCATAGGCTACTTGGACGCCATTGCAGAATTGGGGGATTTCAGAAAAGTTAATGGAGCTTCGGAATCGGTGTTAAGAGGGATATCTTGTACAGAACTGTACTTGAAAAAAGTGCGCAAAACCGTGTCCAAGATGATGCGATTACAATGGACTAGCGAACTGGATATCGACGCCTTAGAAGCAAAGGGACACTGGGCCACGCTCGAAGAGCTCTTAGAAGTCGTAGGGCGATACTTGCCGCGCTACGAAAGCGTTCTGAAGTCATGCAAGGATAATCCAGGTTCGATATCCCCATTTGAGTTATCTTTTGCTACCAAATTTCTTGCCGTATATTTGTTCATCAAGGTCAAAGGTTCACGTCCAATGACATATCAGTATTTGACTGTTGAGATGGTGAAAAAAGCTAAAACCAACGGCGGATTTATTGATCAGAAAATGTTCAAAACAGCGGGAAAGTATGGCTTTGATTCTCTTTACCTGACCGAGACTAGCATGCAAGTGTTAGATGGCTACATCAATCACATTCGCCCTCTGCTCAAGCCGAACTGTGATTATGTTTTAGTAACGAGAAATGGAGGACAACACAACAAGCTTGGAGAACTAATGAGTAAACTGGTCTTCGATGCAACAGGAAAGTACGTTCATCCGACTCGCTATCGACAAATTGTCGAGACGGCAAGTACTAGACATCTCAGCAGCAGTGCGCAGAGCACAATTTCCGAGGACCAAAAACACAGCTCAGTCGTGGCAAAGGTTCACTATCAAAAACAACGATCGCGCGAGGTCGCTAGCAAAGCGCACAAATGTTTGGAAAAACTACACGGCGACAAGGGAACAGAGCTAGAAATGGAAGTGCGCACGAGACTTTCAGACAAGTCAACTTCTTCGCAAGAGCAAAATGATGACAACAGCGATAGTTCACCAGCCGAAGAGGACGAAAAGGTCACTAAAACACTATATGCTAGACAGACAGAAATTGGCACTAGAAGAAGAAAAAATGTGATGTTCACTCCAGAGGAAGACAAATATCTAAAACTTGGACTTAAGCGACATGGCTTCGGTCAGTGGAAAGCGATTCTGAGGGACCCCGATTTTCATTTTCACGAGGGAAGAACAGCTAATTCTCTGCTGAGCCGGGCAGCCAGAAAATTTGGATCATATTCTAAAAGATGAGAGCACTATCCCAAGTTGGCAGTGATTGGTTATGGCCCTGCCAATCACAATCGGTTTTAAGTTCCAAAAGCATGCTTGCAAATGTTTCTTCGCTACAAATTCGGACGACACAGAACATTTTGCCTCTTTCTTTGCTGCGCCGAATGAGTAAGATGGACAGGATTACAGAAAAACATCCCGCGCTGTCTTTGGGCGATCTAAAATTTGCTGGGGAATTTTTGGAAGAAATGTGTGCCTGCGACTACCCGAAAGAAACGGCTTTGTTGGCGGAAAGTCTACTTTGGCGACACTTGAACAAAACTTCGAACAGAAAAAGGTCTACATTTAGAGAGCTGATCCTGGCCTGTCTTTTTATCGCCATAAAGCTGGAGGATCGCAATATTGCAAAAAATAGCCAATTTCTAGAAACGATCTCGTCGCCGGTACAACGATGGGACATTCTCCGAGAAGAACTTGGTGTGCTACAGTCAGTGAACTGGAGACCCTTGGAACATTGCCGCATGATCGCAAAAGATTCTCCTTAGAATTCGAATCAGCCCAATTTGTGATTACCAAGACTAATAAAGACGACACTTTAGATGATAACTTGACTTTAATCATTACTGCATACGTGTATAAATATACGTCGCCAAAACATGTAACGCTTGTCTGTCACAGATGAATCGACTTTATCGCGTAATACTTGTAACATTCTTTATTAAGCAATGTAATTTAATAACTAGTTTCCTTCGCTTGCATAAGCACTCAAACTAAGTAAGCACACTTCATGTTGCTATGATTACAAGATACTTAATTTACTTAGATCTTTAAGCCGATCTAAAACGATGTACACTCTTCAATCGCTAGAAACAAATGCTATGTTATGACACTCGAAACGAGACGTTTGCACAAAACGTACTAAGTAAACTTGGTCGAAAGACATGACCAATGCTATATAGACTGTTTTTACACTAAATGGCGTGCACGCACTCTCCTAACTTAGTGCAGTGCGGACTATATACGTTACATCTTATCAGTTTTATCAAGACTTAGTGTTCGGATAGCCAAATCGTCTGCTTGATCTATTTACTGCTGACTAGGCGTGTAGTAGTGTGTGATTCGCGCTCGTTTTGGCACCTCCTGGGGATCTTTCTTCTTCCTTGACCTCTTCTTCTGCGAGCAACTAATTTGGCTTGCTGATGCGCGAGGTCTGCTTAGTGAAGGCGTTGCCGTCGTAGGCGTGATGAACATGGCGTTTTCGTCTTCGGAATCGATCTCTTTGGGAAACGGCAATGGGCTCCATACGTTTTTTATGGTTGCCGCTTGGAGTGCCGAACACCATCCATGTTGTACGGCAGTGCGTTTTCGCTCTAACAGGACACACTTTCTCAAACCGGGAACTTCTTCTCTCAGGAAGCGAAGTTTCAAAGCTTCTTCTGCCACCGACATCACATAGGACAATGCTGCTTTGGTGTCCGGATCTACTGCCGCGTCCTCCTGCATCTGGAGCTCTTGTAGTTCTTTTTCTTTCGCCAGGACCCAGTCGTCTTGATAGTACTTCTGTGCCTTCTCTGCCAGCATCCTTTCTTCCTCTTCTTTCTTCTTCGAAAAGTACTCAGCCCTTGATCTTTCGATGTTCGGATGATAAGGGCCTTCCACAGAGTCCAGCAGATGGGCGTCCTCTTCGTGCATCATTCCCAACGAGATCCATTTAGCCTTCAGATCTTCCAACAGGCGCTCTCGTCCGTCTTCCAACTGTTTCTCCCATCCATCCTTCAGACGCTTCATGCCAGCACCAATAAACTCCAGCTGTCTTTGCTTTAAACTATGCCGCGGTTGTTGATCACGAAGTTTGGATACCTTCGTCATGTACTTCTCCCAACTACCCGTCTGGCTGGAATTGGAGCTTTGCCCATCTGCCTCGTCGTCCTCCTCCTCTTCTTCTTCTTCCTCGCTTTGTCCACACGTTCCTTGAACGGCTTCGTCTCCAGCGAGGTGGTCGCTTTCAGAGTCTTCAACCAGTGTCACGTTTCGGATTAATTCCTTCTCGTCTTCGTCGAGGAAATCATCCTCAGAAGCGGTTCCTGGGACAGGCGGGGGCAGTTCGTCATCCGGAGTCTTGGCAACGCTGCTCGCCCAAACTATACAATCCATCGCGTGGGACTTCAGAAATTCTTGAACCCCCGCCACCGGTGGCGTTTTCAAGGTCGTGAAGAAGAATTTGCGGAGACGAACATCCATTGCGTCATTGTGTTCTTCACCGAAATCCATGGCTCGCTGGCAGGTTATGAAGATCGGACACTTGATGTTCAACGGAGTGGACGAGCTATACTTTCGGTCGTGAGCGGTGAGCCCTCCCTGGGTGAGGACCTGAAAGCATCAAAATAGAATGTTCTCAAAAACACAGTAGGCACGGCAATAAAGTGCATATCCATGCAACAGTCGAGCGTTAAACATGAACTCGTTTTCAACATGGACTCGCTCTCAGCATACATGAAAACAACAACAAAAAATCAAAGACTCGCACGCACCTTCCAGTCGTCTGGATCTAGGAGCTTCGCGTATGCTTCGTCAAGAAAGATGACCTGGGTTGCTTTATCTATCATGCTCTTGTTAAACGTCTTCTGTTTTGTAACCATTGCAATGTATCTAAAAATAAACAATGTCTACACTAAATAAGGGTAAGAGCACTGCCGACTCGACAAATGGCGGATTAGATTAAAGCTGGATACGAATGTTTACTACAAGTATCCATGTAAGAAAACAGTGTAATGTAATGCAATGTAATCAGAGCCAGCTATAAAGGCCAAAGCAAATTAAACTTACCTTTGAGGGATAACGCGACTCATAGGGGTGAACAGGCTGGTCTTTCCACTGTTTGGTTCCCCTATCAAACACAACACTTTCTCCTTATGCTGTTTAATGCCACAGTTGAGAAGCCTGATGAAATATTCGCAAAAGTGCTCAATTTCTGTCTGGTTGAGGCTGTTCTCCAAGATCTCTTTGAAGTATCCTGGTTGTGGTATTTTCGTGTGTTCGTAGTCAATAAATGCCCTGGGAGATTCTCTTCCGATGTTTGTGTCTCCAATCGGATTTAAGACGAACTTTCGCTGACTAACTGAGAAGCACCACCCTTCTTTTACTTCAATTAAATCGTAGTTGATGTGTAGCTCTTTAGTAAACTCGCATTCTTTGTCGCCCAGAATTTCCACCAGCTTGTTCAGATGCTTTATGATGGTATCTTTAAACTCGTCGTTGCTGCCAAGCAGGGAGAGGAATTTCTTCACCGAACAGCAGTGTTGGTATGTGTACTTTGAACACGCCACCTTTTTGAACACTTCTCCTCCATGCAGTGCGTAACCCAGTTTCGCCATGGCTCGCTCAACATCATGCATCGCAATAACTATTGGAGATGCCAGGGCTTTGGTAACCTTGGAAACTTCTGTAGGCAAATTAGATGCTTCGATGCCATACACGTCGAACTCCAGGCCAGCACTGACAAGAGCCGGTATTAAACTGTCCCGTAGCTTTGTTACGAACAAACTAGAAACAGCTTGCATTCGGACGACACGTTCGCTTCCGTGCAGAGATGACATGGGCTCGTCCAGCAGTTGATCCTGTAATATTTCCATTCCATTAGAAAATGAAATGTCTACTTTGTTCTGTAGAAATTTGTTGTTGTGATCTTTCAAGGTGTTACATAACGGTGCGGCTGATTTTTCCTCGTTTCCTCTTTTACACTCCGGCAGAGCGTTGGCCGTAACTTCCATGCCCGTATGTAATAGTGCAGAATGCACTGGAACGGTTGAAACGCGCATGCCATTGGGCGACTGCACCGCAATCCAATAGTTTATGGCTGGCCAGTACGTTTTCTCTGATATTTCGTTCTCGCCATCCTCTTCGTCTTCGTTGTTTTCCTTTTTGCTCTTGTTTTTGCCTCTTCTCTCCAGGACGGCGACAGCCGAGAAAAAAAACGCCACTCCTTTCACATGCATTTTAATCGCCTCGTCGCACTCATCGCGCTTTTGGCAAATGTTTCTCCACAAGTCGTCAACGTTTGTGTGTTGCTCATTTGTGCCATACGAAACTTTAGCAGATAGCAACGAACAGGATCTTTGCACTGCAGGTAATACCTTGCTGACCAGGGCACTTCGGATTCTCTGAGGTTTACACAAGCAAGTTATAAAAAAAATTAATTACTGATATGATCTTAATCGATGCAATCACATTTTTAAAACAGAGCTGCGTGGTTCGTGAATCACAGAAGATGCTTTCCAGAACTAAACAGTTTAAACGTAAGAGTCTTTGTATGTTTTCATTCTAGGTTTGTCCGCTCTATGCTGCGAGGCTAAGTGTATCTTGTGTTTCACGAATTATTCCTCGTAAAGGAAATGAGAGCACCCTTTACAATTTCTTGCTTAAAAACCAAAAGAAAATTTAAAAAAAATCGATGCAATCACATCAGTTTTAAAACAAAGCTTCGTGGTTCGTGAATCACAGAAGATGCTTTCCAGAGCTAAACAGTTTAAACGTAAGAGTCTTTGCATGTTTTCATTCTAGGTTTGTCCGTTCTATGCTGCAAGGCTAAGTGTATCTTGTGTTTCACGAATTGTTCCTCGTAAAGGAAATGAGAGCAGCTTTTACAATTTCTTGCTTAAAAACTAAAAGAAATCGAGAGAAAAAAATGAAAACAACTTACCTTACTGTTTAGTTGCCGTGCGGGAGCTGTCGCCATGACTGTGGCTGTGTGAAGGTCTGAGAGCGTTGTTTTTCAGTCTACTTTTATAGTTACATGGTAGCTTGCTCATTTATATTCTGACAGAATCTTTTGTTTGCCATCTCGCGGAATATTAATTTCATCAGAACACTATTGTCATAAAAGGGAACGTTCGCGAGAATGCCGACTCGATGTGCAAAAAATTACGTAATTTCATTCCACTAGTACAAAAGAACGACCGTTTTAAAAGTCAAATGTTCAATCACGTTTCGGCAAACCAAGGCCCTCCTTTTGTTAGATAGCGCAATCAACAGTTGTCCATAACGAGTATTGTTTAAAGAAAGATTGTCACAGGAAGATGACTAAAATAAGTCCAAGCACTTTTTGTTTAGTTAGCGCAATCAACAGTTATCAATGCCGGGTATTGTTTAAAAGAATCATTTCCACATCAACATGATATAACGTAATTACATTCAAACGTATGCCTTCGGTGATATTTTTCTGGTTGATTAAAAACAACATTCTTTTTGGAGTGTTCATAAAAATGAACGCTTGCAAGAATGCCAGTTCGCTGTACAAATAACCACTATATCCATTACAGCTGTTGTACTCAGCAAATGTGTACTATTCATTTATGTTCTCTATAGTAAAGAAATCTGAAACAACACAAGGATGGCGAAGACAACGGAGACAGAGCTTACAGTTAACTGATGAAAACTGCATTAAGGAATATCAAATTTGACAGGACAGCATAACTGCAAGTGCTGTTTCCGTCTTATCCGTAACATCCGCTACACTTAAGAAGAAATGTCTTAACTCCGTATTAAAGAGATCTAAAACGGAACGGGGATGGCGGAGACAACGGGGACAGTACTTACAGTTCTCAAATTTGACAGGACTGCAGAACTGTAAGTGCTGTTCCCGTTATATCCGTAACAACCGCTGCACTTAGAAAGAAATGTCTTTACTCCGTATTAAAGAGATCTAAAAAGGAACGGAGATGGCGGAGACAACGGGGACAGTACTTACAGTCTTTACTCCGTATTAAAGAGATCTAAAAGGGAACGGAGATGGCGGAGACAACGGGGACAGTACTTACAGTTTTCTTTCTCTTTCTCTCTATCTCTCTCTCTCAACTCTCTCTCTCAATAAATAATTAATATATTAATATATTAATAATTAATATATTAATATATTAATAATTAATATATTAATATATTAATAATTAATATATTAATATATAAATATATTAATAATTAATATTAATATATTAATTATTAATATATTAATATATTAATATATTAATAATATATTGGAGAGAGAGAGAGAGTAGAGAGAGAGAGAGAAAGAGAAAGAAAACTGCAAGTACTGTCCCCGTTGTTTCCGCCATCTCCGTTCCCTTTTAGATCTCTTTAATACGGAGTTAAGACTGTAAGTACTGTCCCCGTTGTCTCCGCCATCCCCGTTCCTTTTTAGATCTCTTTAATACGGAGTAAAGACATTTCTTCCTAAGTGTAGCGGATGTTACGGATATAACGGGAACAGCACTTGCAGTTCTGCAGTCCTGTCAAATTTGAGAACTGTAAGTACTGTCCCCGTTGTCTCCGCCATCCCCGTTCCTTTTTAGATCTCTTCAATACGGAGTTAAGACATTTCTTTCTAAGTGTAGCGGATGTTACGGATAAAACGGGGACAACACTTAAAGTTCTGCAGTCCTGTCAAATTTGATATTCTTTAATTAAGTTCTTATTTACCGTAAGTTCTGCAAACGGGGTTATCTTCGCCATCCCCGTTGTGTTTCAAATTTCTTTGCCACATTTCTTTTTCATTTAGCGGATATCACGGAAATGACGGGACCAACAGTTATAGATTATCGTATGGAATGGCTGTTCGGATATATTCTGAGATTTGCTTCTCTTGTAACCGTATTTCTTTAACAAGAACAAGCGGACCTATCGATACATGTTCCTATTTAAAAGGAACGCAATTTAGACCTCGGTGCAATATCCAATATTATCGCGCTGAGACAACAAGAAAACGTTATTTCTAGGATTGCACCACCTTGAAATTGTAAAAAATTATCGGTCAGGCGAAATTAATGTGGAAGTTCAAATGTTTTTAACGTTTTAAAGAAAGGAACTAGAAATTTGGGAAACGATCATCATCGTCATCGTCATCGTCATCGTCATTGTCATTGTCATCGTCATCGTCATCGTCATCGTCACCGTCATCATCATCATCATCATCATCATCATCATCATTTTCATCGCGCTATCATTATAATCATAACAAGTCCCTTTTGGAAAGGTTATCCTACTTAGGTATAAATAATAATCAAAATAACGTATTTTCTCGATAAAAGGCCGGGTACCTAATAAACGCCGGTTCTCCAAGGTGGAGTTAAAATAGCCCCTCAGGTATCTGAGGTATAATAAGCTGTAGCTATATTAGCAAGATATATGTCAAAAATAATGAATAAAAATGGTTGCTTAATGAAAACCAGACTCGAATAAACTGCGGAGGAGGAGTCTAATACCGTAATAACACAAATATATAAATATATTGATATATACCAGAAAAAGGAAAAAACTTAAACAAAAACCCATGACCCATGTACATCACCGCCATTACACCTGCACACTTTTAAGCTGATCACACAACAACTTACACGATGGCTGTTAATTCTGGCATTGTAGATGCGATTGTAAGCTTTTACCGCTTATTTCGGATACAACATTCTAATGACATAGAAGCTGTGATCATGGTAATGACGTCAGTACGGTAGAGGCTCCCACATTTCACCATTGTCATTTCCTTGGCTTCAAGGATTTGACGAGAAAATACGGCCTCGTAGATTTCCACATCAGGTTTTATCGGATGACACCGTAGCCCGCCGAAATACGTCTGTTTTCGACTGCCGGAATACGTCTGCGTTCGCAAGCTAGTGGCACCGATCGACGCCGGTTGGGAGTATTGTTAAATTCGCTTTGAAGACAGACGACTAGTCGAAGGTAGAGCTGAACAATGAATGCATAATGTGGCAAATAAATCTACATTGAAAACAAGCAGAACTTATGAGACAAGTTAACTAATGATAGTACTCATCCCCTTCACGAACTGCTTTTACCCCAGAGATCAAGGAGCCTTAGTAAAAGGGGACATCCTTACATTCTGCTACGTGTCAGAAATAAGCGGCATAAACGCTGTTTTGTGAACAGATGCATTTTCAATTTTATCTAATTGTCTTTCATATGCTTTAATAGTTTGTAATTAGTTTTTATAGCAGTTAGTTACATGACACTGTAAGTCCAGACGTATGTTTCTGGCCACGTTTTCTTTGCGTTTTAAATGAATTGCTTTTAACATTATAACATTATTATTTTTCTTTTAACAGAGATTTGAGGAAAAACGCAATTGAATTTTTGCCCGAGAAAATATTTGTCAAGCTGAGAAACTTAGAAAAACTGTAAGTGAAAGGGAAAAATACAGTACTGGAATTTTAGCATGGGTCTATACTTTAAAAGAAGTGCTATTAAGCTATTACACAACGTCTTTTCTGATTTTGGTGCTTAATAATTTTAAACGATTAACTTTTGGGCGTACAAGGGATTGTGTAATAGCCTCATCGCGGTTTTTTTTTTGAAAAGGGGATTCACTTTACAAAAAAGTTTTGATTTGTCAACTATGTGTCCACAATTTTTGACCTCGCCATGGCAATGTCATAATAACAAGCGGATTTTATCAAAAGTCGTCATTTGACAGAATGTAAATGTGACATATGCAGCTAGCCGATATATATTTTTAAATTTTAAATTTTTAATTCTTAACTGCAATTTTTATCTTTCACCTACTTTTATTATAAGATTTTATTTTCTATTGTCATTTATTTATTTATTCATTTATTTATTTATTTATCTATGTAGTACGGTTCTTTTTCTTCTTCTTAGAATTTAAGTGTAAATATTTTAACTTTAAATAGCTTAGATATATAATAATGTAAATAGTGTCCACAATTAGTTTTTTTAAGCTAAATACCTCAGACACCTTAATAAAGTATTTCATATTTCATTCATTCCAGATTTTAGAATAAAACTGTACAACTTGTTTACTTCAACATTCGATAAGATTTCTGTATTTTTTATGAAGTTCCGTGCGAAGAAATTTACTAGCCGTTCAACCGTTCCATGCAAAGAGAACTTTTAGCCGCTCGAGCAGCAAAAGCTATCCGTTTAAAGCTTCGTCAGCCCTTGAAGCGGCTCAAGCTACACGCTACACATACCAGAAAGTTGACAGACGTATGATAGCTAAAAACTGCACCTTAGTAAATTGTTGTTTACAAACACCTCGTTTTAAACATACACGGTTTTTTTTTCTGCCCTTGAAATTTTTCGCTTTTATAACATTCGATCATCAATAACAATTTTATCTAAGACTAAAAACTAAGTCCAATTCAACGATTACGAGAAATGTTTCGACGGCTCGAGCGCATGAGATCTAAGATAATATTACCTCGTGTTATGAAACACTGCGACCGCTGCGACACGCCCTCAGAAAAAAGCGAACAGCTTTGCTTTTCAGTTTTCAACCCCCATCTCCATCGACCCGAAGATGAAGATACAGTTAAGCACTTGCGCTACGCCGTCAAGAGAAGCAGGCGAGCAACAGATTGTGTGGAGGGAACGGGAGCGCCCGAGCAACATTAAAATATGATACCTGTAAGCCGAGGGGGTTGCAGATCCCACCAGGTCATATAGATTATATAAATTGTCAGTAGAAGACGAAATAAGACAGCGGAAAAGATGTGCGTGAGGAGAAAGGCGAGAAGAAAGCGGGGTTAGTGACGCGAGAAGAGGGGGGAGCGAGCGGAGGGTTGCGGGGGGACTTATGGAAGAGCACAAAGAGCGGGCAAAAGAAACACCTGCCTCGACAGCGGAGAACAGTATGTTACTACAATAAGAAAAGAAAAAGAAAAAGAAAGGGTGACAATAAAAGGAAAACTAAGTGATATGAGGGAGGAGGCCCCAAAACCTCGCGTCAGTTTATTCGTTAAAAAATAAAAATTAAAAAAATAGATGCACATAAGTATTACTTCAAATTGTATCCGAAGTAGAGACAAAATTCACTCATAGAACTAAGGAAAAATTTTTGTCCGCGAGGGAGGATAGTAAAGGATTTTGTGTAGAGAATCTATTTAATTTTTTACGCGTATTTGTTCAAGGTTACTTGGAATGGTAAAAGGAATATGTCTTTCCAGTTTAATTGAAAAGACTCGGTATTAAAAAGATCTTCGTATTTCTTTATGGCAGTGGGCGCTGTACAATTTTAGAGATCAGGCTGCTATACAAAGATTTTGATTGCAATTTTTCTACTTCGTTTTCTTCGTTGTTAATTTTGATATGAAAAGTGGAGAGATTTAGTGGATGTGTGTGAAAAGGTATAAGACCTCTGTTTGCGTATAAAGTATTTCGCCAATGTAATGGAAGAGCCTTGTATATACTGAACAGTAAGAAAGTGTCTATGGGTGAAAGAGCCGATCGCAAAGGTTCTTTTTTAAACACAAGCTCCCCCGCACAGTCGTAGAGCTCGCCAACTTTATATAAACCATGTTCACGTATTTTGGCGCTGAAGACAGATTTACCTTCAATACAGATGTGCTTGTTGTTCCATATTACTTCATTAGAAATTTCTTCCAGTGTAGAGGGATCTGTTTTATTCATAGAGGACCATAGGATTAGACATTCCTTATAGAAGATCGGAGTAACTACCGATAGCCTTTCAAAGTCAAAATTGCAATGAAATAGGAATTTGCCTCCCACCCTTTTAAGATACGTATCTAAAAAAAATTTCCAGCCTGCGGTGTACGGATCTAAATATCTTTTTATACATATTATTCTCTGTGCAGAGATCATTGACCCGATATCAGGCATGTTTAGACCTCCTTTCTCAACTGGATTAATAAGCGCCGTTCGTTTTATTTTATCTTTACCTTTCCATACGAACATGTAGATGAGCGAATTTAGTTTTTTAATAAAATCTTTTTTTACAAGAAACCAAAGCTGCGCGGTATAGGATTTTTGGAATAACGAACGATTTGATTACTTGTATTCTGCCGATAATTGTGAGGCCTCTCCAACTCCAACCTTGCAGAAATTCTTTGACACTTTTTTCAATTGACTCGAAGTTTCTTTTATCAAACAATAGGTGGTCGTTAGTAAAACAGACACCGAGAATCTTAACAACGTCTTTAATCTCTTCCACACCGAAATCCTGGGGGTGTAGAACCATATTACCTAGTGGAAGGATTTCAGTTTTTTCGTGGTTCATTTTTAAACCAGCGTATCTGCCGAAAAGCTTGACAGTGTTCATGAGAACAAAGAAAGAGGCTCTGTCACGAACAAACGATGTCATATCGTCCGCAAAAATTGTTAGTTTTAATTCGTTTCCATCGACGGATATACCCTTTATCTGTTTATTATTGCGGATGTTGACTGCCAAGGTCTCAAGAGCGATAATAAAAAGAAATGGGGAAAGTGGGTCTCCCTGGCGAACACCCTGCTTGAGTTGAAAGGAGGAAGTGACAAAACCGTTATTGATTACACAACTCGATGTGTTATTATAAAATGTTTTTATCCAGGCAATAAAAGATTTTCCGAAGCCAAAGGTTTCTAAAGATTTTAAAAGAAAGTCCCAATTAAGCGAATCAAAAGCTTTTTCAAAGTCTATAGCAGTCAGAATACCTCTGTAGCTTTTTAGTTTTGTGAAATCAATAACATCATTGATAGTACGGACTGCATCGAAAATAGTCCGACCCTTGACGAATGCGTTTTGATCATAGTGAATAATGTGGGGGAGGACTTTCTCCAGTCTTTTAGAGATCGCCTTTGAGCCGATCTTGACGTCGACGTTCACTAAGGAGATTGGCCTCCAGTTCTTAATCAGCCTCCTATCTCGGTTTTTCTTCTCAATAAGAGTGATTACAGCTTCTTTCTGAGTTGTAGAGAGTTCACCATGACGGTAGGAAAAGTTTAGGGAATCCACCAAGTTCCGCCCGATTTCAGGCCAAAACACTTTGTAAAATTCCACAGACAAACTATCGTTTCCTGGCGTTTTGTTGTTTTTAAAAGAAGAGAGAACATTAAAACACTCGGCATACGTTAGTTCGCCCTCGCACGTGTCGCGCATTTCCGGTGATAATTTGGGTATGTACGCAGAGTTTAGGAAAGGGCATGTCGACAGGTCGACAGTATCGTCAGCTTTTTCAGCATATAGGTCAGAATAGAAAGAAAAAATTTCGTCCGCAATTGTGTTGGGGTCTGTGGTCTCTTTTCCATTTTTCCGTAACAGCTTTCTTACAGAGCTCTTTTTCTTTTTATTGTTTTCTAGGTTCAAGAAATACTTTGTATTCCTTTCACCTTTCTCGTACCATGTGGCACGTGAACGAATAATTGAGCCTGTTATGATGTAATTGTATTCGTTTTCGTATTCCAATTTTACCCTTTCTAAATTCTCAATATTTTCTCTTGTTGGAGACGCAGCTACTGACTTTGAAATGATTTCGCAGCGTGCGAAAGTTTATCAATGACGGCGTTCTTTTACTAAATTTTGTGACGCGCGTAGAAGCATAAAAACGAAAAACTAAGAGAAAAAAATCTGCGATATTCGATACAGTTTAAGTTTAATTCAAAGTTTTGATTCAGAATGCAGAGTAGAAGAACAATTCGATTTTATGTAATCAGTGTTATTGTATTACGACTGTTTTGCGATAATATTATTCGGAGCCGTTCGAAAGAGGAGTTTTGCTATTTTGTTATGAATGAAGCTGTTTAAACTTTTTTCATCCGCGCGGCCGTTCGACATCATCTGTGTGAAGAAAATTTACATCCGTGTAGCCGTTCGACTTCGTCCGTGTGAAGAAAATTTACATCCGTGTAGCCATTTAACTTCATCCGTGTAACAAAAATTTACATCCGTGTAGCCGTTTGACTTCATCCGTGCGAAAAAAAAAAATTACATCCGTGTAGCCGTTTAACTTCACCCGTGTAACAAAAATTTACATCCGTTTAGCCGTTTGACTTCATCCGTGCGAAAAAAAATTACATCCGTGTAGCCGTTCAACTTCATCCGTGTAACAAAAATTTACATCCGTGTAGCCGTTCTCGATGTCCGTGTAGAACGGCTCATCGAGCCGTTTCTCATCCGTTCGCTTGCCGTGCGTTTCGCCGAACACACGGATTCCGTAAGGAACGTTTTCGCGTGAGAGGTCACATATTATTAAATCTTGTAGAAGATGCTAAGGGCTTTCCATTCAGCGCAAAAATAAAATAGTGCGCGCTCATAGAGAAAAATTCAGTTGTGATAGGTAGTTTCGCGTACTTGATAGTTCACAAAATGTGTAAATGACACTTATCACATACTGTAGGTGCATAATTTATCTATCCAGTGCTATTAAATTACAAGCAGCTGATAACCTTTACCGTGCCAGCCGCATTGGAAGTATTTTAACTATCCAATCTCGTTATCATAAAAAGAGGCACTATGCTCCACTATCATGTTATGTGTTTTGCAGATATTTGGCTTCAAACGCGTTAACAACACTGCCAGGCAAAGTATTTCACAAATTGAACAATTTGCTGAATCTGTAAGTATCACTTATCACACTTATACGCTATGAAAACTATGTGAACCTTATTTGAGTTTGTAGCCGTTTTAACGATGTGTTTCTACAGATTTTTGTCGTCAAGTAATATATCATTTCTACCCGACAGAAGGTTTTCAAAAGTGAAAAAATTGGAAGTAACTTGAAATAATTAAGTCTAAATCAGACTACACAGAAAAAAAAAAAAATAACGGGCATAAAGTCATTGTAGTCGTTAGAATAAAGTGGACCTATACATCATACACCGATGTATTTTAAACGCTTTTCAGTTACTTAAATTTCCCTCATTACATTATCTATTTACACAGAGATTTGTCCTCGAATTCTATCACACTTTTACCTGAACGAGTGCTTGCCAATCAGAAAAACCTTAAAACTTTGTAAGTTCAAAGAAGCCACAGATAACATTATTTTCATAAAAAGAAAGTGAAATAATCTATCCAAAAAGTTAATTAAGTTTTCTCGGTCTATTTTTTATTTTTTTTTAATTGGTCGGCATTTTCTTTTTCTTTTAACCTTTAAATACTAAAGAGAGGTATTCGTAAATTGACTGTAAGTTAATATTTTTAACGGAAAATGCAAACGGATAGTCAGTGTCATCATTAGTCATTTAGTAAGGAATAGCCCGAAGAATAGAAAGTGTAAGATGTAAACGGCGAGAAAAAAAGAGAGGACGACTGAGGTACAGGAAGTGCACCCTACATCACGCCGCAGCAACCTCCCCATTTTCCCCATCCCGTTTTCTTTTCGCATCGTTCCCTACTAACTGAACACGCGGATCAGGCTAAATGTCAATAAACGAAGAAGTCAAGAATGAATATAAAGCAAATATATTTTCACAGGAGAAAAATCATTTTGATTTTCAATGCCAGTACATATCGAAAGACATTGTCTTTGTCAGTCCTGCTTTTCTCGCTTATTCAGACGTCTTTAGCTGATCGTAGATCCTCCATCAGGATCCGGTACTTCTTTTTTGTTCCTCTGCTCCTTGTAAAAGAGACGAAACAAAAATTGTTAGAAAAACGCGGTTGAAAATAATAATAAAAAAACAACAAAAAACAAAACAACCAGCTGAAAGAAAATCGCTTAGCAATTGTACAAGCATGCCCTAGGAAACAAAGTCTTAAATGAAAAGCAAAGTACTAGCTCGACCCAAGGACCTCTAGTTTTAAATTGCAGCACGCTAAATCACTCGGATACCTAAGAAGTCACTAGTGACTTCCGATAAATGCAAGCACTAATTTGATATTTTCATCTACAGTGATCTTTCTCATAACAAAATGGAATACTTGCCAAATGGCTTATTCTGTTGTTTGACAGAGCTCAAACATTTGTAAGTAACTGACCCTTTATAATAACATTAGCCTGTTATTAAAGGATAACATAACTAAATAAAATATTATATACTTCTGAGTGTTACCATGGAATATCCCGCAAGTAACTTGTATTTTCGCACGTGCCTTAAGGCTCATTTTTTAGATGAACTATCGCTTCCCTGGAGGAGAATTTTAAGCTAAGCGGCACTTAAGCTTGCTGCACTCATTTTCCATATGATGTCACGCCTAGGTATATGGGCTGATAACGGAGATTCAGTAAATATTTAGAGAGCTAGAAATTCGATTTCAGAGTTGGAGAATTTAACGATTTATAGTATACAAATGTGTTGCTTAACCGTTTTATCAAGCCACAGAAAATACGCTAACTTATTGTCCACAGCAAAAAAAAAATAAAAAATAAAAAAAAATCGCGGTGCATAATGAATACAAAACGCCTTTTCTGTTATGCGTTGAATCCGTCAACTTCGACAGAAAACACCCTTCTTGGACTGCAGAATTCTGAAAACCAAGCCTGAATACTTGCTCAATAAGATGTAACTATATTCGACTGCGTTAAAAAATATTATGTGCAAAAAAAATCCTCATTTTTAAAAGAATGCTGTCTTTTGTTTTCACCGCTAGGTACCTTCAAAATAACAATATAACCATAATATCAAAAGAGATTTTTGCAAATGCCACCAACATTCAATTTCTGTGCGTATGACTGGATTATATGTACTTTGCTTTGTTGAGAACACTATTTTGTATAAATGCAAGTAGTTTAGGTAGAAGTATATTTTTCTAGTATGTACCCCACAAGTGAATAGCGATTTTTCGCGCGTGCTGATTGGTTAACTCGGAGGTGATTTGCAAAGTACTATTAACCTCCGAGCAGCTAAAGAGAAACAAACTGCCTTCGCGCGTCGCTTTGTTGATCGAAAGTGATGTTTTGGTCCAGTAGCTATTCAACTTGTGTGGTATATATTAAAACAATTATTCACCTCCACTTCGGTTAATAATTGTTAAATATTTAATTAAAATAAGTAAATAATAAGTAAACACATAATCTGCCACTTCTAGAGTGGGGCTTATATCAGTTAAGGTAAATGTGATAAAGAATTAAAAAAAATATATTTAAAATGGTATTTTGACACTGTACAAGTATATTTTAATTTACTGTAAAGTAGAAAAGTGTCCCAATTGGCTGCCATGAGTTTAATACCTAAAAAGGCTGTTAAATAAAGTTATTCATTTGTTCAATAACTTCTAGATTTCTGAGTGGCAACAAATTAGAGAATATTCCACAACGAGCTTTCTTCAATCTTGTTCCTCGCTCCATTGCTACCGACTCAGCAGTGTTGGAACATGTGTTGTGAGTATTGATCTAATGAGCACACTGTTGAGCGAAACATCATATCCATTATGACTTTTCTTTTCTAACATTCCATCGAATGGAATAACTGTTGCAATTGACATTATTATATAGCATGGTTTCTTACTGTCGTTAATCTTAATATCATTACTTTATACTCTTATGGTTATAGAATGTTTTCGGATAATCCTATCAAGACAATTGAGCCAGAGGCTTTCATGATTTTTACCTTTCACCTTGGAATTCATATGTAAGCGGCACAATCTTATGGAACAGCCTTTAAAAATGCTGATTTAAGGCACGTCCTTCGTTAGAAGCAGCTTTAGAATTTTAGTATTTATGTTAAAAGGGATTGTATGTGGTATTTTAAAGCTGGTGTTTTAACCACGTTAAAATAAAGATTACCTACCTACCTACCTACCCACCTTTTATTTTGACCATTATAATAAACGAAAAAAGTACTGACTTAATTCTGACTGGCAAAAGGGGGACCTGGAGGCATAGCCCCGGATAATATGAAACTTTAAATATTGTCGACAAACAAACATATCTAGGCATAGAAATGACATCTTCTGGTCGTTACACCTATGCAAGAGAAATAATTAGCAAAAAGGCTACCAAAGTTATTTCCATCATTAAACGATTTCTATCCAACATTGATTCATCAACAATTGTGATACGAAATAAACTTTTTGATGCTTTAGTTAAACCCATACTTTTGTATGGTTGTGAAATATGGGGACCCGAACTTTTATCATACAAAACACATTTCGATAAAAGTACAATTGAACAAGTTCACATCCGGTTTTGCAAACAAGCATTAAATGTACCATGGTATGCAGAAAACGTAGCATGTAGAGCAGAACTAGGTCGATACCCTTTAGCAATAGACATTAAAGCATCTATCTTATGCTATTTTCAAAGATTAGAACATAAGATAACCAATCCCATATTAAATCATGCATTTCTTTACGCCAAAAAACATACTAAATCTGTTAGTTTATTAAATGATGATGAAGCATTAGGAATTCTCTCCGATAATGACACATCAGCCCCACAACTTTCAACGAATTCTTGCTCTAAAATTAAACATAGATTAAGAAAAAATTATTTCCAAAATTGGTCAAAGGTCCGAAATTGCGCGTCAGTTAGCTCTAGAGAAAAATTCACTCACAAAGAAGTTAAAAAAGATTACCAATTAGAAGAGTATCTCACTACAGTTAAAAATCCAGCGCATCGAATAAAAATAACTAAACTAAGATTAGGGGTACATTCCCTACGCATACAGACTGGAAAATATGAAAATGCAGGAGCATCCATACCAGTTGAAGAAAGAAAGTGCTTGGTATGTACGGAAAACCACATAGAGGACGAACAGCATTTTTTAATGTATTGCAAAGGGTATAATGATATTAGAAAAGAGCTTCATTCAATCGTGTCACAAACTGATCCTCGCTTTGTAGATTTAACTGATCATGAAAAAATAAAGTACCTTCTTAAACTAGATAATTATGCTACCTCTAGAATCATAGCTAAATATATCTTCCTAATGTTTCAAAAAAGAAAAGAAGTTTTAAATTGAAAGTTATATCAATAAATAGTTGTATAAGTAATAGTCCAATAATTACCGTAAACGTTTGCATTGTAATTTCATTGTTTGTTATTAAGTAATTTGTTAGCATAGTTGCTATAACACCTTTATTGTAACTAGACCAATACCTCCCTTTGGAGTGTAAGGCACAATAAAGATTTACTGTTACTGTTACTGTTAGTCGGTCAGTCGGTCAGTCGGTCAGTCGGTCAGTCGGTCGGTCGGTCGGTCGGTCAGTCGGTCAGTCGGTCAGTCAGTCAGTCAGTGAGTCGGTCAGTCAGTCAGTGAGTCAGTCGGTCAGTAAGTAAAGAAGTATGGAAGTATATAAGCAAGAAAGCAAGCAAGCAAGCAAGCAAGAAAGCAAGCAAGTCAGTCAGTCAGTCGGTCAGTCAGTCACTTAGCAAGTATTCTTGACAGTGCTTTATCTTGGGCAAACATTCTGACTGAAAAAACGACAAATCGGAATTTTTACATTAAATCGGACTATAATTCGATTTCACAATATGCTTTAGCAAGGCGAATTGCAAGCCACTCTTAGTGAATTTCAAATTATATCGGCACGTCCATTGCCTTTTTAAGAAGCACTGTGTCATAGCGAAGCTGTCACTTTGAATAATCACCATGAATTCAATAAACCAAGAATAAACTTTTGAATGCAAGGGTCCACAAAACGCACAACAAACCCAGAACTTCGTGTTACTGGATCTCTTTTGGTAAAAACTGCTCGTACCGGAGGCTACTGTGACGGGGAGAACAACTTATTTAAAATGCATGTCTGGTACTACGACAAGGACACTTTGTTTCAACTAGTACAACTATAGTCTTCTTCAGGGCAAGTAATTTTTATTCTGAAATTAGAGGTGAACAACTTGACCTTTAACATTATCTATGAACATTAATTTTAGGAAAGAAATCACCCTACGGCAATAAATATCTATTTTTTTGAAAAAATGCTCGTTAACAGTTCCAGTGCTCCAAAAAGCAGCGTTTTAAATAAAAAAAATAGAGTACATTTTTCTAGGTTTCCTGAGACACAAACATTTTGGCTGTTTGAAAATCTGGTAAAATCACAATTCAATTCTTGAATGTGACGAAGTAGATATGTCGCACCTCAAATCGGGAAACACGAATCACATAAATTTAAGTCTGAAGAAGTCAAAGGGTTCATGCACGTCACACACTGAGTAATCACTCCCCCCCCACACACACACACACACACATACTGCCCTGGCTTCAAATATCAGAAATGAACTCGAAAAATACTGCTTAATGTTTTTTTAATGTTTTTCAGGGTGGTCGTCAGTAGAACTATTGCAAAGTTGATATACATCACATCAAGAAATGAAAGTGAAAAAACAAGAAATGTCACAATACATTTGTTAGTACATTTAAGATGTAAATGATTACATTTTCGTACTGATTATTTTTTAGACAAACCTTCTCTTTATACGCCCTGTAAATTATATTTAGAATTGAATAATCACGTGACTTTTTGAGGGAATATAGTTTATTTGTGGCCAGAGTTCCGCGAGGGTAAAATAACGCCACGAGGATGTCCCCGGGGACCTTATATAGATCATTCTCTGATTTTGTTAGTACTCCCATGCACAGTACAGTGCAAATTAAACTTATCTCGTCAGAAACTCTTACACGGTCATACATTCCTATGATAAGATTGGATAATGACTGTCAAATACGTTCGTTCCTCTCATAAAAATCAAATTGCCGTAGTGTTCATTTTAGTGTTTAAATCCGATTACACGACAAAAGGAGCTAATGGGATATTTCAGTGGGCATTCGTGGCGAGTTGCAAGAATCTGAATTCGAGTTATCGGGGTAAGTTTGACCAAAATTTTGATCAAGGAAAACGAATTTAGATTTTCCAAGCTTGAGTAAAGTGAGTAAACATGACTGAAAAGTGGGGTTAAATCCAAGGGAAATGGGAGTTTGTTCGCGGGTGTTCGAGCTATCCGAGTTCGAGTTAGAGGGGTTCTACTGTATAAGCGAAGGCAGCTAGTTTTGTTACTTTTAAAAAGACGAATTCCTTTTTCATAGGAATCCTATCAATTCGATTAGTGAGGCCATTTACATTACAAATCACTATGCGGGGCTCGCTAAGACACTTGCTGAGGCTCTTGTGGCTTCGGGCTTCAGACGAGTAACCAGGTGGCATGTGAATAACGCTGCATTCCTGCCGTGTCCACTGGGTACCTTTGCCAATGTTTCCACCAAAGGAGCTGATGGATGTATAGAATGCCCTCCTGGTATGTTGCAAAGCATTCTTTGCTATCGATTTTTATATTTTATTAGAATGTACTAGGGAAATGAAACATTTTAAAAGGACGTTTCCGGTGGTATCATACTGTATCACGCAAACAAGCAAACAAACAAACAAACAAACGCATTCGTTAAATAAACATGACAACAGACAAGCAAGTAAACAGACAAACAAACAAACATGTAACCAAATAGGCATGCCAAAATACAGTTGTAATGCATAACGGGTAAGAGGATAATACATGGTTGCGCGAAGATTTGAAATTTTCTTCGAGTGTTCAAATCGATAGCGCGAACGAGTGAGATACGGTATAACCTCGATTTAACGAACCTCTATTTAACGAAGTCCTCGATATAACGAACGATATTTTTCGTCCCAGTAATAGCAAAATGTATGGAAAAGAACCTCGATATTGCCAGTCCCTTGGCCCTTCGTTATATCGAGGTTAAACTGTATCAGTTTTGAACCCGAGAAGATAAATTTCATATCTCCAAGCAGCCATGTATTATTCTGTTTATTATATGAACCTACTAATTACGACGTTTTTGACGATTTTCTAAAGATTTCCGAACATTTTCCGAAAATTTCCGAAAATTTTCAAATTAGTGCTCGAAGGTCGTAAGAATGTTTCCGAATATTTTCCGAACTTTTCCAAAAAAATTCCCTAAGATTTCCGAAGATTACCGAAGATTGCCGAGGAAGATCCGAAGATGTTTCGACTTAATATAGATTTACTTTGGCTTATTCAGCATTGAAACATGCAAACTCTGCGAGCTAATCGGTCAAAAATGACATCACACATGCCCGGGGCTACTGTATTTACTCCGCCCAGTTGTTTAAATGGGTACCGGCGAGCTAAAGAGGGGAAAAGCCTTGCGACGGAAAACTGATCGTTATCTCCAAAATATCAAAGTATACAATTTTTGTTTATTCTATTTTAGGAGGATTTTACTCTGATGACGTCGGCTTTATAGGTACAGGATGCAAGGAATGTCCAAATGGTTCTTTTGTATCATTTGACAAAGCACCGGGAACAAATAAACAAGATTGCAAGTCCTGCCCTGAAGGTAATAATCAATCAGCGACACCTGAGATCAATATAACTATAGTAAGGCATTTACTTCTATGCCATGGATGTCCAGCTAAGTACTTTTTAGCTTAGTGTCTCGACCGCTCTATTGTATTGTATAATATTGTATTGTTTAGGCCAGCTTTTCTATTTTTTTTATGTGTTCATTGTAATATTACATTTATGTTCTTTACGAATACATTTTATTTTTTGTTGCTTTGGTATCGTGCTATCTTATAAAGGGAACGTCGAACCTGTGCTTTGTCTAGATCCCCTGACTGAGTTTTGTGCAGGTTGCATCAACACTAGAAAATTGTAAAAAAACATGGGTACGGGGTGGACGCGGTGGTCAATGGATGATTAGCGCGCTGAACTCCGGATCAAGCGCTCCGGGTTGAAGCCCTGTCAGGGGTCACTGTGTTTTGTTCTTGAGCAAGACACTTTACTCTCATTGTCCCTCTTTCCACTCAGTTGTTTAAATGGGTACCGACGAGCTATATGCCACTTGGCTCAATGAAGAACTCACCATAAATGCATTGAAACCTTTTTGTATTAAAACTGTCTTGTTCAACAGGAACAGAAACGGATTTCTTTGCTGGATACCGCGCTTGTAAATGTTTGGAAGGATCTTATCGAACACATATGTTTGAGAAATGTCACAAATGTGGACAAAGTGGACTAAAATGCCAAGATGATTACGCCTCATTAAAACCTGGTTATTGGTGGGAATGGCGGAACGTGACGTACACAGCTCGCTACAGAGATTACATTGCGAATCTCTTAAAATCGTCGCCATCATTAGATATTTCCAGCGTACAAATTCCTTTTTCGATTCCAACGCCTCACAAGTGCCCACGAGAAGACTCTTGCAAAGGTGGCTTAGATTCTTCCTGTAAGAGTGGATACGAAGGTCCACTTTGTGCTGTTTGTAGCCCAGGATACTTCAAACAGTTGCAAATATGCTCGGTTTGTCCATCAAAAAAGTGGATTTTTGGGCAGTTGTCGATAATCGTGGTCATTGTTTTAATAATCGTTTTAGTTATGGTGTGGACAGGCAAAAAAAGAAATAACAAGGGACGTAAACGACCCCTAGTAGACATGCTTTTGTCAAAAGTCAAGATCGTAATTGGATTTTATCAGGTCACCTATGGCTTACTAGAAACGTTCTCGTACATAAAATGGCCAGGTTCCTTGCAAGGTATCGCCAAATATTCAGAAACACTTCAAATGGATGTACTTCACATAGCACCTTTTCACTGCCTTTCTTCAAATTTTCGCGCTGATGCCTTTGGAAGATTATTTGTGATGATGGTGATAAATGTTGCTGTTATTAGTCTTTCTGTTGTCTTTTACGGAGTGCGTAAAGTAATAATCTTACGAAGTCAAAACCTACAGGACAATGAAAAATCAAGAAAGATTTCATACACGAAGGAACTCGTCTTCGGGAATTTGCTCTTCTCCTGGATTAAACCCATACGAGACGTGACCGAAAACAGATTAATGGCTACGTCTCTTGCCGTTACTGTTGTTAACCTGGGTATTGGAGCTGTCAGTAGAATTCCAGCAGAAAACATATCAGCCTCGAAAGACACGTACAAGGATGATGTGGCATTTAAAATATTGGTATTTGGAGCAAATACTTTGGTTATTGGCCTACTTGTTTCGGGGGTTGAAGCGGAATAATGAATATTGAATACTGGCTTAAAATTGTAAAGGAATATTGAATATTGGCTCAAAATTGTAAGGAATATTGAATATTCAGTTTTTTAATCAAGAATATTGAATACTTGCAAAGATAAAATAAGTTGTCCTCACCCTCTCTGTCTCCAAATGAGAATCGCAGGTGTTCTATATTTTCGATATTTGGCAGGCGCTCTAGATCTGCCTTATGTTAAGCTTGCAAAATTTGCCACGCGGACTACTCCCCAAGGAAGATATTTTCTTGTGACGTCACTTTCAAAGCACATGTTTCAGTTGACCGCTTTAAATTTTGACGCTTTGGTTACGATCTAAGAACTGTTCGAATTTGTAAAGATGGGAAAGCACAGGAAAGACAGGTAAGTAAAGCTTTCAAGCTATTTTTAACTTGAACGTGTCCGCCCCCCCCCCCCCCCCCCAGTTTTTTTCCCCAAAAAGTAAAAACAGTCCTGTATAAAACGTTGAAAATAAATTTTATTTCCCAACAGTTTTGAAACAATAACATTTGTACTTCTTTTCATTTGTTTGTGGGGGACAACCAGCGGCGCAAGCCCCTGTTTGAGAAATTTTCAAAAAACGACCTGCCGATGAAGTCTACGTTTGCCTCTAAGTCAACTCAGACAGTTTAGTAACTACGAACCTACTACGATGACTCTGAAAGGTGAAACATTTGCTGGTTTCAAGATACAGAGACAGTGGGTTTTCTATTTTCATCCGCTCTTGATTTCGTAATTGACATTGCAAGTGTTATACTCTCTTCAATGTGCATTGCAATTGGTTTGCTGAGACAGTGTAGGAAGTAAATAATTCGTGATATGCGTAAATCACAAATAGCTCTTGGAGAACGCTGGAAATAGCATTTCCAAGCCTCTAGATTTCAAAATTTTCTGGGGGGGAATGCCCCCAGACCCCCCTAGCGGCTCGCGTCTTCGGAGCTCGCGTGCCCCCCCCCCCCCCCCCCCACTTATTTTACCCTTGCTACGGCACTGGTCGCAACCGAGTAACACTGCATCTTTCTTGTGATGAAGAACAGGAGAATGAGGACAATATTTCAATCGAAAGAAAGATTACCGACAACTGTCATATTCAGATTGTCGAAATTCGCCGTATTCAGTTATTGACCGCGTCGAAGTTGTAGTCAATGAGGGTCTGCAAAAATGAACAACTGTACACAATTTCGCAGCAAGAAGTTTTAAGAATTGAGCGGATACTCAAAGGAGGCGTAGACAGTGACATTGACTCCGAGGATGAGGCTTCAGATGCCTCAGACGACGAACAGCCGGAAGGACCATCCAGGGTTCCTTGTCGTACACGAACAGGGAGAACAGCAACCCGTATTAGATTACGGTGATATCGAACTTTTTTGAAAAATCACAAAGCTGATCTAACAGCTACAGCTGAAAATAGATAACGCATAAAGCGGTGCTCAATGTAAAATGTGTCATGATATAGGAATAATACTCAGATTGGTAACAGAATGCTACTTTTAAATTATGTGGCCCGTTGACGTACTTGTGGGCACTTGTACCATTCCTGTTATTCCTGAAGGCAAACACTACATTTATCTTTCATCGGCTGTTCACTTATTGGTTTAGAAGTAACTCTTGATAGACAAGTCGTTATGGTTACGTACAGTTGTTGTCTTTGTACATGTTTCAAAAGACTATGCTTCGCTTAAAGCGGGTGTGATATAATTATGTATTTCTGTTAGGTGCACTAATTTAGACTTGATTGCACGAGTGATGATGTTAAGGAGATAAACGCGTTTTCGAACAAGTTTGTACAATGGCCTACAAAAGAACTGTTTATAAACATCGTGCAACACTTCATTGTTTTCCAGATTATATAGACTCATTGGTTGGACCGCATTATCGTCATTGTTTGTTAAATAAAGCTTTTCACTGAAACATGTTGCTTGGCTTATTTTTTTGGGGGTACTATTTTGCTAGTCAGCAAATAAAGAAGCCACATGCGTCTTACACTTTAGTCAAGGCCATTGAAGGTGTAACTAGAGGGCACCATTAAAAAAGCATGTAATAAGTGATGAACTAACACCTTCCAGAAGGATAGCAGCAGAACAATGTCCAGTGTGCTGTGCACAACTTGTGAATTAGAATCGAATATTTGACCGCTCTCGTTTTGTGGGTCTGAAAATTGTATACCTGGGAACATCAACCTATTTAAAGGAATAATGAATATTGATCTCAAAATAGGCAAGGAATAATGAATACTTGTGAAAAATGGGCGGGGAATAATGAATATTTTAAGTGAAAATATTCCGCTTCAACCCCCGATACTTGTTGGTAAGATGGCAGTGTTAATATTACTTCAATTAAGGGTTGTAAATGGCCTGGTTTTGTAAATTCTTTAGTTTTAACTGATCAAAATTACCGTTTTTTTAAATATAATGTAATACATGGCAGCCACATTTTTATATTCTTTGTATATAGGTTTAAAGTTTAATAAGCATTTAAATTCGGAAGGTGCTAGACTCCTGGGCGGTCCTGGTTGAAGGCCTGGCAAGGGTCATGGTGAGTAGAAATACTCCTAGTCGCTTCGTGCTACTGAGACAGAGACTAAGACTGAGACAAGGCTTCATCCTGTTGGACCACTTGGCTCAAACGCAGACTTTGCCTTTACATTTAAACATTCAAAATAGAAGTGGTCATTTGGATTGTGGACGTTTCAAACATTAACATATCTTTATTTGGAATCCTCAGTGAAGGGTCTGGATGGGGAGGCCTGACTATCTGACTATCTGTTATCAGCTACGAATTTGAACTAGATATAACTTTAAAACTAGTCACGTCTTAACTGACAGTAACAGACACTGTTAGTGATGAAACACTTACATGAGGACATTTATAATAATTATTAAAACAAAGCGTTTGATACAAGCAGTGCTCTGGATTGCGGCGCACAGTTAAGCTAATGACGCTGTTTTGTGTCTTTTGTTGTTTGACTTTTAGTTCAGTATGCGACGTCCCTATATAGTTACATCAAAGTGTGGCGCAAAAATCCACGTTGGTCCTTTTCATGCTGTCTGGGTTTGCTTCTGCCTCTGAACGATTTACAAGGAGAGATACGAGGCTTTGAAGGAGAGAACATTCTTTCAGACCAGCTTCAAACTGGACAAATTGATGAACCTGAGCTACAACTTGAGGTGAAAAACAGTGGCGCCATCGATGTCCTTCGTGAAGAAGGGGAAGAAAGTGAAAATAATATGACGCTGATTCAGAAATGCAGCCACACAACATGTCATCAAGAGACCCAAACGGAGCTCTGCTTATTTTCAGTTCTTAATTTCGCCGTACGTAAGCCGACGACTGAATTACATGAGCAGTCCTTGTGAGTAAAATAAAATACTGTATACAAAAACAAACTTTTAACTATGGGCACTGTCATGTAAGCCTACCTAAAAAACATATGTCATTAGTCTAATTTCAAGAGGTGGATATAAGAATGCGACATTGTTATTGGTCAAGAACCTCTGGTTTATGACTTTTTATCCACCTCGCTTGGAGGTGAATATAGCATTTCAGGGCTTGGCCACTAAGCCACACCATCTATGCCATCCAGGCAAGTAAACATAGCGGCAATTGCTGAATGAAATTTTCTTTCATTTGAAAGAAATCACGTCAATACCGGAGTGTTCAAAACAGTTGGATTTATGAAAATTATCTACCAAGGGTTTTGAACCGAAAATATTTTCAAGAGATGGTTCTCGAGGCATTAGAATTGGTGCTAAGGACGGTGGTTTTGGAGATCGCAGTCGGCCACAAGAACTGTTAAGTAACTGTTAAGGCCGTCTTATTGGGTTTTGATCCACGATTTTATAAATTTGGGATTAAGATCATATATATTTTCACTATGTAAAAGCTTTTTTTTTGTAGGTCACTGTCATCCCTTGACCCATCTTTGGTCAAGTAACGCGCTGAGTGGAAATAAACGACCAAAGATACAAAGTAGTAAAAGTAGTTGCCAAGAAAGAAATATCTGTTGATGAACTAGTAGGTTGCCTTTTAGTTTGCTAAATGCTACACTGTATTACTTTTTAAGAATGTCAAGAATGTGACGCCACTCAAGTAAATAAATTTATTGCCACAATAAATTACCGTAGGGTAGTCAGTAGTGTATATAAGTGTGTGTTTCGCCAGGAGGTTCCTTTTTATGTTGCTAGATACTACAATGCAATATGTTTCAGAGGTTGAACCAATAAGGACAAACAAGTCATTGTAAATACATTAATTGCCACAATGAACTGTTGTAAGGTGTTAGTATTCTACAGTCAGCTCAGCCAAGCAATGATTTGTTCGTTACAACTGTCGTAATGAACTTTATTATGGGCTGGAATGAAATGGATGATGTAATCTTCGTAGTGCGTAAGCAATTGCATTTTGAACCCATGACTACCGCGATACCGGTGCGTTGCTCTACCAACTGAGCTATGAAGCCTTGATACGTTGGTAGCAGGTCAATTGTAGGTTCAAATGTGCCCCACTTGGAGTAGATGACATAATGGTCGAATATATGAATACGAATATATGACTGGACTGAGTTGCCTGTGTTAATAATGTGTCAAAAAAAATAATGAAAGACTTTCATGTATTATATCAAAACAAGCGTTTTATCGCATTTCCAAACACCAAGTAGAGAGTTCAACATACACCACACAGCTGAGTATTTTCGATGAACTTCGAGGCGTTTGAAGATGCGATAAAAACTCTTTGTAGACAAAGTCTGTCATATATCTTCTTAATAGGACCAAAAACTACCTTCATTTCTTGGATTATATTTTTACTTATGTTAATTTTTTTTAACTTTATGAATTATTAGTGTAGTCGAGAAACTCTAATGTTAAAATCGCATTACTTTTGAAAATTACTATAATCTATTATGGAATTAAGCTTCCTCCGGCTATTTTGGCACCGTTATGTTATGACATCAACAACAACAGTTTGATTTTCCAGAAATAAAGGAGGAGGTAGCTGAATGTGTTGCCAGTACGTTTCGGGGCTTATGAAAGACAGTTTTATAAAAAGAGAGTCCAAGGTTTTAGTCATTTTGGGTCGTTCACGGAATAATATAGTAAAGAGGTTCGCGAAGTTCCCCACCGTCGTACAAGAAGGGGTTGGATGGACCCCCAACCCCCCCCCCCCCCCAAGGGTTTTCGGACACCAGTTCCACTAACAATTTCAGAGGTTGAACCAATAAGGACAAACAAGTAATTGTAAATACATTAATTGCCACAATGAACTGTTGTAAGGTAGTTAGTATTCTACAGTCAGCTCAGCCAAGCAATGATTTGTTCGTTACAACTGTCGTAATAAACTTTATTATGGACTGGAATGAAATGGATGATGTAATCTTCGTAGTGCGTAAGCAATTGCATTTTGAACCCATGACTACCACGATACCGGTGCGTTGCTCTACCAACTGAGCTATGAAGCCTTGATACGTTGGTAGCAGGTCAATTGTAGGTTCAAATGTGCCTCACTTGGAGTAGATGACATAATGGTCGAATATATGAATACGAATATATGACTGGACTGAGTTGCCTGTGTTAATAATGTGTCAAAAAAAATAATGAAAGACTTTCATGTATTATATCAAAACAAGCGTTTTATCGCATTTCCAAACACCAAGTAGAGAGTTCAACATACACCACACAGCTGAGTATTTTCGATTAACTTCGAGGCGTTTGAAGGTGCGATAAAAACTCTTTGTAGACAAAGTCTGTCATATATCTTCTTAATAGGACCAAAAACTACCTTCATTTCTTCGATTATATTTTTACTTATGTTAATTTTTTTAACTTTATGAATTATTAGTGTAGTCGAGAAACTCTAATGTTAAAATCGCATTACTTTTGAAAATTACTATAATCTATTATGAACTTAAGCTTCCTCCGGCTATTTTGGCACCGTTATGTTAATAAAGGAGGAGGTAGCTGAATGTGTTGCCAGTACGTTTCGTGGCTTATGAAAGACAGTTTTATAAAAAGAGAGTCCAGGGTTTTAGTCATTTTGGGTCGTTCACGGAATAATATAGTAAAGAGGTTCGCGAAGTTCCCCACCGTCGTACAAGAAGGGGTTGGATGGACCCCCAACCCCCCCCCCCCCCCCAAGGGTTTTCGGACACCAGTTCCACTAACAATTTCAGAGGTTGAACCAATAAGGACAAACAAGTAATTGTAAATACATTAATTGCCACAATGAACTGTTGTAAGGTAGTTAGTATTCTACAGTCAGCTCAGCCAAGCAATGATTTGTTCGTTACAACTGTCGTAATAAACTTTATTATGGACTGGAATGAAATGGATGATGTAATCTTCGTAGTGCGTAAGCAATTGCATTTTGAACCCAAGACTACCGCGATACCGGTGCGTTGCTCTACGAACTTAACTGAGCTATGAAGCCTTGATACGTTGGTAGCAGGTCAATTGTAGGTTCAAATGTGCCTCACTTGGAGTAGATGACATAATGGTCGAATATATGAATACGAATATATGACTGGACTGAGTTGCCTGTGTTAATAATGTGTCAAAAAAAAATAATGAAAGACTTTCATGTATTATATCAAAACAAGCGTTTTATCGCATTTCCAAACACCAAGTAGAGAGTTCAACATACACCACACAGCTGAGTATTTTCGATTAACTTCGAGGCGTTTGAAGATGCGATAAAAACTCTTTGTAGACAAAGTCTGTCATATATCTTCTTGATAGGACCAAAAACTACCTTCATTTCTTCGATTACTTATGTTAATTTTTTTAACTTTATGAATTATTAGTGTAGTCGAGAAACTCTAATGTTAAAATCGCATTACTTTTGAAAATTACTATAATCTATTATGGACTTAAGCTTCTTGCGGCTCTTTTGGCACCGTTATGTTATGACATCAACAGGTTGATTTTCCAGAAATAAAGGAGGAGGTAGCTGAATGTGTTGCCAGTACGTTTCGGGGCTTATGAAAGACAGTTTTATAAAAAGAGGGTCCAAGGTTTTAGTCATTTTGGGTCGAGTTTACGGAATAATATAGTAAAGAGGTTCGCGAAGCCAGAGTGTTGCTTCCCATATCTCAGCCGAAAAATAATGGCGGAGGAATGAGCACAATTTAACCCTCGGACGTTCAAGCAATTTCATATCCCCACCGTCGTACAAGAAGGGGTTGGATGGACCTCCCCCCCCCCCCCAAGGCTTTTCGGACACTAGTTCAACTAACAGCTACAGGACCCTCGCGCGAGTGATTGCTACCTCATGCGATGATTGCAACATAATAGCTGTTTTTGTGGTGTACGGTTACTTTACAATGAATTCTGATTCTTAATTTAGTAGAGACGAAATAGTGTTTCTTTTCTTAAAAGGTTAGACATATGTTTACCAAAAGAATAACGCTAACTCTTTATCAAACTGTTTCTCTACAAAAGTGGTTAAGTCCGGACCGTTTTTCTGACAGGTCCGTACCCAAATTTCTCTGCCGTGTAAACCCGCCTTAATTGGTGTTTGTGTGCGTATTTGTGTCAGCCACAGTGCCCTGATTTGTGTAAGTATATCCAGTGTACAATGATTACAAACATTGTTTGTAATCATTGTTCACGATCGGCAACGAGTTAGGGTTGAAAATGTTTAGCACGTAGGAGCCTTTACCAGAAGGTCAACGTGCGTGCCTTTTTTCATTTTGCAGGTTGTTGGATACTTGTAAATGTTATGCATAATCGCTGAAGAAGTTTGCCAGAATTACGATTTCTGTATGTCTGGAATTGTTGTGGCGTGTGAAGTGTTGTGACATTAATTACTCAAATTGAACAATACAATTGGGAAATAATGCTGTAATCGGTGCTTATGTGGATAATTGCGCTCTTTGTTTACAATATTACTTATTTCGAATCAACCGATTTAAACAGTCGCTCTTGCTTGGTACGGAATTTGTGTGATTTTATAGAACAGTGATCATCAATAAATAAATAATAGTGGAGAGAAAGAACTCAGAAAAAAAATCTGAATTCACAGATGGGACTCGAACCCACGACCTTCCGTACACTAGTTGAACGCTCTATCCACTGAGCTACTGAGAACTCTAATGGTGAGCAGTGGTCATTTGTAATCATCGTTCATGAATTACATTTACTAGATCCCACTCATATAGATCTTTTTCACGTTATAAAAAATTGTTAATGTAAAACTATTGCCAGACTGTTCTTTTAGCATGTTCTTTTTTTTTTTTTTTTTTTTTTTTTTTTTATTGAGAACAACAAATTTTCTTACAATACTAACAATACTTACAATACCACAAATTACTTAAACAAAACTAACATTACTTACAATACTAACATTAACTACATTACTTACAGTTACTAACAGTACAAGAAAACATTGTTAACAATACTGACAATACCTTATATCCTAATAAAATACTGGTGTTACCTACCATATTAACATTACAAAACTTACAATACTATCTAATTTACAATACTGTATTTGCTTATTACTTATTTAAATCTACATATATATTTCTCTCTTTTTTTTTCTTTTCTTTTTCTTTTGTTTTTTGCTATGCTTTCAGTGATACTAACAATGCCTCATGCCACAATTACAGTGCAAAAAGGAAAAAAAAAAAAAAAAAAAAAAAAAACAGCAGAAAAACTATGCATGTATACAAATAACAATGACGCTACAGCAACTACTTAGTAAAGGAAACAGTCGACTAGATTAAATTTTTCAAAAAAAAAAAAAAAAACTACATAATGGCTAGACGGATCTATAAATAAATTTCACATTTGAAAAAAAACTAAACCAACACTTGGTTTACAGAAACTAGATTGGTGGATAATTCAAACGGATAAAACATGGAGATAATTTATAGGGAAAAATGTGTAGAGGAGATTAACAGAGAAACCTCTTCCACTTGTTTGTGAAGGCGGTCAAACGATTACTATGCAAAGCTATTTGTTTTTCAATTTGAATAATGGAATTCAACTTACTCAAGAAAACAGACAAACAAGGAGGCGCTCCGCCTAATTTCCGGGAGTAAAGATGATATCTCGCAATTAGAAGCACAAGATCAACGGCTGTGTTAGTCGGGATTCTTAACAGCCCCATCAAATGGAGATCTGTGAGAACAAACTCAGTCCCAAAGCCCTTTTGAAAGAGAAATTGTTTAATATCTTCCCAAAAACATTGCGTTATGGGACAGTTCAAGAAAAGATGGATGATAGTCTCTGTTTGTTTTGCACAGAAGCAACATTTATTTGAAGGTATAAGATTGATTCTCTGCAGAAAATCATTCGTGGCAATCCTCCGATGTAAGAATTTAAAATGGAAGGTTCTTAATTTGGTGGACGCCGTACAATTAAAAGCAATTGTGTATGCTACTTTCCAGTCTACCTCACAGTCGTTCTGAACATGAAGGTCTCTCAGCCATTTTACTTGGCTTCCAATGGGTGGGATTTTTTCTCTCTTTAAAAGAGAGGTATACACAAAATGATTGATCTTACTCTTAGAGGTAAGATCAGCTAAAGATACTCCTTTCATAATGTTATTGTCTGGCGTCTGAGGATTATGTAGCTTCCTTATAAATGACCTTATAGCTGAAAGAACGGCAAATGATTCAAACCATTTTAGCTCGGGGAACTTAATCCTCAGCTCGTCGTACCTAAGCAGGGTGCCATTCTCGTCCAATAAGTGGGAAATTTTGCAAATTCCGTGGTTGAACCAATGTTTATGGAAAACGGGTCGGTCGTTTATTCGAATAAGAGAATTGTACCAGATGATCTGGTCACCAACATTTACATCAGTGATGTCAGTGACATCCGTAAAATGTAACTCTGCCCAGGCTTCCAGTACCTCTTGGACGAAGGGGTTACAGACCCCTAACGTGGGGATGTCGTCTTTGTGAAGATTGCAGGTGAAAATATCCCTTCCTCCATGCTTTTTAAGACTGTCCTCGAAAACAAATTTCCATTTCCCATCATTTGTCGGATCCAGGTATTTTTGGATCCAGGAGACTTTGAGAGATTGATTGAACTTGTTTATATCAATCATTTTTAGGCCGCCCTCCTTGTAATCTTTGGTTATAAATATCCTTTTAACCTTATCTCCTTTACCATCCCAGAGAAAATCGAAAAACATTTTATTGACTTTTTGTAATGCTTCTACGGAGGTGGTTAGCGGCGTTAAAATATAGACCAGTTGGGAAACCAGGAGACTTTTAATGATGGTAATTTTTCCGATTAAACTGAGCCTCCTAAACTGCCATGATTCAATTACACTTTCTATCTTTTTGATCCTTACCTCGTAATTGCAGCGGAGCATTGTCTTCCTGTCTGTTGCAAACCAAATTCCAAGTGCAAATACTTTTCCTTTCACCCAGGAAATTTCCGATTTGTCACATTTTATTGGTTCTCTTTCTTTTGCTGAACCCACCCATAGCACTTTTGTTTTCTCGTAATTCACCTTGAGCCCAGAGATTATGTGAAATCCGTCCAAGACTGCAACTGCACGAAGAAATGAGCCCTCAGAACCGTCGAGTATTAAGGTTGTATCGTCTGCATATTGGCTTAGTTTGTGTTCTACTTCATTCGTTTCAAACCCCTTTATGTCTTTATCCCTTCTTATAAAATTGGCTAGTATCTCAGCTGCTATTATGAACAAGTATGGGGACATCGGGCAGCCTTGCCTGACCCCTCTACCTAAGATGAAATGCTCTGAGACCCAACCGTTGTTTTGGATGGCGCTGGAGACATCTTTGTAGAAAAGCCTGAACCAGTTCACCAGCGAGGGCCCGAAACCGAAGTGTATGAGAGCTCGTTCTATAAAAGACCACTCGATCGAATCAAACGCCTTTTCGAAGTCTACAAACATCAGGAGACCGGGTTTATTCGTATTATCCGCAAAGTTTATTATTCCATCAATTAGTAAAATATTTTCGGCGATGGAGCGTCCTTTTAGGAAGCCGCTCTGGTCATTGTCAATAATTTTTGGAAGTACACGTTTAATTCGATTTCCAATCGCCTTAGCTGCAATTTTGTAGTCACAATTCAGAAGAGTGATTGGCCTCCAATTTTTTAGGAGAATGGGGTTTTTGTCTTTCTTCGGTAAAAGAGAAACTATACCTTGCCTCTGGGTGACGGATAATAGCCCCTTTTGGAAGGACCAGTTGATTGCATTCACAAAAAGAGTAGAGATGTCATTCCAAAAGAATTTATAAAACTCTGCTGGGAAACCGTCTGAGCCTGGGGATTTATTTGATTCCATTGTCTTAAGGGCACTCAAGCATTCATTGGCACTTAGAAGGCCTTCGCAGGAGTCTTTGCAGTCTTCATCAAGTCTCACACTATTATCTCTTGGGAAGAAATCCAAGTCCTCCTTGTTGTTTTGTATTGTTCTACTACTATATAAATCACTATAGAAATTCACGCATTCTTGAAGGATGTCGTGGTCGGAGGTTAAAGTTGTGTTGTCAGCTTGGCGAAGTTGGCATAGAACCTTACGTTTAAAATGTCGCTTTTCTAAGTTAAAGAAGTAGCTTGAGTTTTTCTCGCCTTCGTTGTACCACCGAGTTTTAGACCGCAAGATGGATCCCTTAGTTTTATATTCATAGATTTTTTCTAGGCTTTCTTTTGCCTCACTCAATTGTTGACTAAGTTCTTCTTTCAGTTGAGGGGGAATGGGTTCTTCAACTTTTTTCTCCAAGTATGCCACCTTCGCATGCAGATCGTCCTCCTCCTTACGTCTGGAAATTGCTTTCTCCTTTCCATAAAAAATTGAAGCTTCTCTTACCTTAAGTTTAATCATCTCCCATAACAAAGCATCATCGACATTGTTGTCATCTTTGTAATCTTCACATGTCTGGGAGATAACTGTTTTAACCCGGTGTGTAAAATCTACATCTCCTAAAAAGGAGGTGTTCAGTTTCCATAAGCCGGGACCTCTGGGATTTTCAGTGACACCTAGGCTCAGGGTAATCATAGAATGGTCAGTTTTGTATCCAGGAGTAATGTCAGAATTCGTTACTTTGCCATATAGCCCGCAGCTGATCAGGAAAAAATCAAGACGGCAAGATATTTCGGGGTTGCGTCTTCTCCAGGTGTATCGCGTCGTGAGCGGATTTCGGTCCCGCCAGATATCGCCTACGTCGAGATTTATTTGAACTTTTCTTATTTCAGCCAAAGCCTTTTTATGATAGGTGTTAGCGTTGCCTCCTTGTTTGTCTAACTCTACATTTAACACCAAATTAAAGTCTCCGCCTATGACAATATTGTCGCAATCAAAATCACGCATTCGATTTGTAATATTTTGAAAGAAACTAGGGTCATCCTTGTTTGGAGCGTACAGATTAACTAACGTGAAACTCAGGTTGGCGGCTTTAATATCTAGGATAATGAAGCGGCCTCCTGGATCAATATATTCCTTGTTTAATATGAAATCGAAATTGTTTTTAAATAGAATAGCCACACCGGCTTTTCGACTACTGTCGCACCCGAAGAGTGCTTTATAGCCCCATTCGTTTTGCCACAGGTCTCGTTTTTCATTTGTGCAGTGCACTTCTTGCAAAAAGAAAACTTGGAAATTTTTCTCTCTTAGCCATTTGAAAGTTTCTCGACGTTTGGCTTCCCCTGATAAACCTCTAACGTTCAAAGAACATATATTTAAGAAGTGTGATGGTGAAAACAATTACCCTGCTTTAGAATCCACTCAATCAAAACATAGCAGCCATTAAATAGAGACACTAATAATACACCTATTATGGACAATATAAACAACTTGTACGAATCAGCTGCATCCGTCGGGCAGAGTTTTTTTCTGAGTAGAATGCTTCGTTGTAGAGATAAATCATGTTGAAGTTTGTCACAGCCTACTTCAATGTGATCTGAAATGTTACGGAAAAAAATACTTCTCGTCATTTAAAATCCGTCCAGATATACTTCTCATTGTTTTCAAATGACAACTAAAGCATTCGGAAGTGAAAACTCGTCGTCCATCTTCCTTGTATGATCATTGTCATGGCGGTGTACATCTATATGTATTGTGTATGGAGTAAGTGAACCACGCTTAAACATTTTTCCTCTCAAAACAAAGTAAACGACTAGTACACAGTTTTGGAAACAATCTCGTTAATTTATTCATGATTATCATTAATTATTTTTTTTTACCTTGTGTATAATTTTATTGTTAATATAACTCCTTAACCTCCTCCTCCTATTTCCCTTTCTTTACCTTCCTTATTAATGCTTACGCCGGTTAGATATTCATAAATTTTGTTTTGCTTCTTGTAAATGTTATCCTATTGTGTTGTCAGCAAATAAGTATCAACGAAAAAGAGCTTCTACTAGCAATGAAACTATTTAATATTAAGTTTTAATTTAATTTTCATGTAATCTTTTATGTTTCCTTTGTTTGCGTTCTTTCTCTTGTTCTCCATGCAACTTCATGCTTCATGATCGGCGGATAATGAAGATTCAGTGCCTTTTGCTGAAGCCTCGGCAGGGTTTTTTGTAAGGGCAGTAATGCATTTAACATCCTTTGGTCCTGTTGGATATTTACCGGGCCAATGGATATAGGTAATCCATACATTCATCTTGGTGAACTGGGATCGCTGTATGAAATAAAGCAATAGGATAAGCCACACACGAATAAAATCTTTCAACTCCAGACTTTTCCCCTTAGTACGTCAAAACGTATTATATATTAATTGATTAACGCAAAACGTTTAGTTACCTCCCTAGCAATTGCGTGAAAACTTTTGCTTTCAGGCTTAACCCTCGGACGTTGTTGTGCATCAGACGACTAACCAACATTGTTCAGCGATATAACCTCTTATGTAAGGTTTACTACAAACATTTTCGAATTTCGGGTTGGAAATTTTAAAGGTCTTGAGTTTTTTGTATAGTTTTTAACCTGTTAAGCAGCAAGTTAAAAATGTAGAAAAAAAAGTTATATAATACTTAGTTATTATTACCGATGCATGGCCGTAACTAAAGTAAGACGAAGCACTTGCCTCGTCTAAATCGTTTCGATGGGAAAATAATTCCCAGTTGGACAAGATTGTTTTTTTCTCAAAAAATACTGAATGAAAAATGACTCTGAAGGCGACTCAAAGCTTTCTAGATTTCAAAACTTTCTGGAGGGTATACCCCCAGAACCCACTATCAAGATGTTGCCTCGTCTATGATATAGGTCTGGTTACGGCCCTGCGATGAAATAAACCTTTTGTTAAATGCGAATGACACGAAGTAATTTTTAACGTTATTCTCACACAGTGGCCCCAATTTAAATCTTATTCCTTTCTAAAAACGAGTTTTAAAAAAAACGCAATATTTCTTACATCAAAGTCTTTACAGTTTTGGTCTGTCATTTTCTTACGGCTTTTTTTGCAGGGTAGTTTATCGTCGATCGGTATGGACAGCTCGTAGGTTCCAAATGGACTCTGACATTCCACTGCCCCAAGAAGTGTGTCATCACAGGGCAGATCGCTCAGGAAGTGGCAGCACATCGGTTGAAAGCGACCGTCCTTTTTTGGCATACAGTAATGGGAATCCTCTGGAAGAACAACGTGGTGAGTAAGTAAGCAAGCGAGCAAGAAAGCAAACAAGTTAGCTACTTATAGCGCGTTCACACGACAGGGAAAACAGGGTACGGACCTGTCAAAAAATTGCAACGGATCTCATCCGTTTTGAAAACGCGTTTACACGACACAGAACATTGGGTAAAGATCTGTCGAAAAATGCGTCCGAACCTAACCCGCTTTTGTAGACAAACGGTCAAATCAAAGCGGGGCCATATGCGCCAGTGGCATCTTTTTGCCGGATTTGACAATTTTGGCTATCAAAGTGGTCAAGTCCGGTTTATTTATAGCGGTACCTAATTTTCTTTGTCGTGTAAACGCTCCTTGATTTTACTGTTTCTGAAAGTGATCAGGTGTGGACCGTTTTTTGACGGGCCCCTACCTTATTATCTCCGTCGAAACAAAAACCAGACAAGAAACCCACTAAATGCATTGAATTTGGTTGCGGTTTTTTTATCTGCAGGCAGCTTGTTTACAAAAAAACAGTCACGGGCGGGCACTATCGATCCGGGCATTTTGTCACGGGAGGGCACTATTTTAACAATAGAGTGTTTCTGTCGAGGAACTATCGGCTGATAGTTGCCCCGAGGAAATTTGATGTTCTTAAAACAAATATTAGCCCGAGAAGCGAAGCTTCGAGGGCAAATATGCTAGTTTTAAGAACATCAAATTTCCAAGGGACAACTATCAGATCGATAGTTCCGAGACAGAAACACTCTATTGTCTTTATTGTTTACCACTAAATTTTTTTCCGCGCGCACATACAAAAACACGCATCGTTTTTTTGAGGATAAAAAACTCAATTGAAAGCCGAAATTTAACAAACGAAACAAAACCAGACGAGAAACCCACTAAATGCAGTATAGTCAGGTGCCCAGGAGTCCAAAATGTAACACCCACGGGCATTTTTGTCTGATTTTTGGCAACATTGCTATTTTTACTAAATCGAGTACGCTGATTTCGAAAATCAATGTTGCAAAGCTTAATTCTCGCGTTAAGATGATGTTTTGATGCATTTAATTATGACGTCATGGTCCAAATAAGGAATTTTCTTTCCTTTAGCTATTTTAAGCATAATACATCCAGAAATTCATTTAAAGCATTGTTAGTGTGCTGTAAAATGATTACAAGAATTTTCTGAGAGTTTTTACGCTGTTTCTGTGAAAATCAAGCCCTTCAGTGACAATTGACCACGCCCTCTTAAACAAAATTCACCATATCGCGGGAACCTTATCACGGGTGTAGTTTTGTTATTTTGTCAAAGAACAAATGCGATATTTGTATTAACAAATCGCTATAGTTGCAATAAGAAAGAAAAATATGGTCGTCGTGCCACGCTGAAGCTAAGAGCTAGCGAGCATCAAGAATGACGCCATTACAATTTTCATATATCGAGTTTCCCTTGTTTCAGCATTTCGTTTAAGTTTTGTGGTAAACTAAATGAAAATAACATCATAGATAATGTCGTAATATATCATCGTTGTTTTAGTTAGAGATAAAACTTTATTGATTGTCTTGTATATTGCTGAATCTAACTTATTTCACAATGCACTTTGTCTGTTATAGGCTCATGATAAAGACTTTGGTTGAACGCATGTAAAATTAACGAATTTAAAATGATCATAGCATTGCTCCTTGCTTTCAGGTTTAAATCTGTCTATAATATTTTTAATCAATATCGGTAAATATTTTTAATATATCTTCTGAACTTTTTTAAAAACACTGAACTAATATTGCTTTTTAAACAAGTTTCTTTAAAGCGCTTTAGTGCAATTTGATATAGCAATTAGCGTCGGTCTTGGTGCATCCACGCAGCCCAGTGCACATGGCATGCGTTTATCTAAATTCATAGCGAAGAGGCACAGACGTCATAATTAAATGCATCAAAACATCATCTTAACGCGAGAATTAAGCTTTGCAACATTGATTTTCGAAATCAGCGTACTCGATTTAGTAAAAATGCCTATGTTGCCAAAAATCAGACAAAAATGCCCGTGGGTGTCACATTTTGGACTCCTGGGCACCTGACTAGTAAATTTGGTTGTGTTTTTTTGTCTGCAGGCAGCTTGTTTACAAAAAAACAGTCACGGGCGGCCACTATCGATCCGGGCATTTTTCACGGGAGGGCACTATGGGCTGATAGTGCCCTCCGGCGGACGGGCACTATCGCGTCACGTGTTCAATTTAAACCAATCAGAATCGGAGAAAATTTAGTGGTGAACTATAAAGGCTGATAGTGACCTCCGGCGGACGGGCACTATCGCGTCACGTGCAAAAAACGTAACCAAATTCACTGCATTTAGTGGGTTTCTCGCCTAGTTTTGTTTCGTTTGTTAAATTTCGGCTTTCAATTGAGTGTTATCCTCAAAAGTAAAAATAATTCACGATGCTTGTTTTTGTGTGTGCGCGCGGAAGAAAATTTAGTGGTGAACAATAAGGACAATAGAGTGTTTCTGTCTCGGAACTATCGGTCTGATAGTTGCCCCTTGGAAATTTGATGTTCTTAAAACTAGCATATTAGCCCTCGAAGCCTCGTTTCTCGGGCTAATATTTGTTTTAAGGACATCAAATTCCCGCGGAATAACAGTGTATTTAGCATGCAGCCGCTATATTTGTGTCCTTTATTGGGGCACAAACATGGCTGCCACTAAACTGTACAATTCGAAAAGTAGATTCTACTATTAACGTTATTCGTTTTCACTAACATATAACTTGTAAATTGTCATCGCGTCTGACAAGTACAAACTGCGTTCATCTGGGTATTAACCGACTTCAAAGTGCTTTATATCCTAAAAGAAGTACGAAATCGATAAAGAAATTTGAATAGGGGTTTCTGCATGTCTGTAATAAGTAAAAAGAACAGCTTCGTAGGATAACCGGTTTAGATTTTAAAATGTTGATGACGTCACATTAAAAACATCAATTCGCTTTTAAACGATTCCATATTACACCTTGTTTACCCCTCCGCCCCCCCCCCCCCCTAATTTTAGCATAAGCATAGTTTTCAATTACTCTTTGGACGACTCTACATTGTAAATCCCAAAAGAAATTGAAAACAATGCTAATGCTATTTTTTGGGGGCGGGGGTTTGGGGGGGAAACAACATGTATTATGGGAACGGTGAAAACAGCGAATATGTTGTTTTCAAGTCATTAAAGTAAAAAAGACAAAGATTAAAGTAAGCAAAGAAAAAAGTAAACATGGATTAAGTACAAACTCTTCTCAGCTACTTACTGTGGTCCTTCTTTGTCTCTTCGACACATTTAATGGTGTTAGTGATTGCAAAACGGTTAAATTCGAGAGTACGGAAAAATCCCAACTCCTGCTGGAATTGCTTGATGTTCCCATTTCCATCTCTAAAGTACGAACGACCCATATGACGTAATTTCAGATAAACCGTAGCCGGGAAGTTCCCACTTTGGGTATTGTCACCATAAAGCTCCACGTACATCTGAAGGGAAGAAAAAAAGTGTTCTTAACAGGATTTATGATTGTTAACCTTTCTTTTTTGAAGAAATAAGCCTAATCGAAATGGAAAAAAAAAATGTTTAACTTACTAAAGCCGCCATATGTATTTAGTTATTTTCGAACATTTGAAGAGGAAATCCGCCAGGACTTCGAGTAGTTATTGGACAAAACTATGTACCAAAACTATTTCCACCTGATTGCAAGCTTTTGTGTTACTGCTTCAAATATCTTATCGAAAAAAAAATCTTATCTAACAACACCACACATCGAAAACGCATTTTGAAGTTCCGCTGAATTCCACTGAATCGCTTAAAAGATGTAAGCTTTTGCCCATAGCTTGTGAACTTTAAATATCATTTTCTCAGACTCTGCTAAGAAATTGTTGTACCAGAATTATTTCCACCTTATTGCAAATTTTTTTGTTACTGCTTTAAATATCTTATCAAAAGAAATCTTTTCTAACAACACCACACATCGAAAACACATTTTGAAGTTTCGCTGAATTCCACTGAATCGCTTAAGACGAATTTACAAAATGGCTACACTTGAGATTTTGCCCATACCTTGTAAACTTTGAAATTCAGTTTATCAGTCTCTGATAAGAAATTGTTGTTGGTGTTATCACAGATAATTACTTACATCTTTACCTTTTATTAAGGGTAGGGAATAACGCAATAGGATTTAAATTATTCTGGAAATTGATTTTTGTCCAACTTTAATAAATATTACTCGACTTCCTAGTGGATTCCATCTGAATAAGTATGGCACACATATTGCTGTTACTGCAACATATAGACATTAAATTCACTTTTTTGATTATGTTTCGAGAAAAACGTTATTTCTGACGAATGAACTTGCGAAGAAGCCTGGAATAACAATTCTGTCGGCATGGAGATACAACACAGCCTGGGCCCCAGTCCGGTGCATTACGTGGGATGGGGGGGGGGGGGGGGTTACCAGGGGTATATAAGGAGGGTTTAAGCACGTGATAGTCATCTAGGCCTATGAACTAACCCAGTCCAGGGCCTCGTTTATTTCTTATTTTTAGTTTTTCAGATTTTCTTCCGCCTTGTTTGCGACTAGCCCTGACTTTATTTGCATAGCTTCAATAGGATTGGCTACCAATAGTTGGAGCATGAGCCATGGTTTCTACACCGATTTAATTTCGTGCCTTTTTTCCCCACGGTTTTTTTATGGCAGGTTTTTTCTGGCCTCAGTGCTTCTCGCGTTTTCATTGTATGCGGTTGCTCAGCTCCGTTAGTCCATTCATTTATATTTCCATTATATATTTAATCTTACTGTTATGCAAGGCTGTTATATATAATTTTTATTTTTTACGTAAGTGGCTCAAAGTGGAAATGTCATTATACTTCAGTATTAGTTGTTTACCTATTGCGGTTTTTAATCGCTTTATAGCACTATGGCTGTTTGTAGAGAAGTTTGTAGCTTATGTAGTTTATAAACCTTATTGGTATATTGTTTTATTTTAGGGATTTGGTCTAAAGTTGTGGACTACGCAGCCCATATGATAGCTCACGAACGCAAAGTGTCAATTGAAGTTTTGCAGCTTCATTTGCCTTATTTGCTCATATGTCTGTGTTGAAGGCGAAGTTCACTCCAGAATGGCCATTTATTTCCTTTACGGCAATAAAAAGTTTACACAAAGATATGTTATTCACCACAATTTCAGCCTCCAACGTGCGCTTTAACCCTACGAAATCTTTCCCAAAAGTCCAGAACTGAACGCCGCCATCTTGGAGCTGGTAATGTATGCGTGACGTCAAAGAGCTCAGCCTGACGTTTGGCGGGAAAATTAAAATACTCGAAACTCCTTGTTTCTTCGCAGTGGCTTTTGTTTGTCAAAATTCCTGTCTGTGCAGCTCTATTTTGCTCAAACAGAGCTCCAAAAATACAAAAAACAAGGAGTTCTGACAATAAAAATTTTCCCGAACTTCAGGCTGAGCTCTTTGACGTCACGCATACATTACCAGCTCCAAGATGGCGGCGTTCAGTTGTCGTGTTTTGGGAAAGATTTCGTAGGGTTATAGCAAACGTTGGAGGCTGAAATTTTGGTGAATAACATTTATTTGCGTGAACTTTTTATTCGCGTAAAGAAAATAAATGGCCATTCTGGAGTAAACTTCTTCTTTACACTGGAAAAGTTGAAAATTTACATGCACATGTAAATTACGATTTACAAAATGTAAATCTTATTTACATTCTTTGTAAATTAAAATTTACATGTTGGAGTTTTGTAAAACAAAATTTACATGAAATTTACAGTCTTCAACGGATCATGTAAATGTATTGTAAAAAGTGATTTACATGGTCCTTTATTACAACGCTAATTGTAAGAACATGTAAAAAACATGTCAAATGTATTAACCACTTTTACAGTTTCTTTCTTTGTAAAAAACATGTAAATTTCTTTACTAAATCATGTAAAGAACATGGAAAATTGACAAAGGGGCGCCGTTCGGAAACATGTAAAAACCATGGAAATTGACAAAGGGGGCCTGTTTGGAAACATGTAAAAACCATGGAAATTGAAAAAGGGGGCCTGGTTGGAAACATGTAAAAACCATGGAAATTGATAAAGGGGGCCTGTTTGGAAACATGTAAAAACCATGGAAATTAACAAAGGGGGCCTGTTTGGAAACATGTAAAAAACATGGAAATTGACAAAGGGGGCCTGTTTGGAAACATGTAAATACCCTGGAAATTGACAAAGGGGGCTGTTTGAAAACATGTGAACATGAGCTTTTAATTCATGATGTAACCCACCAAATAACTTTCGCGTGCATTCATTAGTTAGACAGAACGCATCACGTGGTACGAAATTAAACGACGAAGAAGAAATCGGAGGGATTTAAGAAAGTATAAAAAAAATATTTCCCCTTCCGGCTTGCTGGAGGATAATACTCCTTGCCTGAAAGATTATCCTCAAAATTTCACAGTGCCTTTAAGCTTAGTCAACTGTTCATTTTTTCAGCCAAGGGCATTATCCTCCAATATGCAATCGCCTGAATGGGTTTTTATTATTTACTAATTATCTAGATGAACGAAGCGCAAGACGAAATTAAGCGACTGATATCAGTTTTAACATAACTCATTACAAAAGCCTTTAGTTACAAATCTTTTACTAATATCAAAAAGTAAACAGATTATAAATAAAAACCCCGGGGGGGGGGACTCCCATATGAAACGGACGGGAATGCTCGTCGGAAATTTTGAAAAGAACCCCTAAAAGAGACCAATCTGGGTGTGGCTCAAGCCTTTCTTGACCCCTAAAAGATACCAAAAAACTAAGAATGGAGTTTATATTTGTATATTTCTTCGTGTGTAACCCTAAACGAGACCATTATGGCTAAAAATATTGGCGTTTTGGGCGTTTTTTCCCAGAACACCCTAAGCGAGACCAAAAGTCCGAAATTTACACCCCTAAGCGAGACGACGAGCATCCCCGTCACTTCATATGCGAGTCCCCCCCCCGGGATAAAAACCTTTGATGCAGAAAACGAAGGCGACTATGACTTCGTCTAACAATATTTTAAACAATCTGGAGCAGTGGGGGGAAAACGCTAGCGTCCAACAGTTTGGCTTATATATTTTTCGAGGCATGCGTTTTGGTTTTCTTTATATTATAGACAAGGAAATTTTGCACGCGAACGGCGGTAAAATTGTCGTTTGCCGTGTTTGACCTGGTCGAGAGGTAAGGCCGAGAAGCACTGGCGCGAACGAAAATTAATCCCGGCGTCCTCTCTGGTACTTTTTGGCGCTCGGTTCAACGGTTCGAAGATCGATCATTGAGAGGCCTTTTCTCTCGCTAAAAAGGGCAATTTTCCTCTCTTTAAGACCTTATTACTTCCAAATTAGCTGCATGGAGCCTTCTTTCACCGGATCTCCAATCAATACGCCTGTTTTAGCCAAGTTTCTTTCCAAGGTAAGCATATATGACCGTTCAAATCATTTATTTCCTATGTAGCTAGGTAATTTTTAATATTTTAATAGAAGTTCAAAATTAAATTTGTTTTTTCTGCACTTCATACGTATAATTCAGCACTTTTAAAAGAATTATTTAGAATAAAGAATGCGTTATAGAAGTCAAAAGGACTTCAATTTATTAAATATAGCTTATATAATTTAAGAGTGAAGCTTATTTTTCATGTTATTTATTATAGTATTATTTTTTGCCGATGCAACCGTTAACTCAGTGAGGCTACTGGCAAATAAAGCAAAAAGCTAAAATTTCACCCAAAGTTTAGCAGTATTATCAATCTTATCTATATAGTACTCCTGGCATACACAGATGTTTTTTAGTGAAAAAATCGAATCTATCTTGATTCGATATCCAGGTAACCAAGAAGTACGAACCAACGAAATAGGTGTACAAACTAATATAACGATTATCCCTTTGCGTTCTAGGCAAGAGCCACAGCTGGGGCAGTGAACTTAAGAAAATCATTTAGTGATAGTAGCACTCCTTAATGGATTCTCTTCTCCTGTCAACGTGTGGCCGCCCTCGAGGGGAAGTGATGGCGGCAGCGTTGCCCTATAAGATCTAAATGACACATGAGCTACCAGGTGGAGCCATCCTCCCTAATATAGAAAGTAAAATAGTCATTCCCCCCAAAATATGACATTCTGCCAAAAAAAAAATTATTGTGGAGACACGGGGAAACAACAAAAGCGAAAAAATTTTTTTAAAAATTCTACAGAACCCCCCACCGCACATAGGCAGTAGAAACAAAATAATAAATAAAAAAACAACAACAACAACAAAACATAGGCAGTAGTGCACCATACAAAATGTCTGCATAATATACAAACAAGCAAGAGTTCTAATCAAACATTCCATTTTTGATGGATTAATTATAGTTCCGTACCCAATCAACCAGTTTATGGGTGATATGGAATTTAATTGTTACGTAGGAGTATGAGTGACTTTTTTGAGTCAGCAAAATTAATAATTTGATTTTATTTTTAGATGAAAGGGTTGATAGCAAGAGTGGCGTAAGTACAAGCCTCAATCCAAGAAGCAGCTAATAAAGTTTTAAATATAGACATGACCTGCAGTCAAAGGCTTTTTTCTGTAAGTCGAATAGCACTGCAGTAAGCCCAAATAGGACTGAGGTTAGCCGAAATAACAACCTGGTTAACCTCAATAATGGAACCCCGATATAACGATCTTCGATATTCCCGATATACAGTTTACGATATTATGTCCCGGCAAAAATAAAATGTATAGGACAGCACCCTGATATAACGATTCCTTGATATAACGATATAATTTTACTGCCCCCTTGGCATATCGTTATATCGGGGTTACACTGTACATGTAGCACTATTGTTAGCCTTAATAGCATTGCACTTACAATGTAGCCTAAATAGCACTCCAGTTGGCCTTAACAGCATTTGTGTGGCCCTAAATTTTAAAACTCTGTAAGCATTTATGTTAGCCTTAAAATAATTAAAGTGTAATTAAATAATTATTTAAAATTGATTGCAGCTGCACTTGTACAGTGTCATGAGTATAGCTTACCATGCACTACTTTATAGGTTGCTAATATACATAATTTACATTAAAGTATAGATTAAAAATCATTTTATATATTTTTAATATACCATAAGTCTTTTTTTTGTTAAATTTTATTATCCATGGACCAAACTTACTGCTCCTTGATAACAACTGAGGCATTAGAGCAATTCTGCATTAAAAAATTACTTCATCAGCTTTCTCAAGGTCAGCCCTCCCAGTTTTGAAGTCCCTAATATTAATATTTTTTTTTTGCTAAAGTTTTTTTTTTTTAGATAATATAAAAAGAGAAGTGAAACATAGTTAGAAGGCCTACCACAATTTAAAAATATAAAAAGGTGGCTACAGAGGTAGTTACGTAAGTTCAAAGAATATTATATTTTTTGTTCCATCATTTTAAACACAAATAGGACCAGTTCAAAGCTGAATCAGTGTTTACTAGCTTATTGAATATATAATATAGGTTTATGCCAAGTAATTAGTGTAGAAGTATAACACAATCATTACAGTCCGCCCCGGCGCCCACGAGCGTAGTAGGATCAGAAATTTTTTGGAATAAAGCTACAATGAATGTTTTAACTTACCCTGCGGGAAGGCTCACCTTGGGGCACAAAATATATTTGGGGCACTCACGATGGTGGGCACAGCAAATGTGGGGAGGAGACTGGTGAAGAGGCACCATAATTCATATCTCAATGAATGTTATATCTTGTCAACATTCCTGTCAAACTTCTACTTTTTGAAATTAAAGCCAGTCTGCGGTTCGGGGTGGGAGTGAAAAATTACAGAGGTTGATGCAGTTCACTCGCGGCTTTGCCACGTAAATTAGCGTGCAAGTGAGCCTACTCGCAGGTATGTGCTAGTTAAAATGCAAAAGGTTCTCAATTTTGAAAGTTTTAATAGGAAGGTGGTAGTTGAAGGGTGAAGCAAAGAGTGCCAAAATAAAGAAAAGCAAAAGAAAAACATTCAACAAAAATTTAATCCTGAAATACCATGTTTCATTTCCAACCCTTCAGTTACTTAAAGTATATTTTATGCGGTTATTCAAAAAGACCATTTACGCCTATTAATAAAAGTGATCAATATCTTACCCATAGTATAATTTAAAAGGCTCATTTTCATCCTACAATACATGTCTTTCATGATATGGTACATTTTCATACAATCAAGCTATTGCATAATTCACCTCATTGAGTGATGAAGACACTTCAGTAGAGGAACATAGGATAAATCGGGGCACAGCCAAGCAAAAGAGATTGGCTTTTTAAGAGAAAAGCAAACACCAGTGCAACATGCAGGATCAAAGTGGGCCTTTGCAATAGAGGAGTAGTATTATTACTATTTGGAAATGAAGTCACTGATATGTTATTAGACAGTTCTATCAATTAACCATGCATAAATTTATCTTAATTTTATTGTTTTCCATAATGATTACGTGAAGTTGAAATAATTGGTATCAGCAATTTTTGACCTAGTAAAACTGCTTTATTTGAACTGAAAAAACTATGCAAAACTATACGATCTAAATCATTTTATTCTGAATGAAATGCTAGTTTTTATTATATTTATAAAGAATATTCCAAGCTATATATACAAGATACATGCAGAAAAACTTTATTACTTATGGGGTATAAAATCATTTGTATGTATTATTATTAACTGGAAAAATATATGCACTGACGTACTGAAAATGAATGTAGTTAGGATAGTATCAAGAAAAGGTTCTAGACGAATAAAAGAAAACCGTGCCAGGCATTCTGTTCTTCATTTTAATTACAGGGGCTAAGCAGGTCCCCTTTGTCAATGTCCATGTTTTTTACATTTTTCAAACAGGCCCCCTTTGTCGATTTCCAGGGTATTTACATGTTTCAATCAGGCCCCCTTTGTCAATTTACATGTTTCCAAACAGGCCCCCTTTGTCGATTTCCAGGGTATTTACATGTTTCAATCAGGCCCCCTTTGTCAATTTACATGTTTCCAAACAGGCCCCCTTTGTCAATTTCCATGGTTTTTACATGTTTCCAAACAGGCCCCCTTTGTCGATTTCCAGGGTATTTACATGTTTCAATCAGGCCCCCTTTGTCAATTTACATGTTTCCAAACAGGCCCCCTTTGTCGATTTCCAGGGTATTTACATGTTTCAATCAGGCCCCCTTTGTCAATTTACATGTTTCCAAACAGGCCCCCTTTGTCGATTTCAGGGTATTTACATGTTTCCAAACAGGCCCCCTTTGTCGATTTCCAGGGTATTTACATGTTTCAATCAGGCCCCCTTTGTCAATTTACATGTTTCCAAACAGGCCCCCTTTGTCAATTTCCATGTTTTTACATGTTTCCAAACAGGCCCCCTTTGTCGATTTCCAGGGTATTTACATGTTTCAATCGGGCCCCCTTTGTCAATTTACATGTTTCCAAACAGGCCCCCTTTGTCAATTTACATGGTTTTTACATGTTTCCAAACAGGCCCCCTTTGTCAATTTACATTTTTTTACATTTCAGTCTATTTATAAGCATCAGGTATAAATGTTTTTACATGCTTTTTACAGGGTTGATCGGATAAATTGAATTTATTTAAGGTGTGTTTTCGTTCGGGAATTTAATATTTTTTTTTTAATTTTTACTTAAATATTTACATGTTTTTGAATGTTTTGAGAAGAAATGTAAAAGGGTAAAAACTATGTAAATCATCCTTTACAGTGTCTTTACATGTTATTTACATGTTATTTACATACTATGTAAATTTTCAACTTTTCCAGTGTTAAGGGGATTTTGGTCCAAAGAGTGGACTCCTTGGCCTAACTGGCAGTTGTACGCAAAGGTTTTTTACCTTGCAAGTTTGTTAACGAATCTGACATGGCAATTTTGTATGTGGGGTTTTTTGGTCCGAAGTTGTAAACTCTCCAGCGTTTCTGGCAGTCACAGATGAAAAGACTGTTTAGTTCCCGTTAAGTTCGTGTATTTTCGGGTTTATTTAAACTGCTTGAGGTAAATATCCGCCCTTGCATATTCATTGACGAGAGACGATTCTATCTTAGTGAAATGGCCAGCGGTGACGGTTCCTATTATTAAGAAGAAGCTATTGAGAGTGTGTGTGATGTAACGTAGATAATACTAGTCCTTGAAGTTGCTCTAACGTAACTGGGTTGGTCCTTTCCAGGCCGCTGTCCTAAATAAACCTATTTGTCCTTAAGCCGTGTGCTTATTTGTTGTGAAAAGTAGACAAAATGTTGACAGCACGTGTGTTACAAATCTCTGTACATTTTCTCCGTATCAAAAAAGGAGGAAAAATTACTGCGAAGCTTTGGAGTTTCTTTTGCGAACCGGCCGGTGACGTGATGTTCAGTTTCAGTATAGCTCTGATAGTGATATACAAACTAAATAATTCTAGAATACAACAGGCTACTTTAGGTTAACCCTTTCACTCCTAAACGCTCATTTTAAGCGCTATTTGGAGGTGCAATCTTTGAACCACTAGTGACGTCATCAATTAGCACGTCAGTGGAATTTCGTGAGAGGAATCTGATGGAGCTTGGATGGATCTTTCTTCAGGACTGTTCATTTTGAATATCAGATGCATTCTCACAGAGCTTATCAGAGAAATAAAAATAAAACTTAGGTGTAAAATTGTGCTTCTTCAGCAGAGGTAACGTAAATTCAAGATCATAGCACCAAAAATTCAGTTTAGCAGTTAAAAAAACGCTTTTTGGGGGAAAATTGTAATTGCATTCCATATATGCTGTTTTTGATATAAATCTGATAAATAGACAAAAAGCAATCTGCATTTTTTGCTTGTAAAGCGATATTGGGATTTGTTTGGTTAAATATGTTCTCAGAGTCACCATTGTGGGTTTTTAAACTCCCTGATGAAGCGATGAAGGCAACAATGCAGCTGTTACGATTATTTAAGCAATTTTAAGCAAATGAAAGATCATCGCAGTAATGTACTCAACTTAAGCAGTTGAGAAAAGCAAGTCTGAAAAAATTCGGTCTTGGACGGGAATCAAACCCACGACCTCTGCGATACTAGTGCAGCGCTCTAGCCAACTGAGCTATCAAGCCAACTGGGAGCTGGCCACTTGTGAGTTCGTAATATACCCGTGGATGGAAAAGATATGAAGTGATTATATCAGGGACCTTCAGATCGGAGTTCGAGTACGACATCGACTACGAGCACGACTTTTCAATTAAAGTCGTCCACGCACTTCATTTCGTACTCGTACTTTGATCTAGAAATCGCTATGACGATAGTGACAACTGATTTTAATTAATTGAGCACCATAGTGTTAAAGGCTACTGCTATAAATGCTTTACATTTTACCTTTAACAGACGAGCATTGTAACAATGTTCACAGCTATCCGATATGTTCAAAGAGAACTTCGTTCTGCCATTGTGTATCTCACTAAACATCTGTAAGAGATGAAATAAGGCAAACATTATTCTGTTTTATTACAATACCTTTTAACATTTGAGTTTAATTATTAATGGTTATTTTATCAGGTGGTATATTTCACACCATTTCAAAAGAAATCTGAATAAAAATCTCTTCTTGAGGCATCAATTTAGCACTCTTGCTTACAGGTCATTCCACGTTGTATTGTTGGTAAAAGACCATTTACTCTCTTAATGTGCCTCTCTGCACCTTAAATTAGTACCGGGGGGGGGGGGGGGTACTCCCATAAATTTTGAATAGGGGTGTGCCGCCATGGTTCTTAACCCTATTCATCCAACCCTGCCAATTTGTTACTAGATAAATTTTAGGAAAACTCAGACAGTTTGGCAGCGTTTGGTTAAATCTTAAAAAAGTTATAAAAGTTCAAAGTCAGCGCGGGCCTCAACCCCTCCCCCCCCCGTTCTGAATAAGGTTAAACCCTGACCCTATTTAAGGATAAAGAAAGCGAAAATTGATACCCTTTTTCAGGCCCAAAACCAAAAAATGACACCCTATTTAAGGGGAGGAGATGTTTCCGTGACGACCCAAATAACGGCTAACCGCACACGGCAAGACACAAATCGTTATAAAATCGCTTTACTAATACCTAAACAGAAAATTCAGTTTTGAGAAACCTTTTTTTCGTTTAACTGGGCGTTTTTTTTCAGCTAATTGAATTTAGGTACCCTATGTAAGGATCCCACCGGAAACACATTGGCAAAAGGAGCAAAAATGATACCTTATTTAAGGACCGAGGACCTCAAAAACCATAGTTTACCCTATCGGGCGGCACATACCTATATAGGTCACATACGGGATCACCCCCCCCCCCCTCCCCCCCGAGAATTAGTACCAAGCGATGTAATGCTGTCGATGATTCTGCAATGGACAAGTGGGAGGGAAAGAAAACTTCCAATCAGTAAATGATACGAACACCGGGTAAAGCTCTGGCCTTTTTTATATGTATAATTACATACCACTTTGTCTTTGACATTGTTGAAAGACCATTTGAGCGTATCAAACTTGTGAGGAAGCCTGGTCATGCATTTTTGACCATCTGATTCAATCGTTCCTATTTCTTGCATCGCCTTGGTCAGCTCAACGACTCCTTGAAGCTTTCCAGTGCCTTTTGCTGCATCACTAGCACGTCGCTGGAATGCAGTGATTCTGTCGCTTAAATCCCACAGCGAGCGGAACTCATAGCTTTTGTAGAACTGGTATAAATGCTTAGCAAAACGTGTTTCTATGGCTTGGTAAGACGTCAAGAGATCATCAAGAAACATCTGTTTTACGGAATCGTCAACTTGAGGGCCTGCAAATAATAATTTAATAAGCGAAAAGAAACAATACAAAAAGAAAGAAGGTTAGAAGCGCACTCTAAGTTGACTTGGTTTTCATCCAGTAACGAAATAAAATGTATATGGGAGATATATTTTTTGTTTTGCTTGTTGGAATCTATATGGAAATTCTGGCCCAGGTTGTTCAAAGAATGGATAACGCTATCCACCGGATAAATCACTATCCAGTGGATAGCATAGTATGTTTTGTCGGCAGTTATCCACTGGACTGCGAGTTATCCAGTGGATAGCGTTGTCCACCTTTTGAACACTGACTGGGGCCTGATATCTTATTTTTTGCCAAGCCTTAGCTGTCTTTCCGAAGTCAACCCTCACTTCCGGGTGGATCATAGACTGCGCAAAGTGAGATCATTGGGCTAGAAGAGCCATGATCCCAAAACACTCAAGCGAATTAAGGCATGGGTCCCGCAAAATTTTGGAGTGGGTTGTCTTATTTAAAATATATAGTTAAGCTATTGCTAATAAACTTGCATTAAGTGAAGTATTTCTACAAAATATTTCAGTTTATAATTTAAAGAACTTTTCCTGCTTAGTCACGTGACAAACCATACCCAATTGTTGATATAAATTTGAATCTAAATTTACGAGATCTTGCTACCAGTTCTCACCTTCATCACCAAGCTTCTGGATATCATTTGCTGTCTCATTCAAGTTACGTATATCGAAATTATATCCTCCGATGTCATTGTCTAAGTCGATGACCTTCGCTATGAGATCAATCCTTGCTGAGCCAGCAATAAAGAACCGTTTGATCCGTTCCTCAAGCTTTGCCTTGTTTCGAGGTAATGACCTCTCCTCCAGCATGCAGACGAGGTCCGCTGCTAGTCCTTCCTGGTTCATTTCCAGGTTAGCCTTTGGTTGTTTAAATAGTAAATAAGGAGAATGAAACACGTGCCAATTTAATTTCAGATGTTATAACTGCACTTTACGTAACATACATATTGTAGCCAAAAAAATACACTAACTGAGTGATTTTGAACTGTGAAAGATAAAAATTCAATTGCAGTTAAGAGGTAAGCGAAAAAGAGTAGATATCCAATAATATGTATTAGTATAAATCTACTAGCGTTCTATCACGAATGCTGTTCTCTGATTGGCTACGCTACTCACTATCTATTCTGTTGTAGAAGGTGAGTAGCGAAACAGCGTGCGGTTGTCAACAGAATGGTCGCCGCTTTTTTGCTTTTAAATTGACCATAAAGAAGGACTTTGATTATTTACTGTTCCAGGCGATGTCGGAGAAGATAAAGACTGTAACGAAATATGTAATGAAGATTTTACACGGTAAGAAAAGCAATTAATAAGGGAATAAAATGACTTTTTGAGGGAATATTGTTTATTTGCGCCCGCGTAGTGTCATTTGTGGCCAAATAACATCCAGATAAGTAACACATTCAGTTTAATGAAGTTAGCATCATGATTTTCAATTCAAATAACACAAGTACTTCGTCGCAATGAAAATTATACACGATGGTACCGAGGCTTTATATGTCTTATTGTGTAGTTGTAGTATAAAAGAGCTAGATGTAGTGTCTCTGAAAATAATGAGCATTGGGTTGATTCATGGATAAAAATACTTTACAAGACTTACATTTGAACTTCGGCGTAAAATTCCTACAACTGCTTTAGCTAAATTAGCTCGATCGGAGATACACAATTCAAGTGAACGATGCTTCGTTTCTCGCAAGACAATAAGGAGTTGCTCTCTTTGTCTCTTTGCCTTGTGCATTTACTTCTAAATCCGATTTTTTGGCTATATTTTGTCCCATTTACAACAAATAGACTTTGATTTTTCCTACCGAACACAATTCGCTTGTCGAAAAACTGTTCGAGCCTCTTGCTGTACGCGTACGCACCTGAATGGTTTTCCCGCGTCAACGACGCTGATTGGTTAAAATTAATCGGATGATGAAACGAGAACCAATCAGCTGCAGGGCCGTTAATGCATTAACAGCCCGCTAGGATTCATTTGCGGCCCGCAAAGCGCGTGTTTTCAGTAGTGAGGTTTTCAATTTGGCCGCGTGTATTGATAATAATATTCAATTACGCTTTTAAAAGCGGGCGAATCTATAATTTTATTACATTCAGAGATGCGTTTCACCGAGACATTTTGTGGAAATAAAGTTTAAAATGTCTTTGCAAACTAACACAGTTTCACCGTCCCATCGAGGAGCAGTAAAAGAAAGGTTAAACAGATTCGACCTGCAAGTTTTTTTTATGCATCAATAAGACTTAACCCTATTCAGACCGGGGGGGGGGGGGGGTTTGGGGGCCCTTTTTTTTTTTTTTTTTTTTTTTTTTTTTTTTTTTTTTTTTTTTTTTTTTTTTTTTTTAGGGGTCACAAAAAACCTTAAATAAAACAACAGAATTGAAAGCGAATTCAAGGTTGCGGGCGACTCGTTCAACTTTTCATAAATTTGTTATCGTTGACGTTTCCTACATTTAAAACAACTTGACTTCCAAAGGGCCTTTGTAAGTCAGTCTATCATTTAATTGTCATTTTACAATTAAAATCTGGCTTTTAGTTCAATTTCGAGCAAACGGCGGTTTAAATAAATCGTGAATAAAATGCAAAGGCGCACACAGAAGCTAAACAGTGCAATGTGGTTTCTTCCTTGCGAACAACTCGCTTAACTTTTTTTTAATATTTTACGTTTTGGAATTTAAAAAAAAACTTGACTTCCAAGGGCCTTTGTACGTCAGTACATCTTTCAAAGGCATTTTACAATAAAAAACTTGGCTTTTCCTTCAGTTTCGGGCATATAACGGTTTCAATAAATCGTGAATGAAATGCAAACGCGCACACAGAAGCCAATGCAATGTGGTGCAGTTGTCAATTATCCGCGTGTTGTGTGACTTATTTACATCATTATTCAATAAAAATGAGAGCCTGTCTTGTTGATAAGTTTTGAACGTCTAGTAGATTTATACTAAAACAATTAGATTATTCGCTCTCGATTTCTATGTCTATGAAATCTCGAGCTCATAATCTAATTGTTAAATAGAATTAGCCAACCCTAAAAGCGGATTTCCCTGGTTAGTTACTTTGCCCTTTTTGTAAATCCAAATTTACTGACCATTGATAGAAAAAGAGGACATGAGCCAACGATCGAATGGAAAACCATTACCTGGTTAACGGTCAACTTCAAAAAATACTTGTTCTCGATGAGTTCTACTCTTGAGCCCACAATATGGTCATGTGGAACTGGTCAGCGGTTACATTGTTCCAACAGCTGTCAATTTACCATGACATGGATGTGTACTATCAAAGGTGTGAGCTGACATCAACCTTAACGTTAGCATATTTATAGAGTTTGCAATTGGTTACCATGTTGCGCGACGTCGTCCTCAACGCACGCGCATGTTGCACGCGCTCGACGCACGCGCAACGCCCAAAAGCCAACCGCTAACCACAATGACCATAGAAAATGAAATTCATGGTTCTCCAACTTCGATGCATGCATTTTAATTATCGGGCCGCTGGGAAATCCGCTACTAGTTGAGGCAAAAAAGCTTTACACTTCTTAACACGCCTTTACATTTAAACAGGAATTCTGCGGGTACCAGTTGCTGAACGCTTTTTAACACTGTCTAATCAGTACTGTCGATGTCTTTTACGTGATTCGGATAAAAAATTGTATCATTCAACAGAAGTCTGACGTACAAAATATATCTTCTTGGAGAAAATATATTCTTGAAGATAAATATATTTGGGAATAGTGAAGTTTATTATAACTTGACATAGTGCAAAGAAAGTTGATGTATGTGGGTGTTTTGTCCATCAGTTTTTAATCATAACTGTAATCATTACACGTTTTGTACCAGCAGCCTAAAAATGCTATTTTCCTTTTTTTATATTTCATTCTTGTGACAACAGAGCAGCTTTAACAAATTAACTTGAAGAAATTAAATGTGTAAAGTTTATCATGTTATAAACACTCTTCTACTCACTCAGTTCTTGCCCATTTCCGCTCTTTATTATGTCGAACAATAACATTTAAGATATGTGGGAAATCGTAGTTTCGGATTACAAAACTGTTTTAACTTACTAGGAAAATTGAATTTACCACAAAACAAAATAAGTGATTTATTACCTTCATCATCTCTGGTACAGCTCCTACGTCCATTTGGTCAAAGTCCAGATCATTCGAATCTTTTAGAGCGGTGTATGCCTTACCAAATGTCATCCATTTGCTAATTTTGTCCTTGATACTCTGGAGTGTACCAATCTTGCATTTGGCAGTGTAATGGTCAAGTACTCCCAGAGTAGCACTAATTACCGCTAGTGGATCTTTTCCTTTAATTCCACTTAGGAACCCTGTAATACCTTGTAGTATTACAAAAAGGTCTCCTCTATTAAACTTGGACTTGGCATACACACCAGGCAACAGCACGTCTATGGCCTCCAAAGAGCTGTTCATAATTGCTTCCAATTGCCCAATAGCCTATGGTAGCGAATACGTAAAAGTAAAAAGGAAAAACAGCAACAACAATACGCTTGACCTTTTGGTATAAAAAAAGGTGCTATTTGCAAGCTTTGTGGAGCTCCGTCTGTATTTTTGGGAGCGAGAATGATGCATGAAGGTGTTTTTTTTATTGCCCAATCTTTTACTTAGAGTGCGGTAGAAACTAAAAGCTATATTGCTTGGAAACACAGTGAGACACTACTTCCGCAATTTTGTGCTTAACGCGCTTAAACATACTAAATGATTAAGTATAATAATATTACTAAACACTGACTGTCGACCAGTATGCATCGCGCGCCTCGCCCGAGGTTTCGTTGCTTACAAATGAATAAATGAATCAATGAATGAGCTTTATTTTGAAGTGTCATAGTGTTATAGAAAGGGAATCACAATTAAAAAAGGAATCGAAGTAAATGAAAGGAATTAGTTGAATTGTCAATCATTTCGCTCTTCAATCCTCTATAATCCGAAGCATCAATTGCAATTTTTCAACAGTTATTGCTTTTAATGAAGAGATTGATTATCGTCCTTAACATTGAGGCGAATATTTTGTCAACAATTGTTCGTTTGTTGCATATCTTACATATGAAGATAAACAACGGCCGGTGCGCGATGTGATTTTGGCCTTTCACGACGGATGCGAAGATTTGTCGGCCCAAGGCCTAGACTGTGACTAGAGGCTCTTAATTCTGAAAAGATTTATTTGAAAAAAATCGAGCCTAGTATTAAATGCCAACCTTTCTGATTGGAAAAAAGATGAATCAAAAAACATTTTAAGAATCTGTACGTGACCAGTTATCGAAAGAAACTCCGTAGGGATTCCAAACCGCTATATGGAAATCGCCAAGAAATGTTCTACATCTTAACTTGGACAGTATTTAAGGAATACTAAGTACTGTATATATACTCTATATATTTGTGCTTCTTAGAGCAAATAAAAAGCACATTATATTATATATTTTATGGAATTGTTTTTAAATGACGCGTATGGCGACTGAAACTTATAACTGTTCTATAAAGTGTAGCTTACGACCACACGACGCGAGGTCATTATTTCAAATAAAGTAGTTCTTAGCCAAATGACCTCAAAACCAAAGATTTATACTTATTTCTACCTGTAAAATTTTGATTTTTGAACGATTTGCCTCAGCAACAGAATCAAAACAATAACAAATACCCACAATGCATACCAGTCGACAGAGAGTTTTAAATTATAATCATGATGCTGATGATGACGATGATTATAAATATGGTGATGGTGGTGGTGATGTTGATTATGACGACGACAACGATGAAGATAATGATAATGATGATGATGATGATGATGATACTGATGATGATAAAGATGATGATGATGATGATGATGATGATGATGATAGCCGTTCCTCGTCTCTCTTCCACTCGCGAATGCAGCTCCAAACAAACAAATGCAATAAACTTACCTTCGCTCCGGCATTTTTCGATTTAAATAATTTAAATTTAATTTTTTTTTTAATTTCAATAACAGAACATTTTTGCTTCTTTGATAAATTCCTGTTTCCTCGATGGTGTCTAGAAATAAGTTAAGCTTCGAAAATTCCCTTACGTTTTGGGAGATTGTTCTTCCGTTTAAAATATAAGTAAGGCCAATAATTGTCACACAAAAATTTCTAGCTTAATCAATGTTACTTTCCCAGAGTCCGTCCTGAACGGGACTTACGGCTGACAGAGGAGCCGAAAGACTCTGCGATCAAGATTGGAAATACAGAAACTTGCCACATAAACCCAATGTTGCGTGACACGTCGACGTTAAAAAAAAAAAAAAACAACAACAAAAACTAAGATATCGAAAAATGCTTTACGAGTTATTTTCGCTGAACGTCAACTTACTGCGACATAAGCTCCCTTCTCGCTTATTGCTATTCTTCTGGACTCCACGAGTCTCTCCTTTTCACTGCGGACTTGTTTCAACGTTGCCTGTGGAAGTGCTTTTATCACCTTAGCAATTTCCTTTTCGATCGATGTCCTTACGTTATTGTAAGCATCCTCAAACGACTTTGCGTGGCCTTTCATAGTTATTAATCCTTTCTTTACGTGCTCCCATTTCATGAGAGGAGCAAACAGCTCGTTGTTACCAAATCTGTCATATCCTTCTTTGTTTAGGAAAGCCAACCTTCGTTTTGCAACTAAAATTAAATAAACAAGCATAAATTGGTGGTTTTCTTCATAGTTACAAACGCTGTTTGGCTGCTTGAACGTACAACATTAAAAATGTAGTTTGATTGTTTGAACTACCGTACAACTATCAGCCATTACTGCACATGTGCAGTGTTTGACGGTCGTATTAATATTGGCGACGGGTTTTGGTTTCTCTGAGGTTTCGTAGGATATTTAAAAATGTTCCTAGATAATTCAATCCCCAAGAAGTTTATGAAAAATGACAAGTACAGTTACGCAAGCTTAAAAACTCGAAATTGCTAAAGAAACTTATAAGCACGTGCATGCAGCTTCAAGTACACTTAAATTATAATTTAGTCAGCATACACTTTGTTTAAGAGTCCCCAGAACAGGGGGCGGAGATAACTGACATCCACTACAAACTCAAACTTGTGTCTATTCTTCTTGCTCTGATGGTCACGTGTTGATGACAACTGCAATAATTAACATACCGATATTAAGTTTAAAGTAAATACATCTACGCAACGAGGTTAGGAAGCGTCATTTTTTATTTTTTTATTTTTTTGTACAACCCGTTGCAGCTCCGAAAAAAGACCTACCATTTCTCAGGTGAGATGCATCCATTCTGCCTTCAGTTAGTTGGATTATGAAGTTTAACAAAGCTTCGCCGCTCGTGATCTTGTTAGTCCAAATAAGATCTTCTGCATATCTCGTCATCAGATTTAATAAAGCCAATGGATATTTCTTCATTTCGCTTCTGCCGAATGGCGATTTTTGGATGTACGGGGCTACAAACTGACCATCGGAGCCGGGAGTACCAGCTAAAAAAGTCGGAAACATGATATAAAGAAAAATAAAATAAATTAACAATTCGCACGGCTCGAAATCGAATAGAGCAGTTTTCAATTGAGTGTCGTAAAACCAAAACCAAAGTTATATTCTCCGGCCAATCAAAAAGGACACAGACAATTCTAAACTCCAAGCAAATACATGTAGCTGGCACGAAGCGCGGGAAAACGTGTGCGAGCGAGTCACGACTGGTTTTGGTTTTATTTTTGATTAGCTGAGAAAGTGGCGCTAGATTTTTAAGCCAATCACAGCCAATCACTAAGCGTAGTATTGCAAAACCAAAGAAAACGCAATTTACTTTCGACACTCAAGTGAAAATCGCTCTATTGGAGCTACACATCCGCATCCAAAATTCGGTGGATATATATTCCTGTATGACTGCTATAAAAACTACAAAGATTGTGCCAATACATTCTAATTAATAAATGAAATAAACAATTCATATGGCTCGAATTATATGAGTGCTACGAACATGATGTTCGGTGGATGGTTTGTCTGTATGACTGATATACCCATCAACGAAGGACAATAAACAAGCCAAGAGCTATATAACTATTCGGATTACAAGGTCCCTACCTAAGGCTTGTTTATTTGTCACACTAACTTGTCAATGTATAACTCCAACGATTTTTAAAACGCAAATTTCAATCCGAAAACAACCCCCACAACCGTCTTTAAACCCTCTTCGAGAATAAGCAGACCTGAAAGAAACGTTATGCAACTAAAATCCTAGGGATTATTTTAGGAACTATACAGTAGTTCACTGTTTTAAGGTATCACGGAAGGAAAATTGGCGTTTTCGTTCTAAGCCAAATTGTGTGCAAAGCATCAATGGTAACCCCAATAAAGTATATATTTTCTGAAAGCTTATTGAATAAAGATTCTAATGAGGGATTTTTTTGCATCATATAGGCCATAATAAGCAACGTCGGCATTTTGTTTACAATTATGATGTTGCGCAACTTTGGGTTTATTTGAGAACACATTTACATGAGAGCCTAAAATTTTATGTGGAATTTGATCTACATATCTTGCTCTAAGAAAAGGTGTCTCAGATTTTTCTTTTCTTGCTCCATTAATTTTTTTATGAATTTTTAATCTTAAAGAAGCCCTAAAAACGCTATTCTAAAATTCATAAAAAATTAATGCAGCAAGAAAAGAAAAATCTGAGACACCGTTTTTTAGAACAATATATGTAGATCAAATTCCACATAAAAGTTTTTGCTCTCATGTAAATGTATTCTCAAATAAACCAAAAGCTGCGCAACATCATAATTGCAAAATGCTGACGTTGCTTATTTGGTCTATAAGATCAAAACAAAATCCAAAATTACAATCTTTATTCAATAAGCTTTCAGAAAATATATACTTTATTGGGGTTACCATTGATGGTTTGCACACAATTTCGCTTGAAACGAAAACGCCAATTTTCCTTCCGTGATACCTTAAGGGTGTGGATCGGAGATATCAAAAAGACATGGCCATGCAGTTATACTTACCTTTTCCATCAGTTCCTTTTCTTCCACTTGGTCCACGAGACGCCTTACTTGTGTAACTATCAAACACACATCGTTGATGGCAGCGAAGAAGCTTTATACCTTTAGAGTCACAACCACTGTCCATTCTGCATCTCACCCCTCGTCCTCCTGTACCTCCCTGTCCCCCTGAAAATAATTAAGAATGTTTCCGCTGAATATTCGAGCAATAGAGGCAAAAATTAAGTTACCAAAAAGACCTCATAGCATGGGCACCGTTTTAATACAGTTAAGAAGAATCTATCGAAATTTTAGCTCTCAAGCTGACCCCGCGAGAGAAAAACGAATTTTAATTTCTCCATATTTTAGTTAAAATGGACGTTTCACGTCAGTTCAAAACAAAATAACATGCGTTTTAAACTTTTCTTACGAGGTTTGACATTAAATTTCTCAAGATGGCTTAGAATTTAATAGCGGGGTCAATTTGAGAAATGAATTACATGGAGATGTTTCAAACAGTATACAAAATGTTACCGTGCTCTGAGTAGATTTTTGGAACCTTGAGCGGAATTCTTCTTAATACCTGAATCACTACTCACTTTCTCAGCGATAAAGAGAGGACTAAGTACTTAAATTAGAGCTAGAAATAAAATTACATAAAAAATAATACGTCAATACATCTATTTGATGTTTTAAACTAACGAACGTAACGAGCATAATAATTTTTCCGGTTTAGTGTATAAAAATATGTTGAATGTTATACTTATTATTTGAAGATGTCAGTGCCGTTGAGACATTTGTTGTAAACAAACTAATACCTCTCTTTAACGAGTACAGCAGTGGCGGATACAGGGGGGGGGGGGTCCGTTCCTCGCTCCCCCCCGTTAGACCGACACTTGCTTTGCACTGAAATTCGTGCATCGACAGTGATAAACAAGTTGACAATTTGACAGGCATGCACAATTTCGCCAGGTAATTTCTGAATCAAAGTTTGGATCCCTCCAATAAAGAAATAAAAAATCCTGGATTCGCCTCTGTGCGGCACAATGAAGATATATTATTACTATTACTATTACTATTACTATTACTATTACTATTACTATTACTATTACTATTACTATTACTATTACTATTACTATTACTATTACTATTACTATTACTATTACTATTACTATTACTATTACTATTACTATTACTTTTTCTATTACTATTACTTTTACTATAACTATTACTATTACTATTCACGTTGATAACATTCTCTTAGTGGTGAGACTGATAACGTTGTGCTTTTTAAAAATAATGTTTGATATGATTGCCTTTGTTTTGTGCAATCAACGAGAGTAATAGCCAGAAAATAGGTTTTAAAAAAATTAAAGGTAGCTAACCGGCTCCGCCCTTTCCATTCACTGCTGCTGGGCCTCCTTTACCAGGACAACTTTTCATCACCGCTTTCCCTTCCACTCTACGTACATGAAACGTTAGGCTTCCAGCATTCCCACCATTTCCTATTTTAAAGAAAATTTTGGTTAAATTACAAAATGGTTTTGACTGTTACACAGCAATTTAATAGTAACAACCTATGAAAAAGCCAGGCATATATGTATTTCTCAACGCAATCGTTTTCCTGCCTTTTTCCATGCTTAGCACCAGCACAGCCCTAGGGGCTCATCGAACAGTGCTCTTAGACAGGAGAGTACGTATACTTTACTCTCACAAAGGCAATCTCCATCCAAGTGTATAATTGGGTACCAGCGAATTAAAACTGGGTCATGCAATCGCGCTACGTATCCGGGATAAATTTCGGTGGTATTGGCCAATTAGTGCAAAAGAGATGGTATCATCTCTTACCTCATCAATGTATAGACCTGACCTGCGAGGCGAAAGACATGATCGGAGCGAAATATTTGTTCCAGTTTCTAAATAAACTCAATGATCCTGTCCAGGGCTTGAAATCAAACCACTCAGTGAATAGTACAGCCCTCCACTCATTAGTCCATCACTTTTAAAAATGTCAAGATTGTATTTTGGGAGGTAAAATAAATCATAAGAGCTCCTAGTTTTATTGTCACTGCTTCTAAGTATATTTTTTTGGAACTGCAGGTATTTACTGTCATTTCGTTTCCACGAGTAGAGGAGTTACGAATTAAAAGTGCTTTAAAAGGTGAGATTTATGATCCCAAAAGATCAAAATTCAAAAAAAAAAAAAAAAAAAAAAAAAAAAAAAAAAAAAAAAAAAAAGAGAAAACCAACCTTCCCTTTTTCCTGTTATTTCAACGGCTATAATGAACAAACGTACTATTTTTCAAGTTACAATTCTTCTGTCTGTTGGACGTTTTACCTGATATCCCAGCATTTCCGCCATTTTTACCGTCGCCTCCTCTTATTCCGGGACGTCCTGGAAATAATGTTGTGCATCCCCATTTTGTTTTTCCGTATTTACATTCTGTGTCTTTGCGGTCCTTTTGCTATTAAAAATATGTCAAAAATACATTTTTAAACTACACTCACAAAAAGTAAGAGTTTGGACAACTTTAGTTAAGAATGACATTTTAGACATTCGAAATTATTTCTTGTGAAGGCTCCCTATTCCTTTTTCCCGCTCTCGCATTAGTCAATCAGTGTTGTTTGAATTTAAAGGTCGCATTCAAACCTTTAAACTACAACTTAATAATGTGGGAGAGGCGTTAGAAGATAATTACTTACTTATAATTATATAAGAAGGCATGTCTAATTTCTGAAAAAAAGAAAATGTTGCTGGAGTGGTCTGTGTCTGAAAATATTGGTCGGGTTTTTGTTTTGAAATATAACCGTTCTTGTCCAAGATGTTCGAAGCCTAAAGTAGGCATTTACCGATTATTCTAGTAAAACTGGCATGTTATGCTCCTAGCAATGCTCGTGTATTTTTTTTTTTTTTCGAGAATGCTCACATGTTCATTTTTCAAAATTATGCTTTTTTGGTTTGAAAAAAGCTTTGCTTACTTTCAAGAAATACATTAAAAAAAGAAAAAAAAAACACTAAAAAGATGGTGACATGACAAAGGAAATTTGCACGTTTTCTTTCTCTTCAGACAAGGGAAAACAAAGTACTTTTAGCCACGTTGAATTTACAAAGAATTTTCAAAACTCAAAGACATGCGATAGAAAGAGTAAAGCTACAGAAAAAGGCCTCCAGGAAGGAAAAACAAAATCATCACGTGCACAAATACAAACTTAAGCTTGTGCATTTCCTCTAGGCCAATATGCAAAATCTCAGTAAATACCCAGACCACCTTTCAGTCTTGTCGCGTGCACTTTTGTGCTTTTTTTCGGCAGCCTATCTCGAATTAGCTATATACACAGTGGAAGGGCATATTGACTAGCTTGGTGAACGAACATTTTAACACAAAGTTTCGCTATAAGACAAGCTTGTCGAGGCTATTCTCGCGGCTAATTTTCCGGCAATCATTTACCAAAGCGCAAACAGCTGACAAAATTGTTTGCGGTTTTTTCTACAACTGTAACCACTTAAATCCAGGTCATTTTTGCTTTTGGTCATTTTTTTTTTCTTTTTGTGGATGATAGATTTTGGTTGCATGAGCTTTGAACTAGTATTTGACTGAGAATATTTGTATGTACTTAACATTTTAATTATGAGCTCCAGATTTCTATGAGGTGATAGCTGGTCATAGAAATCGAGAACGAATCTTATTGTTCAGTGCAATTCTTTACGTTTTTCCTTTAAATAATAGTTAACAATTATTTATCTACATATGAACTGGTACTAAACGTCGCTCTTTAGCGGAAACGCGCGCGGCCCGAATTGTCATTTAATTTTTTTAGCTATGTACGCACGCTCATCAGTACATAACAATTTTTTATGTTTTAAACTCGAGTAAAGGTTAATGTCCTTCCTTTAGTCTTTTGGCCATGGAAATTGAATTTTTCCACTCAACTTTTTCCGAAAAAACCTTAAAACACACACACTAATTAAACAGTAGAGTGTTGCTTTGTCTAAATTCTTTTGTCTGTAGGCCCGCTTTAAAAAACACTATCACGTGATCAATTCCAGTATTTGTATTAGTATACTAGTAGAAACGTTAGACTTATGTGAATTCAAGAGTACAAATGTGAACATCGCACCAAAAAGGTGTAACACGTAGGATGCACAAAAGCTGCTATTACAGGTGAGCCTGCGATAACACATAATTAGAAGCTTAAGGCATGCGAGCGATGCGAACTAAAAGGGCCAACACATCGGCTAAAGCAATACGGAATAACTCTTTTGCCTTGTTTGTATGTCAAACCGCTGGAAACTGCAATAACAGTTATTCCTCTTACAGCGGAACTTCCGGCTTAACTATTGTACCTCATAAGAGCTGCTAGTTCCATTTCCACCATTTGCGCCGTTTTGTCCTTTGAGACCATTTCCACCACTTAGTAGAATGTTTACGTAGCCTTCTAACAAATCGGCGTAAAGCTCCACTGTAAATAACAAATGAAATACTGATGTAAATATAAATGAGTTCAATCACAGAGAAGGAAGCTACAGAAAATTGGCAAAGACCAAAAGCACAAGATTCACCTTCCTTAACCCTTTGTATCGGGGGTTATTACACTGAAATGAGTATACACAAGAATGATTGTCAGGCAATATTCCAAACCCTATAAAACAAAAGAAAGTGAAAATACTTCACTACTATAAAAATATGACACATGTAAAATTGTGACGTCAGACAGGAAATTTGAAATATGCACACTTAAAGGAACTTGAACCCAGCCAAAAAAAAAATGCACTTTTGGCTTCACATCCCACAATGTTTTAAGGGAAGACAAACTGGCAAACGCCCCAGAAGGAAAGATGCCAATAGCATCTGATCCAACTGCCATACCTTCTGTCAACGAGCAACCACACGATCAGCTCTGTGTGACTATCCATGTCCCCGAGTCTAACTCTTCGTTCGACCTTCGACCATCACCAACATCCACTGAGAGTGCCGACTCTCAGAATGGAGCGATGCCGTGCGATGTGATCGGAGAAGACGGAGAGAAGGGAAGCCGCGATAATTGACACTAGCAGTGAGTGACGGATGAGCCCAACGCCGCGTCACGTTTGATGACAAAACCCAAAATGGGTACGCCGACGAGAGCCCGAGAAACTGATACGTGAGCACACAAAATGAGCAAGTCCCAGCCCCAATCCCCGGCGCCCGAAGGAGCGAAATGTGGCATTGGCCACTTGGTACGCAAAGGGTTAAGTCTTAAAATAATTCAGCATCAAATATCAAGCGAGGATTGCAGATCCAAGATTGCGGGTGTACTGACGCCATATAGCGTCACAGCCAACAAAAACTATGTCATCTTGTAGAGCAAGCTAAGAGCCTTCTACTGAGTGCAAAATAATTCCACTGTACGTTAATAAATCGAAAACCTTACGGGGCTCTCCCATCAACTTCTTCTCCACTTAAAAGGCCCTCTTGCACCATAGTGGGGGGTTTGAATGTGTTTGTACGTACGGTGGTTAAATGCTAAATAGGAAAGGTAAGTTTAAAGACAGCGCGGTTCATATTCCGACCTTTTGTCGCTCATCGCCCTACCTATTGGTCCGTTTGCTCCGTGTTTTCCGTTTCCACCACTAGCGCCAGCAGGGAGATTTCCGACAAACTTTTGGGACAAATTCGGAGCGCTAAGATCTAATCGACTTCCCTTTACAAAGGCGATTTTGCGGCTAAAAATGTTCAATTTCTTCATCCCTCGCATTGTGACGTTTCCCTGAAGATAAAGACACAGTAAAATAAAAGAGCTCAAGTGGCTAAAAGACTGGTGTGATATCAACGTATTTTCTTTTGTTAAGTTTCAATCTGCATATTCTATTGTTAAAAGGTCAAGTCGCTAAATTATTATCATCATGGCTTCTAACCAAATACTAGGCGCTGTTGCTAAATCACTGTACTTTATTAATTTTTACGTAAGCGCGATTTGCTTTTTAAGGCTGTACCCGTGAAACTAACAATGTTTCTAGTACCTTTTTTCAGAAAAAAAGAAAGAATAAAATAACAAACATTAAATTTTACCTGCAACAATAAAAACTTTAATACGTACCTTAACATATACTGTGTCGGCTAGAATTGTAAGCTTGATATTGTTGGGCAACGCTTGAGTATCATTAAGGTTGATTTTCTTTTCCCCCAGATGTTTTCGAACGTATTCCAGGTGAACGGTCCGACCAAGTATTTGGTAACCATCTATTGGCCAAAAAAACACACATAAATCTTATATAATTACAAATATTGATACTTTATACACCTTATTTGCAGCTTTTGTTTCAAAGTTTCGATAATTATAAACGATTATTATCCTCCGTGTTTGGTTCCATGTAGTAAACCTAAGTTTTATTTCAAACTTCCTCACATAGACCTTTCCCATTATCACTAAAGACAGGATTCGCCGCCTTTTCATCAAGCGTCCCCAGCGGGTGCCGTTTGTGATGTAATGCCTGTTACATCGGCAAAACCAATCAACACGCGTCAACATTCTGAACAGTGCCTTAATTTATTTTAGCCTTATTGATTTAAACACAATTTTGCGCCATGGAATAAAAGAAGCTTTACACAAACAATTGGAAAAAGGCCACTTTGAACCACGAACTGTACCATGTAAATTTGAAACTTCATTTATAAAGTCACGTATGGTTACGTTTTTAAAAGAAACAAAAACAATATCATGCAAACAAACACAAATCAATCAATCAGTCACTCTGGCTCACTCACTCACTCACTCACTCACCAACTCACACACTCACTCACTCACACTCACTCACTCACTCACTCAATATATCGATCAATCCTTCCTGTGTTACCTGCTCCGTCGTGAACAACCGAAGGTGTTTCAAACCAGCTCCTGTTAACAAATTCGATATCCTTGTCGAAGGCTTGATTACCATCAGTCATAGAGGCACAACCATCCCCTAAACACAGAATTATAATCGTCAAATCAAATGGCCAGCATCATCATAGCGATGGTGACGTCACTGTATGGTTTTAAGAAGAGAAACTTAATAACGCAGCAAATAAGCATGACAGTTTTTGGCACATTCAAAAAACCTAATGCATTCGTGATCTGATCGATAATAGCCATGCATGAAGGTGATTTCTGTCGTTGCATTGTTTTTCGTACGTTAATGGACGCGAATTTTACTAAAATGTCGTAATATAAAATGGTGAAAATATTTTTTATGGTCTATTTTTATGGTCACATTAAACTTCTTTTCAGCAGGGGCAAGTCGTCCATACAATGTGCACTCGTAAATTCACACTAAAATACACACGCGTTAACACAAGTAGAATAACGCATCAGTGTTATCCCAGGTTCGGACGAAAGAGAAATGACTACTAGCACTCTAATGACGGAATATCGGTAAGGTATAATCCAGGCACTCCACGTTCAAGTTATGCTACAAAATTTAAAACACTCTCTATCATTCCTTATTGACCATCTCTGTAAAAAAACCTCCAACTATATTCCTTTTACTAGCCTGCAATGCAAACGAACGAAACCCCGGTTCCGGGATTTAGTTCGTCTGCAACACATGCTATGTTATTACCTGCTTCACAGTGTTTGCCGTGATAACCCATTGTACAATCACAGCGGTAACTTGCCACAAGATCAACACACGTGCCGCCATTCCTGCACTTCACAGAAGCACAATCGTCGATATCTACAATTTTGGAAATGTTGCTAGTAAGTTATGTATAATGTTGTCTCGAATACATACTCCACAATTACGAAAATACGCTCCTACTTAAAGAAAAATAGGTCACCAAGGGTGACAGAGTCTATGCCGATGGAAGTGAAGAGCGCGGTCGGCGGAAATTGGTTAAGTTGTGTTCGGAGTTAATTAAAATGCATACAAAGCTAGGGGACGGGATGAAGAGAAAAGAACAGCAAATGTTAATCTCACAAATAAAGTATGAAGGAGATTCTCTCCGTCCGAAAGAGAAACGAAAAATTGGACAAGATGCGTGACGAACAAAAGATGCAACACAAGGGAAGACTCACTCGCCGTCACCAGAGATGACGAAGGCAGTAAAGTGACTGACCTGACTGCAGTGAAGACGGGCCGAGACACGGAAGACGAGCACCAAAGGAGGACCGCCACGGGAAGGGGGGGGCCGCCCGGAGGGGCGTGGGACGTCGCGATTGTGAGGGGTCGTAGGAGTCCGTTCTTGCAGCTGATCATTGTTCACATTACAGCGAACGATATCGATCCGAACCACCCTGGGATTGCAAAGCTTTAATAAAAGAGAAGCGCAGCGCAAAGCGCACGCAAGCATTAGACTCAAAAATTAAAGAAAATGTATCACGGATTTGAGTCAATTTAAGACATAACGGGTCCCACGACCTCTCTTTTTCGGCTGGTTCCTACTAGCGAGGTAATCGGAGGCTCAGTCGGAACCGGAAGGGTAAAAAGCCTTACGCCCTTATAGTGGAAATAAAAAAAAACGGAGTCGCAATCGCAATTGGAAGCGCGACAGAATCGCAATCGGAAAGATCAGGTTTCCTTTTCTTTTCGGTTCCGCTTCTGCTTCCGTCGCTTCGGTCGTCTGGATTTCCACTAGATCGTAAGGGTCTTGCGATTCCGATTCCAGTTAGGTCACTTACGTCGCTAATGGGAACCATCCCATACAAACATCAGGGAAAGCAAGCGCTCGTGGACCATGCGTGGGGCCGAACATGATCAGGACCGAGCGAGAAACAACCAATTAACAAACAGACATTGTACCGAGACAATGGAACACAAAATAAACTCTAGATACGCCAAAATTCTCAAGCATGGTGTGTCCGACTAATACAAGAAGCTATCTTATTGAGTCGTAACACTCCACTTTGGACACTGACGCCTTAACCCTATTCAGACCGGGCTTTTTTGGACCTTCTCAGACCGGGGGGGTGGGGCTTCGGAAGCCCCCCCCCCCCTATGTAACTTCCAGAATATTTAAGCAATCACCATGAAACTTATAGTATGTATTGTACGTCCAAAACTCTTTCTTTTGGTATACGTCACGTGGGACGGTGACGTCACATCACGTGACAATTACATCATGATGTCAAAACAGCCGCCATCTTGGATTCGCCATCTTGGATTTCAAAATTTTTCCAAAATGCCAGAAAACCACCCAAAATCATTGCAAAGTACTCAAAATGAATACAAATGTGCTTTAAACCCGTAAAAATGTAAAAATAATGCTATTTAAGTTGATTTTTATTAACAAAAACACGCAAAATTACAAATTTGGGAAAACATGCCTGTCAAAATTCCGTTGCCATGGTGATGTCAAGTTCCTGACACATCATCCATCCCTACCAATTTGTTGCCAGATAAATTTTTGGGAAAACTCAGAAAGTTTGGCAGCGTTTGGTTAAATCTTAGAAAAGTTATAAAAGTTCAAAGTCGGCGCGGGCCTCAAAAGCCCCCCCCCCCCCCCCCCAGGTCTGAATAGGGTTAAACGAAGAAAAGCAAACGCAATCTAAGAAATCAATTTCCACTTTTTTTCCAGGATTGAACGCACGTATCGGTTTAAGAGTATTTCAAAATTTGGTTGGTTTATTTGACTTTTTCAGATTGTTTCATGTTTGGCAAAATTATTTGGTGAACTTTAACGAATGTTTACTTAACGTGATGCCTATCATGTAAAGTGAACATCGCATTAGCGTTTAATCCTAGCATATCTAGTCTGGAAATTTTTGACTTTCCTATATGTAGCTACGTATTGCCCTGATTTTGTGAGTTTTTTTTTAAATATCAGATTAGTAACCAAATGTTTTAACCTATTATTTAACGTTAATAATTTCCTTTTTTTGATACAATGGTATAATATTTTTCAGTTATGTAGTTAGGTATTCTCAACCTTTTCTAAAATATTTATTATTTAAAATTAACTATATCAAACAAAGACGAAGGTTACTTGTTTCGCAGTTCCTTCCAGAATATCCTGTTTTGCAATCACAGCGATAATTTCCCACAACATTGACACATGTAGCTCCATTACTGCATGGATTGCTTGAACATTTTTCTAAAAATAAGGGAATAATTAACCTTTCTTCTTTAAATGTTGAAGATGAGATCTTAATTAAAAAAAGGATAATGATCATGATGGGGATGATGATGATGATAATGATGATGATGATGATGATGTTGTTGTTGTTAATGATGGTGATGATGATGATTTTTAACTGTCTTGCATAAGCAACTGCAAATCCTAAAATCTTCATCACAATGTTAATTGACACTCACCAATCAGAAAGCAGGCCCTGCTGATAATTTTTCCACGATTTTGCATGAGTTCTCGGTAGTCACTCAACATAAAAACGTCATCGTGAGTCCCTGTTACTATTTGTAGTTGATTTATAAGACCTCCATGACCAATACCAACGGCAAGAATATAAACGCCATTATTTCTCAAGCGCTGGGAAATATCGGTCAAGGCATAGATGGCTGATCGTAAATAACCAGTACTTATCAGAAGAACAACCTTTGGGACGCTCACTCTCCCTGATCGAACGAGCTCAGTGGCAGCTACTCTCAGTGCTTCGTCGAACCGATGCCGTGTGCCACGCTGGGGAGGTAAAGCATGGACAGCTGCAGCGAATTCGTCCATGGTGGCGTACTGGCCAAGTCGTGCCTTTACTGATGCCGAGTCACTGTAAAGAACTATGGCTGCTTGACTGCTGCCTGGTCCTACGCCTAAACCATTCGCTACGTCTATCACAAAGTCCTTCTGCTGCGCATATTCTCTACTGCCAGTGCTGCCATCTGAGCTGACAAGAAATACCACGTCCACAGAGGTACCACATCCCGCTATGAGACAAAAGTTCAAGATAATATACGACATTTATAATTGCTTTGGAAGTGTCAAATTTCGCGTTCTATTAACTCACGATAACGCACGATTTGCTGTACTTTTAGTAGAAGTCTTAATTAACAATACATGATACAAAAACATTACCCGCAACGAACGTATAACGTTTAAAAGCCTGTAAATTAAAAAAAAAAATCAGGAATTTGGTGTTCCACAGAGTTCAAATAAGCACCAATTTATTAAGGTCCTTTTAAAACGTTCAAGTCAAACATTACGGCGGCGGTCACGTAATATACCATTTCTCTTTGGAAGAGGAATTTCATAGCTCGTTTAAGCTAGGGAGCTCAAATTGGGATCAAGGCTGTAGAAATATAAGAAAAAGGACCTGAAGTTCATTTTAAGATATTTTACAAGGAATTAGTTTCTCTTCGGGATGGAAGGCCATTAGCCTCGTTCCTCCGCAGTAGACCGGTAAGATATGATTTTAAGCAAGTAATAGAATTTTTGATGATGATGTTTCTGCGATTTTTTTATGAGAAATGAAATGTGTTTATCCATTCTATATGGTATCGTTGCCTTTGAAAAAGATGAGCTTCTTGGCCATAGACGAACATGGATGTAAACACTAACTCTCTGAAGTTTATTATCGAAAAGTGTCAAATATATATCGCTTAATTCATATATGGCAACAAGATGGTTATTACCTTGTGGCAAGTTAGACAACAGATGTTTGCTGAGACAGTTTGTGTACAAGTGCTTTTCATCTCGAACATCTGAACGAATGAACAATTATTCAGAAAAAAATAAAATTTTGACTTAAACAGCAATCTGACGAGAAAAGAGAAGCGATAAAAGAAATGACGAAATTTGTTAGACTCAAGCTTGCGTTGGTCTTTTTGCCATCACTTAATGCAGGTTTGCAGTTTAATTAGGAAATGATGTTATGTTCGATATTTTTTTTCTGGTTTAAAGATTTCTTTATTTGCGACAAAAGCGTAACACTGATATCAATTTTTTTTTTTAATGTTAATGTTTTTTAAAACGCATCGAAGTTAATGAATGAATAAAAAAAAATTGGCAGATAATAACTGTCTAGATTCAATGACAATAGGGGGAAAGGGAGGGAAAAATTAGCCTACCTTGCCCGAATGCCAAACCTAACATTTGAACAAAAAGAAAGATTGATATAAATTTGGAAAGATTCATTGCCAATATATCTTCTGAAACTCTATATGTAAACGCAGATCTCTGTCAACAAAACTCGAACGATCTTGAGCAGCTATCACTGCAAGTAAGGCAGTAGTTAAAGTATTTCCATGAGAGCAGAGTTACGTCATAAAAGACGCCAGGCATTTTTTGGATAGAAATAGTATATGGATTGTTTTTAAAAGAGAAGGGCAAAGGGTTTATGCGTGACACGTGAAAAGGGCAAAAGTTAATCCGTGACGCGTGAAAATAGGGCAAAAATTAGACTGTGACGCGTGAAAAATAGTTAGAAAAGAAACGTGATCCGTGAATTCTGCTGTTTCAAGTATACGTGACACGTGAATTTGGTTAAAACTTGTGCGTGAAACGGGATCACGAACCCCCCTTTGGTACCCTCTTAAAAGAGTTAAACGGCATTAAATGATATTAACCAACCCTTGATTTTCATTATTAAGTTATTACGGAAAAGTGTAAATTCATGTATATGCAACATAATGGTTTTAAAATTAAGGCAAGTAAGACCTCTGATATATTTAGAGAGAGTTTGTGCCTGTGTTTCTTTGTGTTTCTTCTCAATAACCGTGAAATTATTTGTTTAAGTTGACAGCTATTTTATTTCCAACATAAGATCATAACAGGTCATCGAGAGCAGTGACATTAAGGTACCTGAAAACTCTCTCGTTTTAAGCCACTTTTAAAAATGCTACAATGATCTAACTTTCTTTTCTTGAGTTGTAATGCAGAGTTCTATTCCATTTGATTAGTTTAAACTAAGAATACACATTTTTTAATTCACGGAACGACCACTTATTCAATTGTGGAAATTGGACGACAGTATTATTTTTTTCATTCAAAATAGTTAACAAGCAGAAAAAAAATAAAGAGAAAAGAAAGACAGAAAGACTTTTACAGGAATCTGCCATCCAGTCTATCCAATGGTAAAAATTGAAAAAAATAATGGAAGCTTGATATTATATTTAACCAAAACGTTTTTTTTTAACGGCCAAAATGAACATAAGACGACGGCACAGCAATTATGCTAACTAGAAACATATCAAGTCTCAACAACACCTTCTAATAGAATTGATAAAATTCACTAGACGTAAGTTGTCACTTGTCTTTTTGCTTTCTCTTGTAACATGTTAAGGAAATTATGTCGTTCTCCCTAATTTTTTTTCTGGATGAAAGATTCCAGACGTTCTAGAAGTTAAAGAATGAATAAAAACTTATAAAAGCGAGACAATTGACAGAAGATAAACACTGTCTAAATGCCGCTGACAAAAGGAAAACGAAAAAGAGGAAACAAGCCTACCTTGCCCGAGTGCCAAATCCAGCATTTGAACAAAAAGAACGACTGACAGAACCTTGACAGGATTCATTGCCAATGGCTCTTCTGAAACTCTTTTTGTAAAGGAAGTTGTCTTTCAACAAAACTCAAACGATCTGCACGCCGAGCAGTTATCACTACAGAAAATATAAACGTATTCTTCTATTTAAGGTATTTCAAGAGGGCAGAATTACGTCATAAAGAATGCCTAGCATATTTTGGACAGAAAAAGAATATTGTTGTTTTTAATAAAGTTAACTAATGAAAGATAAAATAAAACGTTATTTATTAATCCTCATTTTACATGTTAAGTTAGTATCGAAAAGTGTAAAATTTCGCTAAATTCAAATGAAGAAAACGGGATGGTCATAACCTTGTGGCAAGTTTTGTGCACCGGTGCCTTTTTGTTTCTTATCAAGCACCCGACAGTTATTTGCTCAAGGTGACAGCCGTTTAATTTCTATAACATAAGATTATAGCAGGTCCTCGAATATCTGATAACTATTTCGTTTAAAATCCACCTTAATGCGACAGCGATATAATTTTCTGTTCTTTTATTATAATGTAAGATTCAATTCCATTTGATTTGTTTAAAACTTAGAAGCGACATTAACGGAACGACCATTATTCAGTTGTTGAAATTGAACGACAGTGTCATATTTTGTTGTACAAAATAGTTAATAAACATAAAAAAAAGGCTAAGAGAAAGACAGAAAAAATTTCAAAGGAATCTTCTTTTCAGCCAATTCAATTGTAAACATGGCAAGAATATCGAGAACTTGATATTATATTTAGCCGTTGCGTTTTTTTAACCGCCAGAATGGACATAAGACGACGCGCGGTATAGAGAGCAGAATTACGTCACGAAAGATTTCTAGCATTTTGTGAACAGAAATAGAATATGGTTTGTTTTGACCGAGTTATAACTTATGGTAGACAAAATTAATGATAATTGCCAATCCTAATTTTATCGAAAAGTGTTAAAATCGCCAATTTCATAATTATATAGGCACTAGAATGGCTATTACCTTGTGGGAAAAGACAACCCATATATTTTGAGACAGTTGTGCACGGGTGCCTCTGTATTCCTTCTCAACACCTGACAACTATTTGCTCAAGGTGACAGTTCTTTTCTTCCGTTTTTAAGCCACCTAAAGCAATCTAAGCAATATTGGTTTCTGTTTTTAAATTAAAATGCGAGGTTCCATTTATTTTGATTAGTTTGAAACTTCGAAGCCACATTTTTAAACGGAACGACCATTATTCAGTAATTGAAATTGGACGACAGTTTCAATAATCTTTCAAAGGAGTTAATAAACAGAAAGAAAAATTAATATGAAGTATGAGTAACAAAATAGTCATATAAAGACCCGCAAAACCCACAAAGGACTTCAATTTTTCTTGATCACTGCTCACACCATCTCAGCGTGGAAAATAAAGAAAGGTACGTCCCCCTTTTCGTATAAAGCAACATAGCTCTACTATTATTTTAACTACGTGTAAATTTAATTTTAATTTGTGGTTGAGAACTATCTTCCCTCTCGGGTGTCAAAAAAAATTCATAATAATCGTGGTTTCACGAGTGATATCGAATACATTCTTATTTAGATTTTTGTTCAGTTTTGGCCCATTTTTGCATTGCTTAAAGAGCCTGAGGGGCTTGGCAATATGCCACAATTTCTGTTGGTTATTTTTTATGGTTTTTGGTAACATCTATCTCTACCCCTTAAAGCCACCCAACGACCCTCCCGCCTTCCCGACCATCCCAGCCCCCATACCTTGCCCGTTTCCCAGATCCCACAATGTCAGAAGGTCGATAGAATCATGGATAGATTCATTGCATTTATATTTTACGACACTCTATTTGTTAACATATTTCTCTTTAAACTTAATCTAAACGATAAGCACCTCGAGCCATTGTCACTACTTAAGGTAATTTCACGAAATTAAATAACGTCGTAGAAGATTCATGGCTTTGTTTTGGACCATAATTAAACGGTTGGCCAGCCTTCAACTAATTATGTACCAGAATTTTCTAATTAAACGGTATGTGTGTATTTTCTCTATTATTATTTTTGACAGAAACAATTGATGTCATCTTCAGACAATAATCAAGTTTCGAGATACCTCTTTAATCTTCCTTTCGAAATCCATATTTATTAACTTACTTAGATTCCGTGACGATTTCCTTCTCAACCGTGAAGTGACTAACTCATTTTAAAATAAAATATCAGGAAAACAGATTCACATTTTTCCTAACATGGTTCATGAACGTGTATATGTCAATGAGAATAGCGATAAAACTATTAGAGACAGGTAAGAGAGCAGGTAAGAAGCCTTGATAAACACTTCCACTTTTAATCATTTAGAAACCAATATCTTATTTTCTTAATTTTACGACATACGTTAAAATTACCCTATGAAACTTACGAACCATGTCTTCTTATATTAAGTGGAATAAGGTAGGATATACTGAGTAATTGAAATTTTTACCGCGAGTAATGGCAATTAGAGCTTCCTGTCGGAACATAATTTGGGCCTTTCGTACTCAGCCTCTTGAAAACCTAGGTTAAACGAAACATTAAGCTGTCCAGAATATACGCAGAAAAGGGTATACGAGTGACGTAACGAAACCATTGTTCTCAGATAAAATACGAAAAAATCGTCAAAAATATTCGCCGAAAAATACACCTTGCTGTTTCCAGTCTATTTTCGACCACTGTGTATTACATCCGGGAACGTGAGTCTGTCTTTCGAGTGAATGGAATGTCAAACAACATGGCGAATTTTTGTGAGAAAATGTGCGATGTGAAGCATTTTACACGCGTTTGAAGTTTCCCCTCGGCGGTGGCGCGTGTCCGCCATTTTTTTTTTTTTTTTATTGAAATTACGGTCAGTGCATGTTTCATTTGGTTTTTTGATCTTCACACAATTTTGACGGGGAAATGAACATTTTTTCCGAATTCGTTCGCTTATGATGCGTCATTGTACGATCTCTGCACGCGAAAGTCCATTCCAGTTTATGGTAGACATTTTGTTGAAAATCGAGTGTTTGTCGCGAGTCCACCGCTTGCACATCTGAAAAGGGACTAGTACTAGTTAAATTTCCACGTGATTATTTCAGTGAGAGTTCACAAAAAAGTTAACATTTTGTAGAAGAGTTAACCTCAACAGACGGTTTACGATTTTTTCTAAATTAGTTAACAAAAGTGCTTCGGTATCTTTATTTTACATGTCTTTTATACATTTTCATATTGCAGCAACCAGATCCGATAAGTAGTTGACGCGAAATGCTTGCGTTTAAGTAGAGCAACAAGGTAAACACGTGAATTAAAATTTGAAACGGGGACAATAAACAGAAGGCTTTCACATAAAATTATTGCAGATTTCAATGACATGCGAACTCTGAAATTCAAACCTCAACAGACGGTTTACGCTTTTTCCTTCCGTCCATCATCCAAGCGGAACTCTTGGGAAACGGTAGTTCACTTCGACCGGGTCAAGATTTTGGCGAAACTGTATTTCGCGGGGTTTTATTTTTCGCGATTTGGTCAAAAATGACATTAAAAACATTAAAGTTATATCAAAATGCGTTAAAAATACGTTTCGCGGGTCTTTTATTTTGAATTTTTTGAGAATCGCGAAAATTAAAGATCCGCCAAATAAGGAACCAATAAGGTATTTGACTTTTTTACTTCGACACAATAACGGCAGACAATAGTCAATGAACCCAAAAGAAACCATCACGGTACCTGTATACTACATGTATATTTAGATAATTGCTTGTAAATGTTGCTAACTTTTGAATGTCACCTTGCTCTAGTTTCGGTGGTGAGGGTCGATTAAATTCAAGAGAAAAATAACTGTGACGCTAATTTACATGGAGAAAACGACAGTGTCTATTAACAGAATCACAACTTTTAAGGATTGCATAGATGGCAGCCCTGACATCCATCTTCTAGAAGGCTTGATGGATCACGCCTTAGTTTGCTCGCATGTCTCCCCTTTACTTTGGAGCATCCAAAGGAGCAATCAACAAAAGTTGTACTACTAGTCTCACATTTAATTATACTACATTTTGTACTTGTCCTTGAATGTACAAGACAAAAAATTACTTCTCTTACAGAGGATTTTCCCGGCCATAGTCTCTCACTGGTCAGACAACTAACTCCTGCCCTTAGGGTTAACCGTAACCCTAGCTTTTTTATTCCCAAAGTGCTCAGATGCGGGAAATTACCATGAGAATAGTTGATCGCAAGAGGCTTTTCTCTGCCACACCCTTGCAGTTTCCAGAAAACTAACCCCAACCGCTAGTCATAACTTTTTTTCCCAAAGTGCGCAGATCCGGGAAAATTGCATAAACCCCTATTTGTTCCCATGGGCATAGCAGATTGCAAGTGGCTTTTTCTGACGCAGCCCCTCAGTTGCAAAAAACTCGAAATTCCATATCTTCAAAGTTGGTGGGGTCTTGCATATTCGCTCTCCTTATTCCTTTTCTGATCAGGGTTGACGGTGCTAACATCTATATGTGCTGTCTATGAAGTGAGTGAATCACGCTCGAACATAATTCCCCTAAGATAAAGTAAGCAACATCTACACCATCTGGGCAACAAGCTTGTTCATTTATTCATGATTATTATGCTCCGTGTATATAATTTCATTTGCAATACAATTCTACATTTTTGACCTTTTTCATTTCCTTCCTTATGATGCATTTTGTGATTCCTGAATTATGTTTCATCTCATAAATATATCATCATGTAAAGGCGACAGCGAATAACGAATGGGGGATCTTATTAGCAACGAGACTATTCAACGTGCATTTTTACTTTCAATTTCATGTTATCTTTTTTCCTTTCTTGATGTCACTTCATGCTTCATTATAGGTGCAGAAGGTCATTTTCTCAAGCTTGTACTGAAGACTTGGTAGGGGCTTGTTCGGATTTTACAAGGGCAGTACTGCATTTCACATCGTCTGGTCCAGTTGGGTAGTTACCAGTCCAGTGGATAAAGCTTATCCATACATTCATCTTGGTAAACTGGGATCGCTGTAATAAAGTGAATAAGATGAACAACATACGCATAAAAAGACGCAGACAAAAAGGTTTACGAAATTGCAGCTTTCAGTTCACTGTTATGTGTTCTTGGTGTTACATACCATTTTTCGCGACAGAATTATAGAATATAATAAGTCTTGCCAACCTAAGGGGTGTTTTTGTGACAGTTGATAATCATTGGCTTGATCACAGCGAGGGCAACGACTTCTGTGGTTGACCTTATCTCGGGCAAGCGCCGTAGCAGAAAGTGCACGGATTGTTTCGTGTTGTTATGCATACAGAGGCACTCAAACATTTCTCAGCTAACGAACTTCTTCTTCTTTTCTTCAGAGTGCACGGCACATTGTAGCCTCGATTTCCAGCCATTTTGTGAGCCCGCGTTCCTTGGCACATTGGACTCCTAAAACGGCTGGGAATTAAGCCTAGGCGCATCGCACAATTTCAAAATTTTGGCGTCGAAATTAAAAATGTGTTTCAGAATTAACTTAAGTTTTTAAACAACATTTAAGAAATACCTAAGAATAGTAATATTTTCTATTAGTTTTGTTTGTCTTTTAAGGCAAAAAGAAATAATGGGATGAAAATTTATAATGGCATTAAAATGCTCTTTTTAGTTTGGCATTTAGCGTGCGAAGGCATTTTTTTGAGTTTAAGTTGTAGACTTTGGGAAAAAGCCACAGATTTAATTCCTCAGTGCTTTTGGTCTTGTGCAGTAAACGACCATGATTCTTGCTTTGGCAAGAAATCCCAACGAGGCAGAAATTTTACATTTGCAACAGCAACAACAACCAAAAAATACCTTAGCTGCTTCTCAGTACACCGGGACTTGACATGTACAGGAGGTTGGTGAAGACTAGTGTTGCCAACATTTTTAATCCGTTACCAGGATTCATAATAAAACAGTAATAACGCGTTCTCTGGTAAAAATTATTTAAAATTTTAAGCTTTCGGCATCCAGTCTGCTGTCTTTGACAGATTATAATGCGTGGTTTATTTTAATCCGTAGACAAGAGCAGAGTGGCTTCCGAAAGGTTATAATTTTAAATATATTTTCTTTTTTTTCTGAGAACGCGTTATTACTGTTTTATTAGTTCCATTCTAATAAGGAGAATCAACAAGCAACACAACATCTCTTACATCAAAGTCCTTGCAGTTTTGGTCCGTTATTTCCGTACTGCTTGTTGTGCAGGGAAGCTTATCGTCGATTGGTATGGACAGCTCGTAGGTTCCAAATGGACTCTGACATTCCACTGCCCCAAGAAGTGTGTCATCACACTGAAAGTCGCTCAGGAAGTGACAGCACATCGACTGTAAGCGACGATCAGTTTTCGGCATACAATAAAAAGAATCTCCTGAAAAAAAAAAAATAACGACGAAGTGATTATTATATTTCCATGGTCAGCACTTTAATTTTGTATAATTACTAAGTGACTTGTCTGGTTGAAAACTCTTCTTATATAAATACATTTCGATTATCGCAAGAATCAACTGATGACCCCTCATTTCATCGATCGATCGATCAATCAATAAATCGAACAAGCAATCAATCAATCAATCAATCATTTAAAAGTAACCAAGTAAACAAGAAGGCAAGTTGTTCTGGAAAGCAAGGCCAAATTCCCTGTAACGCTCGGGCAAATATTGCACAACAGTAATTAACGGCTCGAAACAGTCCCTCATTTTATTATTTAGTTCCTCCTTTAAAATAAACACAACTTTTTAGTTCTATCTTGAGTCTACAACGTCAAACGGCAACCATCAGTTTGCAATGGGGAAGAAAAACGTTAACACGGATTAAGTACAAATCATTTTCAGCAACTTACTGTTGTCCTTCTTTGTTTCTTCATTGCATTTAGTGGTGTTAGTGATTGCAAAACGGTTAAACTCAAACGTTCGGAAAAATCCCAACTTTTGTCGGAATTCCCTGACGTTCCCATTTCCATCTCTGAAGTGCGAGCCACTCATATGACGTAGTTTCAGATAAACCTTAGCTGGGTAGTTACCAGTTTGAGTATTGTCACCATAAAGCTCCACGTACATCTGAAACGATGGTAAAAGTGTTTTAAATAGGGTTTATGATAGTTACCACGTACTTTTTTTTTTTTACAACAAATTAGTAAATTGTAACAGAAAATTCATTATTTTTACAAATAAAACCTTGGAGCGGGTTTCTATTTTTAACTGGTTATACCTTTGCTATGGTAACCAGTGACGTCAAGAAAATAACATGACTTTTATTTCAATGATTGGGCATTCGTTTGATACCATTTTCTAGCTGTGACTAATTCAGCTAATTGATATTTGTAGCACACAAGAGCAGGAAATTGCTGAAAACTCCTTAATATACACTTCACGATGTCCCTGGTGTCACTTTTGTGGAAACTTTCTGATGAAGCGATGGCGGGACGGGACATCCGTTTGTAAAAGAAGGGGAAATTTAATTAAATAGAATTCTATATAGTGCTAAAAGTTGCTATAAATGCTTTACCTTTAACAGACGAGCATTGTAACAATGTTCGCAGCTATCCGAAATTTTCAAATCGAACTTCGTTTTGCCCTGGTGTATCTCACTAAACATCTGTAAGAGAAGAAATAGAACAAAAATGATTTGTTTACTCTTTTTCGTGGCCATCCATGATTTCGTTTTATTACAATACAATTAAAACTTTTAAACAGATTATGAATAGATTTTTACATGGAGCAGCGTACATAACTTAAATATATTACATCGATTAAATCCAAAACAGGACGTGATGAGAAACAACATGAAAAAAAAAATTGACATGATGAAGTTGTTGTTTTAACGCGGGCTTATTCCTGTTAATTTGTAAAACTTTTTTGATTTTAATTTAGAATTTGGTTGCGGTGGAGTCCAAGATGGTGGATGCTTGACTTTGCAGAACTGTGTAGAAATGTGTAGCACTTCCACTCCGCCTGTCACTTGAGTCAGCCGGTTCCTTTGCTTTGATCAATTTTTTTCTTTCACAATCCGTAATTTGCCCAAGACTCTTTTCCACGAGAACTCCATTCGCGGGTTGTTTATAAATTTTTGTGCAATTCATTGTACAGGTGTAAGATATATTGGCGAAAATATTCGTCATTTTGCATTTCAGCCACGCGGGAACGCGAGTATCTGTACTCCGACAAGAGCTCCTATTTAAATACCTGCTTATATGCATGCATGTATCTAATAACCTACCACTTTGTCTTTAACGTTATCGAAAGACCATTTGTGTGTATCAATCTTGTAAGGAAGACTGGTAAAACATTTCTGACCCTTTAACTCAATCTTATCTATCTCATTCATAGCCTCGGTCAGCTCAACAACTCCTTGAAGCTTCCCAGTGCCTTTTGCTGCATCACTTGCACGTCTCTGGAATTCCGTGATTCTGTCGTTCAAATCCCACAGCGAGCGGAACTCATAGCTTTTGTAGAACTGGTACAGATGCTTAGCAAAACGCGTTTCTATTTCTTTGTAAGACGTCAAGAGATCATCAAGAAACATCTGTTTGACGGAATCTTCAATTGGAGAGTCTGCATCTAAAAAGAAAAACACACCAAAAAGGAAAACAAAAATGAGAAACGCATTTTATGTCGAGTTGGTGTTTTGTGTTTCATTCATTACATTGATGAAAGTAATAATCGTCTTGTCGTCCATTGGACAGTCTTGAAGGCCTTTTCGGTTCGTCATCCAGATAATTTAGTAGCCCAATTTGAGGACGATTCGCTATTTTCCTTTCTAGGTTGGGAAAATGGTTCCACTGTGGGAGGTGGTGTCAGAACAGAAGGTATTAAAGAGAGGGGTGGGGGTGCTATTGAGGCTGCTGGTTCATCCACTGTTACTTCAACTAGAGCGGCTAGCATTGCCGTTATGTTTGTGTAGCAATCATACACAAAATAGCCTGTGTACAGCCCCTTAGCAATGGCGGGGACGATTAATCACTCAATTTCATAATTGTAATGCGTCGTGTTAGACGATTGAAATAAATGTTTTGCTTAATTCACTGTTTTGTGTGTGGCTTGTTATTATTTTTTAAAGTATACACGCGACTTTTGCTGTACATAAGCGATTCACTTTCGCTAAAATCGTAATGTTTACATCCGAAGTCACTCAAGATCATTCACCGGCTTTGTAGAGAACAATGAATAGCTAAAGCTTTGTATGCGTGGTGAAGAATAATTACTCAACCTAATCGAGCTTCACTTACTTCTAGTAAGCGAAAGTTAATAATTTTAACGAATTTTGAACGAATCTTCTTAAAATTCCCAACTCTTTCACGGTAGAACAAATGCTTGCTCTGTCGATTAAGAAGACTTATCGCGTCCCGATGCCTCTGCATATTTACATTGTCTAAACGTGATTATTTTCCAAGTCATAATTTTTGCTGCATAAATTCAAAAGATTTCCGCGCATTTTGTTCATGAGCCCCTCCCCACCTGCAGCCCACTTTCTGCCCTCCTAAACGACTTTAGGAGGCCATCTATTAACATATGGAAGACATTCTAAAATTAGAATACAATTATTGTTGCTGATTACAGAACACTGATCATTCTCGAAACATTTCTCACCTGAAGAATCAATGAGCTTCTGAATATCATTTGCTGTATCATTCAAGTTACGGATATCGAAGTTAAATCCTCCAATGTCGTTGTCTAAGTCGATGACTTTTGCTATGAGATCAATCCTTGCTGAGCCAGCAATGAAGAACCGCTCAATCTGTGCCTCCAATTCTGCCTTGTTATGAGGTAATGACCTTTCCTCCAGCATGCATACCAGGTCCGCTGCAAGTCCTTCCTTGTTCATTTCCAGGTTAGCCTTTGATTGTTTAACGAGTTATATATTGAGAATGGAACACGTGCTGTTTTACCTTATATGTTACAACTGCATGTACTAACGTAACATAAATGATCTAGCAAAATATTACACTAACTGACTGCATGGGAACTAAAAAGAAATAAATGTAATATGCAGTAGGAAAAAGCTAAGCAAAACGAAAAACAGATATTCAATAATACTAGGTAAGACAAAAAGCTCTACACTTGCTGATGAAAGATACTTACGTGTTTTTGTCAAGGTGTTAAAACCTTGAACAGCTTTCATGTTGTTATATCCGAAATACCATTACGTTCTGTGTGTTGATTGTTTCGATTGGATGATAATTATTTTTGGCTTAGCAGGTGAACGGTAAAGTGTATCAGTTTAACTTTCCGCCACGTTTTTTTAGGAGCAACTTTTGATTATAGTACTGTTTTCGCTTTGGATCAAAACAGGAAAATTGCGGGAACCGGCGCAAGCCTTTTTAACACTGTCCAATCAGCCAAAATTACAGAGTATCTTTGAATTTTCCTTAAGTGAAATATATTCAGGAATAGTAATATTTATCACACATTGAAAAGAAGTTGATTTAGTCGTGTAAAGGTGTTTTGTCAGTTTTTTTATTTTTATTTTTACTGTGAGCAATTACATATTATTATTATCAATACACGCGGCCAAATTGAAAACCGCCCTATTGAAAACACGCGCTTTGCGGGCCGCAAATGACTCCTGGCGGGCTGTTAATGCACTAACGGCCCTGCAGCTGAACTTTAACCAATCAGCGTCGCTGACGCGAAAAATCATTCAGGTGCGTACGCGTACAGCAAGAGTCTCGAACAGTTTTTCGCGAAGCGAATTGTGTTCGGTAGGAAAAATCAAAGTCTATTTGTTGTAAATGGGACAAAATACAGCAAAAAAAATCGGATTTAGAAGTAAATGCACAAGGCGAAGAGACAAAGAGAGCAACTCCTTGTTGTCTTGCGAGAAACGAAACATCGTTCACTTGAATTGTGTATCTCCGGTCGAGCTAATTTAGCTAAAGCAGTTGCAGGAATTTTACGCCGAAGTTCAATCGGAAAATGTAAGTTTGTAAAGTATTTTTTATCCATGAATCAAGCCATTGCTCATTATTTTCAGAGACACTGCAGCTAGCTCTTTTAGACTACAACTACGCAATAAGACATATAAAGCCTCAGTAGCATCGTGTATAATTTTCATTGCAACGAAGTACTTGTGTTATTTGAATTGAAAATCATGATGCTAACTTCATTAAACTGAATGTGTTACCTATCTGGATGTTATTTGGCCTTGTTTATTGATAATAATGGCAATAAAATGACTTTTTCGGGAATATTGTTTATTTGCTCCCTTGTAGTGTCATTTGTGGCCCTTGCGCTTCGCGCTCGGGCCACAAATGACACTATACGCGGGCGCAAATAAACAATATTGATGTGTACCCGCATCTTTAAAACTCTCAGTTATTTCCTTCCCATAAAATTCACTCGAGTCAGCAAAACAGCCTTGCTGAAAAAATTGCTGAAATTCGGAACAGACTTAAGTAAGCTTCAATAAGCGCCAGTATAGTGTTGAGACACTCGGTTATTTTTTTTCAATACCTCGGACAAATTTCTCCCCTCACCTCCTCGATATAAAGACACCCCTTCCCTCGCCCCGAAACAATGTTACATTAATTTTATCATCTGCACCATTTTTTTTCGTTTGTGTTCAGGGGAAGGGGAGAAACGGTTGGCAATCTACATCGGATTTAAAGTAGAAAGAAAGAAATATTAAGGTAAGCACTTATTTTAACCAACTATATCAACTACTTTTGACACCCATTGTACCTGCAAGCAACATACATTTAGCGTATGTATTTCTTTTTTTTTTCTAAAAAGATACACTGTTTTAGTTTCTTCAACTGAAATATTACTGACTTTTTAAATACAAATTGTTCCGTCCACTTATATGTGATTTTTTGAATAGTATAATTTATGAATTAATCAAACCCATTTAAAAAAAACCTGAAGCACAGCGTCATGGGTAGATAATTGTCACGCGACTTAAGCATTGCTAGCTTTAAAAAGTTAAGTTGAAAACCTACAACATGTATATATATTATTCAGAATTCAATTCAGCTAAACTCAAAACAGAATTTTTTGCTCAAGATTATGTTAAATATATAAGGCAATTGCAGTTTAATTAAAAATGGATTATAAAACGATTTAACCCTATTCAGACCGGGCTTTTTTTAACTTCTCTTTTTTTTTTTGAAGATAAATACACAATATTGATACATTTAAAAACACGTACATTACTTACAATTACATACACTATTGGGGGGGAGATTAAGCCCCCCCCCCCCCCCCCCCCCTATGTAACTTCCAGAATATTTAAGCAATCACAATGAAACTTATAGGATGTATTGTATGTCCGAACATCTTTCTTTTGGTATACGGCACGTGGGTTGTTGACGTTACAACACGTGGCAGTTACATCATGATGTCAAAATAGCCGCTATCTTGGATCCGCCTTCTTGGATTTCAAAATTTTTCCAAAATGCCAGAAAACCACCCAAAATTACTGCAAAGTACTCAAAATCAATTAAAATGTGCTTTTAAACCGTAGAAATGTAAAAATAATTCCATTAAAGTAACTTTTTATTATCAGAAACACGAAAAATTACAAATTGGGAAAGCGCAAACGGCGATGTCAAATTTCTCACACATCATCCAACCATACGAAATTATTGCCAAATAAATTTTAGAAAAACTCAGAAAGTTTGGCAGGGTTTGGTTAAATCTTAAAAAAGTCATAAGACTTCAAAGTCAGGTCGGGCCTCAAAAGCCCCCCCCCCCCCGGTCTGAATAGGGTTAAGCTGAATAATCGTATTTAACGCAAAAAATAAATGATTTATTACCTTCATCATCTCTGGTACAGCTGTTACGTCCATTTGGTCAAAATCCAGTTCATTAGAGTCTTTCAGAGCTGTGTATGCTTTGCCAAATGTCATCCATTTTTTAATTTTGTTCTTGATGCTTTGGAGTGTACCAGTATTACACTTGGTAGTAAAATGACCAATTACTCCTAGAGCTTCATTGATTGCTGCTAGTGGATCTCCTCCTTTAACTTCCTTCAAGAACCCCGTTATACCTTGTAGCATTACAAAGAAGTCTCCTTTATTAAACTTGGATTTCTTATACACACCCGACACCAGCCCGTCTATGGACTCCAAAGAGCTGTTCATACTTGCTTCCAATTCGCCAATGGCCTATGGTAAAATACGTAAAAGCTGATAAGAAACAGCAACTACCACTAGAACAACAATAAGTAATAAACTTTTCCTTCTGGCATAGAGAGAAAGTACTTCCAGGGAGTTTTTTGAAGCGGTTTCTTTAAAAAATGTTGGATGAATTAGCTTAATAAGTCGACCGATAGGCGAGTGGTAAATATATTTTGCTTGGAAACACAGCGAGTCACCGGTTTCGCGATTTGTCTGCTAGATTGTATTATGTATTTCAATTTTTTGGGGTCTTTTATTCACAATTCTGGAATGACAATGATCGGAATGTGAAATGCGCGCGTTTTTATATTCCGGAATGAATGGACAGAACGTTGCGAATGAAAATCCTCTTTATGAAGTAGAATAATTGCTGTGATAATAACAGGGCAACGCGTGGACCCTTCACGCACTCGCTTCATTGACGATATACAGACAATGGTTTCAAGTCTTAGCGGGCTGGTAAAATGCAACTAATATATGAAATCTGTTAACTTTTACCTGGAATTAAATCGTTTTTCGCACGTATTGAAGCAGAATACTGGAGAGATCTTTTACCAAATAACATCAGTTAACCCTCGGACGCACAAGTGGGTAGGGGAGGATGGGTAGGGGGGCAAGGTGGTTGGGGCTGGATGCTACTCCTTCGAGGTTCTTTTTGATATTTTGAAAAAAAAAATTACTCTTAAATCCTGAAACATTCATACCCTGCTAAAATTAAGTCCATGATATTTGGTTTGGTCTGGCCAAAAAATTCTTTATTTTTTAACATTTTCTATGTTTTCCCAGTTTTTGAAACGGAAATGCACAATTTGTTTAATTGTGCAGTTTGTTTAATTATACAATCCATAAATATTCTGACTTGATTTCGCATCAATCTCCATTTTCTACAAAAATGGTCAATTCGAAGAAGCGGGACCAAGATGTCGGCTTAAATGACGTCATGTGACGTCATAAGGCGACACAGCCATCAAAAGGACTTTCTCTAAGGGCTTTTTTCTTATTGCCAAATTATTTTGCTTCTCTTTAATAAAACCAAAATCCTAGGATGAGGTTCCGTCTAGCCCCCCATTGACGAACCCCCCCCCCCTCCCCCTCCCTCTTTAATCACAGTGGCGGTATGAATTTTCTTGTGCTTTCGAGGGTCAAGTGTTAGACCACGTTCATTTTTTTTTTCTTTTTCAATTAAAAACGCCAGGTTTTCTTTGCGGATTCACCTTCCGTCCACACGTATTCGATGAAGACGCTGACAAATGCAAGCACGCAAGCAGTTAAATTTTTGAAATGCTGTTTAATTTTCGTGTTTTGTGTTTTAGAGTGGACGTTGAAAACGGACCTGTATGCAGCTGATGACGTCACAGTATGCTATTTTGCTCGAGGCCTCCCCTTACATTTTAAAAACCATAGAACCTTTTCATTGAATGTTCAACTTACCGCGACATATGCCCCCTTTTCGCTTATTGCTATTCTTCTGGACTCTACGAGCCTTTCCTTTTCTCTTCGAACTTGTATCAACGTTGCCAGTGGAAGCACTTTCTTCAACTCAGAAATTTCTTCTTGAATCGATGTCTCTAGGCTATTGTAAGTATCCTCGTACGACTTTGCACGATCTTTAATGGTTTCCATTCCCTTCTTCATGGTTTCCCATTTCATCAAAGGAGCGAACAGCTCGTTGTTGCCAAATCTGTCAAACCCTTTTTTGTTTAGGAAAGCCAACCTTCGTTTTGCAACTGCAATGAAGGACAAGAGCATAGGCATTAGCATTGCAAACACATAGCATGTGTGGTAGTTCTCTAAAACTGTTTTTATAAGGAATCTTTGGTCCCTTGAACGTACAACAGCATCGAAAATAAGTTTTTAATATTTACTAAGGTCAGGCCACTATTAGTGGACTTCCAATTGATATCATCACCTTCGTTGCATTTTCAAGTACCACTAAATCATGGCGACACTGTCCCTCTAATTAAGTTTTTTAAGAGCAAGTATGTTTTAGAATGAAGCAAAGTGGGAAATGAAATTTTTGACCCCTCTTCATATTTTGCATGCAGTTAGATATTCAGGGGGGATGTACAAAAATGCCCTTTTTTAAATGTTGCCACCTTTTTGTTGTCATGGCAACATCCATCGTTTGTTGGTGTCTCCAAACCTAATTTGTCAGCCAGAACATGCTCTGAAATGTAAAAAATGTAAACAGCAGTTTCTCAAGACCATTAAAACACTTCAGCTCAAGACTTGGATCAAATATAAAGTCATCATTCTAGTTTATATTGATATATCAGGTGCTTTCTTACATTAAATTTACAACGACTAAACAGTCAAATAACTAAGTGCGTTTTCGGCCATTTTGGTTGATGGGTAAAACATACCAGACGTTACTTTTAATTTCTGCAAAAGTACAACGGTTCCAGACCACAAACTACGCAGTCAGTTTACACAGAAATCCTAGTTGCTAAAACTGTAAAGATCTCTGCGGGGCGGGCTCTTTTATATTTTAGGGAATTTAATGAACAAACCTCAAAAATCAGGTTTTGCATATTTTGGCGAAATTATTATTTTGTCTGCTCACTAACAAAAACACTTGCAACAGTAAAACTGCCCTCGGTCGCAAAGAACCGTATCTGTTGAGCCATTTTCTAATCAAAACAATCATATTTAGCATTTGTTTTGTTAGCAATATCGATCAAAATAAAGCTTATTACACAAGAATTTCTCCAGTTCACCATTGCCATAATGGCGTCGGTTAGTTCATTGAGCATTCATATTCAACACAAAGTCAAGTGCCTGTACCTTTTTTCTGAGGATCATGTTGCTGTATATACACCTTCAGTGGCTAATTTCAGCATATCTGCACAAGTAATAGCAAGCTTAGCATCTTTTAACTTCTCACTGAGTCGACACTGAGCGGACTTGAGTCAGCGAGCCACGACAAGGGACGTTTAGTTTTCATCTTAGATTGAACACAATTTACATTGTTTTACTCCAGATGATGGCACCACTCGCTCTTTAAGAAGATAAACTGTCGATGTACTAGTTTAGCGAAGAACCGCAATTTCTCGAGGTATTTTGTCCTCATTTGGACTTCGATCGTGCAAAACCAAAGAGCATTATTGGTCAGCGGTTTTCACTAAAATGATACAATCCTTTATAATTTCCAAACATTGTGTCCTTGGACGTTTCCCTTTACTTGCTTTTCTGGCCGTACTGGATTTTGTTTTTCATCATATTTAGTTTTAATTTATATGTAGCAAGATTGTAGACACAAACTTTCTGTCTCAGTCTTAATCTTCTATGAGTTTTTTTCTGAATTCAACAATATCGTTTAATTTCACGTAAAGCACGAATCACATAATCCATTTGGTAATGTTCATTAAAAAAGGGTAAAATAAAAGAGGTTCAAATAGATAATTACTGAGCTATTTTACTCTGGCCCCTTGGACTCAAAATAAGCAATCTTTAAAATCAAAAGTTTTAAACATACTTTGGACCGTCAACATTTCATTTTTTATACATTCCCTGCAACAATCGTTTAACGATAAATGGACCGTGGATAACCGAGTAAAGTGATTGGGAACCAGTGAACAAAATCAAAATAGAGCTGGAAGATCTGTTATAAAATCTTTTTCTCTGATATTTAAGGGAACAGGGAACACAAAAATGGACAAAATACTGTTAGGAAACAAGGGAAACTTTAAATGGAAGATGGGAAAATGAAATACCCCAAAAAAACCCAGTTCAAACCCCAGTTCAGTTGCTAAAAGTGATTCATTCTTGTAACAATGATAGTGAAATCGTCCCTCTCCCTTCCTTCCCCCATCATTCCCCATCCAGCTGGCTTACGCTTACGTACTCACCTTCAAATTGTACAAAATTGTGGGGTCTCTGTATAAATGCAGCACGCGGACAAAAAAGACTAAGACGTAGACTAAGATAATTTGCGTTGTCAATCTTGCTATAAAAAAACTGAACACCAAAAAGAATTCAGTAAAGACAGTAAAGCAAGTAAAGGGAAACGTCCAAGGACACAATGTTTGGAAATTATAAAGGATTGTATCATTTTAGTGAAAGCCGTTGACCAATAATACTCTTGGGTTTTGCACGATCGAAGTCCAAATGGGGACAAAATACCTCGAGAAATTGCGATTCTTCGCTAAACTAGTACATCTAGACAGTTTATCTTCTTAAAGAGCGAGTGGTGCCATCGTCTGGAGTAAAACAACGTAAATTGTGTTCAATCCAAGATGAAAACTAAACGTCCCTTGTGGCCGAAAACGCACTTTGTTAATTGAATGTTTAGTCGTTGTAAATTTAATGTAAGAAAACACCTGATATATCAATATAAACTAGAATGATGACTTTATATTTGATTCAAGGCTTGAGCTGAAGTGTTCAGCTGTTTACATTTTTCACATTTCAGAGCATGTTCTGGCTGAAAAATTAGGTTTGGAAACACCAACAAACGATGGATGTTGCCATGACAACAATAAGGTGGCAACCTTTAAAAAAGGACATTTTTGTACATCCCCCATGAATATCTAACTGCATGCAAAATATGAAAGGGGTTAAAAAAATTCATTTCCCACTTTGCTTCATTCTAACACAGACTTGCTCTTAGCATTTATTCCTTGTGTAAACAACATAAATTATAAACAACATAAACTCGTCATAAGAGTAAACGTTTCCTTTAAAAAACCAACGTTCGAGGTTAACATAACTACTTCTACGCAAACGGGTTAGGCGGTGTTATCGATTTTACCGTTTATGTTGTACAATCCGTTGCAGCTCTGAAGATAGACTTACCTTTTCTTAGGTGAGATGCATCCGCTATGCCTTCCGTCAGTTGAATTATGAAGTTTAACACAGCTTCGCTGCTTTTAATCTTGTTAGCCCAAATCAGGTCTTCCGCATATCTTGTCATCAGATTTAATAAAGGCAATGGATATTTTTCCATTTCTCTTCTGCCGAGTGACGATTTTTTGAGGGCTAAAACATTACCATCGGAGCCGGCAACGCCAACTAAGATAAGTTCAGAAACATGATATCAAAATTAACCCTCGGACGTACCAGGTTTTTTTTGAAACTTTGAAACGAAGATTTACTATTCAATGCTGAAACTTTTAGCAGCTGTTCATTCATCCCTTGCGGAAATTTTGATATTGAACCATGTGTCCATGTACAATGCAAATTTCAATCTAAATTAACAATGCTCCTTCCCTCGTCTACAAGCCGTCCTCGTAGCCTTTGTTTCTTTTGCCGGTTGGGGGGGGGTTTTTTAATAATAAGCCCACCTGAAAGGAACGTTATGCAAATAAAATCCCACGGCTTATTTTAGGAACTTTACGGTTTTTCATTGCCTGAAGGAATGTGAATGGGAGATAGAACCTAGACAGGCAGTTATACTCACCACGCCCATCATTTCCATTACTTCCTCTTGACCCACCAGACGCCGGGCTTGTATAACCATTAGGCACACATTTATCCGTACATTTATGGTATTTTACACCACCACTGCACTCTTGTTCATTTTTACATTTTACCCCGCGTCCTCCTGAACCTCCTTGACCCCCTGAAATAAATAATATTTATATAAAGGAATGAGTAATAGATGATTTTATGCATTTTATAAGGTAATCGTCTTCTAGCTTTCGGTTATGTAGGTTTCCGGTTATCAGGGTAGCAGTTCTTCATGGCTTCCTACATGAAAGTGAGGCAACCTTATTCTATTATCTTGCTCGCATATGCTCAATATGGCTAATCAGTTCAACTGACTCAATACATCCCTCCCTCTCTTCTTCACTCCCTCAACTTATTCACTAACTGAAAGCAGTTACAAATCCAACACACAGAATAAACGTGACAACACTGAGATTAGGATGTCATTTAGTACGAATACAAACTGAAAAAAAAATGAAAATTATGAAAACAGAGGAGCACAGAAAAAAAAAGTTTGAAATTGCTTAGTTCACCAGCAGAATTTGTGACCCTCCACGGGAAAACAGGGAAAAAGGTGAACGCATGGGCACGCGTGTCATGGCACGGCACGCTAAGCGTGTCACACATCGCACGGATATGTGCATATTTAATAAGTAAAACAAAGAATGACACCGTTGATATTGTTTCGCACGCTCAAGCTTTTATCTAAGGGCAGTGTGCTATTTGACACGCTTAACGTGCGATATAACTCGCGTGCGAAAGGACACGCGTGCGATATGGCACACAAGCGTGCGATAAGACACGCTTCCCAAACCAGCCTTCGTTTGTAACTTTTACATCCTTTAAACTTCTTATGGCACAAACGGGGCGAAGCTATCTACGGAAGTACTATTAGTAATAGTACGGAAGTACTATTACTATTAACTTTTACTATACCTATTGCTATTGCTATTTCTGTTACCCAGTACTCACTCACTTATTCAATTAGACCAGCTTCTTCAAATTTGATAAAAGTCTCGTAACGGGAAGGTTAATGGTTTGCATCATTGTCTTTGCTATACGTAAACAAGAACAGTAATAGCTACAAAATATATTTAAAAAGTTATACAGGTGGCTAACCGGCTCCGCCCTTTCCATTCACTGCCGCTGGGCCTCCTTTACCAGGACAACTTTTCATCACCGCTTTCCCTTGCACTGTCCGGACGTGAAGCGTTAGGCTTCCAGCATTACCACCATTTCCTTTAAAACGTAAAGTTCAGTATAATTAAAAAAAAAATGGTCACACCACCTACATCATCACTGGGTAACTCTCCCACCCCTTCCTCGACCCCACCGTCTAGCATATAATTTTTCGGTGCACATTAAAAAGGGACGCGTGACGGCCTAATAGTTAGCCTACTGGACTCCAGATCGGGCTCGAGCCCTTCTGTGGTTCATTACATCGTGCTCTTTTGCAGGTCACTTGTTAATTCTCACAGTGCCTCTCTCCAGACAGCAGTTGATAAGTACTGGCCAATAGCACATTTGCACGATGCCGTCATTTGACTACAACTACCAGAATTTATTTCGCTTTTTTTATTATTTAAATTTTGAATCCCCAGTGGGGTTTAAAAAACAATTGCTCTAATTAGAATTATAAAAAAGAAAAAGTGAAGCATTCTGGTAGTTGTAGTCAATGACGCCATCATGCAAATCGCCTATTAAAGGTGGGACGCAGTTCTGCAAAAGACAAGCCGGGGGGGGGGGGGGGAGGGGAGAGGGAGAGTAGAAATACTCTATCATGCTACGAGCCTGGGCTAAACTTCAGCGATCAGAAAAGATGTCACCTTCCCTTTCCTAGGTCATTTACACCTGAGAGAAAAGTAACACAATAAAATGATCCAGGCGAGGGACCGAACTTAAACCACTAAATGAAAAGTACAGCCCAGCACCATTTATTCACCGTGCCTCAAAAACTTCAAGATGTCAAAATGGTATTTGGTAAGGGAGGAGGGATAAATTAAGAGCTACCAGTTTTTTTCTGTTTTTCGGTTCAACGTTTCACCTGATCTTCCAGCGTCTCCACCATTTCCACCGTCGCCTCCTTGTTTTCCGCGACGTCCTCGAAATAACATTGTGCAGCCCCATTTTGTTCTTCCATTGCCACATTCTGACGGATTTCGGTCCGCTTGCTGTTGGAAATATATTAAATATATGATTTTGGACTTAACTCATTCACAAAAAGGAAGACTTGAGAAACTTCAGGTTAAGAATGTCATTTTAGACATTCCAACATTCCGTCTCGGACGTGCTATTTTGAATCGTTGTGTCTCTCCGAGGAAAAACATTATTGAGTCACGTGAAAAATTTAAATCAATTAGAAAGGCGATACTGTGCGATAGCTCAGGCTACGCTTACACGAGACCGGAGCGGAACCGTTCCGAACCGTATTCTGTTTACATGGAACTGTTTGGAACCGATCCAGGTGTTAACATGGGACCGCCCTGGAAGCGGTGCAGAACAGACCCATAACTGGACATGCAAAATAGCAGGTCCAGAATTGGATCCGTTCCAGACCGGTTCAGAACGGTCCCGTGTAAACAGAAAGCCCATCCGCTCCGAACATCGGACCGGATCCGTTTGGAACCTGTCCCGTGTAAACTTTGCGTCAGTCAATCAATTTTCAGTATTTGTATTAGTATACTGAATGGTAAAAAGTTATATGAATCTAGGAAGACATCGCACCAGGAAGGTGTAGGAGGTACAATTCCTCTTACGATCGCGGCAGAACTACTGTACCTGGTGCAAGGAGTGGTCAGTCCCTATTTTACCATTTGCACCATTCTGTCCTCCAAGTCCATTTCCACCACTTAGCAGAATGTTAACGTAGCCTTCCAACAAATCGGCGTATAACTTCACTTTTAAACAACAAATGAAACACTGATGTAAATAACAATGACGTCAATTAAAGAGAAGGAAGCTGATCTAAACCACCAACAGCCAAAGTATAATATTCGCCTCCCTTGTCTCTTAAAGAAGGACCTACACGTTTTAAAATGAGCATTAAATATGAGGTAAGGGTACACCTACGTACGTACCCGTCACATCTCTCTCCCCACCCCCTAGGAGTTTGCTGCCATACATTTTTAAAATAGCCCGCTGCATTGGATCTGCCACCTTAGGACTACTTTTAGCATTACTAGACGTAAACCATAAGTGGTCAAATCATATAATCATACAATCTATAAAATAATAAAGAAGGATTTAAAGAAACTGTCTCCAAATGATAAAATGGAAAGATAAAACTTGCTGGGAATGATTTATTTTGCTAAAATAAAATAAAAGGTATTTCAGAAAGAAATATTAGGCTATGAGCTTTCATCGGCCGGTCTTCTGAGTTCTACGGATACAAGTATGTGATAACAGTGCGTCCATGTGAGAACAGGGCAGAAACAGGCAATAGGTGATACAGCTCAAATCACCGATTTCGCCCAAACTTAGCATAAATGTTAAGTATGGTGAGCTATTCACTGTGGCAAAACATTAGCTCAAAATATTTTATTCCCTTGGAGTTATGGCTCCTTTGGCAAAATTGGCCATTTTTCACTAATTTATGCATATTTAATTAGCTGACTTTGAATGACCAGTTCCACAAGAAAAAAAGACTTCTGAAAATAAAATTCACTGCATTATATTCTGTGGTTATAAGGCTTTAAGTACAATAAATTACTTCAACCGTCCTATTTGATTTCTTCTCCTCAAACAGATTTTTTGGAAGGAACACATTTCGTACTGCTGGAAATAGCCTTCAATTAGTGCCAAATATCTCCAATGAGCAACAACCTATATACATTGTTCTTACATGGGTAATGAAATCCATCATTGAACTTCACAAAAATGGCACAAAATGTTTGGGGACCAGTATATTTTATTCGTACTGAGGAACTAAACACACGTGACTTAACGATCTCTTGCTATTTCATCAAAATTTACCGAAACACAGAAGCCAATCATTTACTCAATTTGGCACAAAAGTGGTGCAAAATAGCAAATAAAGCATACATTTATCGATAACAACCAAAATATTGGCGAAGAAAAGGCACCTAGGGCATTTTTCGGAGCATTTTCAGAGCCATATAAGCTTCTTAATTCGGTAATGTTGTGATAGCAAATGTAAATACAACAGCGAAAGATTTTCTTCACAAGCTCGCTCAATCCAACATCTAGGCACATCAAAGTTAAGAAACAAGAAAGTAATGCTACATACATGCCACTTATCGACACTTAGATGCTTTCTTCTGAATATTTTGTTCTTCTTGCTGTACTTCGATCTCAGTTGACATGTGTACTGTTGCTTTGAGGCGCGCTGAACTCAGCCAATCCATCGTGGTTCATACTTCGTAAAAGGTATAAACAGGTTGTCAATAAAGTCATTCAAAGAGCTATTCAAAGTTCACGGAGGGACAGTTCTCTCAGCCAGTTTACATGATATAAATTTAACTGGAAATAAACAGCCGCTATCCCCCGCCATCTTGGATTTATATTGAGCCTGCCGTTTCAGTCAGCGGTACGGCCCGTTCACGTGTCATCACGCGCGACCACACGCGTGTGACCAAGCGTGTTCATAGATATATTTGCTTTTCCTCCGCGAATGTTCGTTTTTGTCACGGCAAGTAGATTGCTTTTGTTATTTACATGACAATATTTTCAATTTGTCTTAGCAAAAAAAATTTCCTCCGCTGCAGGTTGATGTGCACGTGTGTACTGCAATGCTCATTTGTAGTTCAGTTTCCTGTAAATTACTATCAGGAGCCATAATCGGGGACGGAGACCGTAAGCGCGTGCCATTTTAATATTGGGGGGTGTCCCCATGATATGGAACATTTGTGCTTTTTTTAGCACAAATTGCGCCATCGCGTGTGGTACGCGCGCGTACTGCTGCGAGGATTTTTGCGTGGACGTCGCGCGGAGAAAAACAAACAAAATGGCGTCCAAAATTACCACTTCAAGTAAAGCAGATATTGGATTTTTTTTAATCTGTTTCTACTCCTCAGTTACATCAAGCCTTCCTTGAGCACTTCCTTTAAAGTGATTATGAAAGTGAGGGTGATTCAAGTGGTTCGGATGTCTGCAGTAGCATTTTTCCCGACAAATTCAGTCGTGAACAGCGTGAAAACGCGTCGGAGATGTCGTACGTGGAGGCGCAAGACAATTTACACTTACTCGTTTTAGAGCGCAGCGACAAGGAGAAGCAACGCATAATGATCGCCTGGGACAAACAGAGACCATATTTTTGCCGAAATACGACTGTATGCATCACGCCGTTCTTTCTTCGATACTTTAATATGTTGTACAGCAGTCTTGCAAGTTTATAGCTAGTAAAATGGGATAGTTTAGGAATTTCTTTACATTTTCTTAAATATTTTACCCCATTCAAGTTCCTTATCTGACTGCTGCTGCTCCGAAATATTTCTTTAAGTCTCCTGTATTTTAATTTTCAATGCAGCAATAACTGTACTTACTTTGTTAGATAACATGGAATAATTAAAAACAATTTCTTAAAAGCTGCAGTAATTATTTTGGCGGTTTTTGAAAGCAGGGAGAATTCAACTATTGCTATTAATGTAAAAAAAAATCCTTTTTACTCAGGGGTGACAAATTTAAAAGTTAAATTGCAATCAGTGAGCCAAAAAGATAATAATGAAGTCACAGGAGAAAATAATAAAAAGACTTTCCTTACTCTCAGGGAAAACTGTGTATTCAAAATTGAAGGGACATTAACAGTATCAAATTTCTTGGACTACAGAAATTAAGTTAGTCTGGTTATGCAACTTTTACAACTATTATGGTTGTTAAACTGGAATTCAACTTCCCACTACCATTTAATTAGCCTTGTGTTTTATCTTGGGTATTGATCAGGCCCCTTTGTTAAATTTCCTGCTTGTAGGGACAGGATGATAATAATAACAAAACAAAAGTAAAACAAACAAACAAACAAACAAAAAAACAAAATAACAAGCACTAAGGGTCAGGTCAAACTAACCTGTAGTTAGAAGCACTAAAAGATGATAGTCAGGTACCCAGGAGTCCAAAATGTGACACCCACGGGCATTTTTTGATTTTTGGCAACATAGCTATTTTTACTAAATCGAGTACGCTGATTTCGAAAATCAATGTTGCCAACTTATTTCGTTAAGATGATGTTTTGATGCATTTAATTATGACGTCATGGTTCAAATAAGGAATTTTCTATCCCTTAGCTATTTTAAGCATAATACATCCAGAAATTCATTTAAAGCATTGTTAGTGTGCTGTAAAAATGATTTCAAGAATTTTTTGAGAGTTTTTACGCTGTTTCTGTAAAATCAAGCCCTTCAGTGACAATTGACCACGCCCTCTTAAACAAAATTCACCCTATCGCGGGAACCTTATCACGGGTGTAGTTTTGTTATTTTATCAAAGAACAAATGCGATTTTTGTATTAACAAATCGCTATAGTTGCAATAAGAAAGAAAAATATTGTTGTCGTGCCCCGCTGAAGCTAAGAGCTAGCGAACATCAAGAATGACGCCATTACAATTTTCATATATCGAGTTTCCCTTGTTTCAGCATTTCGTTTAAGTTTTGTGGTAAAATAAATGGAAATAACATCATAGTTAATGTCGTAATATATCATCGTTGTTATAGTTAGAGATAAAACTTTATTGATTGTCTTGTATATTGCTGAATCTAACTTATTTCACAATGCACTTTGTCTGTTATAGGCTCATGATAAAGACTTTGGTTGAACGCATGTAAAATTAACGAATTCAAAATGATCATAACATTGCTATTTACAGGCATACCAGGATTGTATTCTGCTCGTTCGTCTCGATCCGCGCTGCAAGCTCTCGCGGCAAATACGAAATTATTTCCACAGAACAAGACACAGCCAAGTTGCTTCTGTTGTCACTGTATAATTACGATTTTCATTTTTGGCGATGCTTGGAGTATCGATCAGACTGCGATGTTTCATCTCAGCAAACTTCTTCAGCAGTTGCAACGGTAGTTAATCTTGTGCTATACATCAAGGAGATGAATTTAGTTTGACATGGCAGTTGCACAGCTTGGTATACGATACTGTACATACAAAATTTGAGAAAAAAAAATTTCACTGAACTTGACTGCCTTCTTTCGAGTTTTCGTGCAGACTCGAATGGTTTCGCGACACACGTGACACTGAACACGCAACTCCGGTTACATCCGAGCGGACCCACGCGAGAACCCGCGCAATCTTGCGTGTATTCGCGCGGTTTATGACGTCGAAAATGGCGCAATTTGTGCTAAAAATAGCACAATTGTTCCATATCATGGGGACAACCTCAATCGCGCGCTTACGGTCTCCGTCCCCGATTATGGCTCCTGTTACTATATGTAACGATGAAATCAAAATGTCAACGTCTCCCAGTCACTTCCCAGACATTTGTATTTTTTAGTTATTGGTTGTTCAAATTCCAATCCCCTGGGGAAAAAGTTATTAATACCGCACATAACGATTACATGCTTTGATTAAATTCCTCTACCTAACTTTGTGGGATCTTAAAAAGGAGAGAAGGTACAGATTCAGTCTCCAAGCTGCCAAAAATTAATATAACAGGAAGACTATTTAACCCTTTTAGTGCTAAGTTTCTCTAAAAACCGGGTTTTTTACCGATAAACTAAATTTTTGGTGCTATGATCCTAAATTTCCCTTAACTTTGCTTAAAAAGCAATTTTCCACAATGCAGCAAGATTTTGATGAAGATTGCATGGAAATCGTTTCCACTGTTTTTTATTGCTCCTTTTCTTTCGTTCTTCTCGGCTTTGTTATTTCCACTTCTTTCTAGTGTATCCGTTCTTTCTTTAGACCAAAAAAGTTTTGATTAAAACATTGGTAAACCCTGAAAAGAGGACCTCGATCTTTTACAGGTGTTTTGGCCTGTTTAAGCACCGATTTTGCACCTAAAAGTGATTGACTTTTCTCGATTAGCTCTGTCAGGATACGACCGATACGCAAAATGAATGGTTATTTGGAAAGGTCAAACCTAGCTCTATCAGATGCTTATCACTAGAATCTGCTGACTATCAAATAAATGACGTCAAAAGTGGTTCATTGACTGCTCCTCCAAATGTCGACAAAAGTCGACTTTAGCAGTTAAAGAGTTAAACAAAAGGAACAGATGGACACAGGCCATGCTAACAACCTGACAACCGCCATTTCGTCGAATGTCCACACTCGCCCCCTCCCTTACCTCCCAAAAAACACAGAAACAACAAATAACTATTCAAAGTGGCTATGAGCCACTAAACTCGAAAAAGTTATTATGAAACAAGAATCGAAAACAACAAACTGACAAGGAGAAATTTGCTAAAACAAATGTTAGTTTAGTTTCATTGTCACCTAGCTGCTCATCGAGAGCAGGCCGAAAGGGCTTGTGATAGAGTTCCCATCGGTTACAAATTGTTTTCTTTCTTTTCATTTTTCCTTTTTGTTTTCTGAAGGTTAGGCAAAATAATAATATCATTATAAAAAATAAGTTTTGGTCTATTTCTAGAAAACTGACATTAATACAATATTTCGGCTGGTAGTTAAGCATGCATGTACCGTATTTATTCGGCTATAAACCGAGACCCTAGACTTTTAGTTTTTGGAACCAGTTAGACTCTGACAAAAAATAAACCCAAATCACTCGGCTATAAGCCGAGACCCGATTTTTCCTTCAAACTATAAAACAATCCACGTGCAGCGAATCACCATATTCGTTAAATCACAACTATGTAATTGAAAAACAACAAATCACTGATAAAGAATGAATTTATTCAGAATAGAACCGTACACAAGCGTGACAAAACATTCACCTGAGTTCAGAATCCAATCTCAAACAATCACGCATTCTTCCGAAAAGCAGTTATCGATCATCATGCCAAAGCTACTGGTTTTCAAACAACTACAACTTCAAATTGAAAGTTGTTGCCGAGGTAGAGATAGTTCAGAACAACTGCAAAATCGCCAGAGAATACGGGATGATTCCTGATGATTCAGTGAATCTTCAGTTCGTCACAATTGGCCAAGATGCTAGCGAAAAGATCAAGCAGATTAAGCGGGTGAACTTTAAATGTCATCAAAACGAAAAATGTGATGTTAACAGTATTTGTCGAGTATCCTCAATCCAATCAAACTCTTCTGAAGCGGTTTCTTTTAGCAGAGAACGTGAGAGAAGTCGTGGTATTTTAAGTTCTCGCTTTTGAACAAAAATATTACATGCAGCCGATTTCTGTCAGATCGTGTTACAATGTTTACCAAGCGCGTAGGAACGAACGCTTCTGATTGGCCAGTTTCTGGTGTCGCGACAACAAGTCAAATAGATCGATTCCTTCTTGACCCTCCTTCTCTTGAAAAGTCACGTTAGCAGCGATTCTGCTAGACTACGAGCAGTCCCTATTTTTTCGCAGAGTCCGTCGAGTTTGAAGCGAAATTTTTTTTCGAACTCTGCAAAAAAATAGGGACTGCTCATAGTCTATGATTCTACAAATTAACTAAACTTAAAGAAAGGAACAGAAGGAAAGGAACAGAAACAGTCTCAGGCAGAAATAATTATTGTACAAGAGATTGGGAGGAAAAAAATTGGGTCTCGGTTTATTTCCGAGTGTTTCGGTTTTTTGTCGGAGTCTAACTGTTTCTAAAAACCAAACTTTTAGAGTCTCGGCTTAAAGCTGAATAAATGCGGCATTTGAAGAAAACTGGCATTAATACAATATTTCGGCTGGTAATTAGGCATGTTAATATTATTTGACTTAACTAGAAATGTAGGTTATCAGAGGACAGGTCTAATTCTCTAGAGGCCGTAAAACACTTGCACGTATTGCGTGCCTATGTTTACAGGAATCGAGTGAAGGATGGAAGGAGTGAATTCACTTCGCCCACTACAACTCTTTTCCGAGTTAAAACCAATGAGCATACTCGCTTTAGCTTGATATAAGATGAAAGAACTGGCTGATTTTTAATGGTTTCCGACATTTCAGAGACTACCCGTATTTATTCTATTAAGCGCCAAACCTCGAATAAGCGCCCACCTAGCAAATCGAACAAGCGCCTACCGTGAAGGTAGGAAAAAATAATAAGCGCCCACAGGTTCTTAACAGGTTCTTAATTTCTAAAATTGATTAAAAATGTTTACTTTTAGGAAAATATGATATGATTAGTGCTTTATTTTGACATAACTCTTAAAGTCCAAAAATTTTTAAATTTTTGGCCATAAATTTCAACCGCGAGCCCACATTAGCATAAATTCGAAAAAATTGAAAAAAATTCAAAGCATAGCCCTAGGTGAACTATAACTATAAATATATACTTTACTTCGATTCGATGAATATTTTAGGCGTACGGAAATGATCTTGATTTTGCATCTCTCGGAAGCGGTTTCAGGGGTCTAAGACCGCACACTTTAAACACCTCAATTTCAAAATCAAAACGATATCTTTCGAAACAACAAATACATCATCAAAAAGAATAGATAATTATACACATTTTGAATGGATATTTTCTAAGTTTCAATCAATATTAAATATTAGGGAGATTTTTAATTCTTTACATCATTTCGAGACATTTCACGCAATGCAAAATTGATAAAATTCAGCGCCTAAAATCATTGCCTGGTACATGAGCTAAGGTGTAAAAGCTTATACCACGTGAAAGAACATTGTTTCTTCTTTAAAAATCCGTTTTCAAAACCATGGAAAACTAAAAAGACGATTTTTAACGGCCCGAAATGCAAGTAGTACTTTCGTGAATTTTGAGCTTCGCCGTAACGGCTTCGCGATGCTTGAAACTCACAAATAATAACAAATAAACATATTTAAACAAAACAGCTTTAAAGTGCTACTATGATCAAATTTTCACCCCTTGAAATTTTAGGTGTTTCTTAGAGTATTTAACGAAAGATTCAAAATGGCGTTTTCCGTTTTCAAATATCTTTTTTAGTTCCAGAGATATTTAAGCTTAACAAAAATCGTAAAATATGCAAATTAGAGGATTGATGACGTCATCTACTCAACCCAATTTTATTGCAAGTACAAAAATTGAGTTTTCTCAGTCATTTTTCTGCAGAGGCCAATAAAACTTGGCAGACTAATAGTTCTGCAGGTGATACACTTACACACTTAATAAAATTATGTTACCATGGCAACTAACACTTTTCCAGTCCACACCAATTTGCTTTTAATGTTTTAGAATTTTTCAGTTCGGAAAAATGGAACCCAGCCAAGGTGCCTGCCTAATCCATTCATATGCTTGCCAGAGCACGCATGTAAAGTATCATCGGCAAATATCGAAAAGAAATACCAGAATTGGCCAGAAAAGCCTTTAGCATCGAGGGATCTGGAACCTAGTTTGTTGCCATGGCAACCAAATGGTTAAGTTCATCTTGTGAAACACAACTAGCAAAGTGTTACTGCAAAAAGGCAAAGAGTTCCGATACAAATTGGCTGAGATATCCCTATCTTCATATTTGATCAAAATTTGGTTGAGTCTATGACGTCACAACTTTGCTAATTTGCATATTTTAAAAACTTAAGAAAGACTTCCAGCAAATTTCAAATATCGTCCGGAAGAAATTGGAAAATCGATTTCCCTCATATTTTGCCCACAAATAGCCTTTAGCTAGCCTTGAAATTTGATGTAGTTGTTTTCGTCTCGAAGCGCTTTAAATCCGTGAAAAACTAGAAAAAGGAATTTCGCCCACAAGATCGCCGAAAATGGCCGAATACAAAGCTAAAATTTGGCAACCTTAGTTTTAACTTTGTTCGCGTGCAAAGAAGAACCTGAATTTTTGAATACGTTTTCTTGAACGGCAAGGTATTCAGCTTCTAAAACTAGGTAATAACTTGACTTGAGCGTCATTCGAGAATTATTTACTAATTTTGTAAAAATACCGATATCAACTGATGTGAAAATCCTTTATTTAGGGATAAAATTCAGATTGTTTTTTCGTCATGTGCCATAACTCCAAATTTCTTCAAACTTTGGCTGTGGAAGCCTTTTATGCTATTGTAACTTATGTAGGAAAATCAGCTTGGGTTCTCTTTTGAGAAATTTTTGAGGCGCCTCTGAAATAACCGAATTTTAACGAAATAACATCAGCAAATGTAATCAGCGGACTGTTGCCGTGTTTTGGCGCCAAGCGGTCTTGTCAAAAAAGGCAATTTAAGCCGACAGTTGTGTTACGAGTTCTTAGTACTCATGAGCCAATATCTTGTTTCCTAAATACAGGTAGAATTAACTCGATTTTAGCGCCAAAGTAACAATATTTAACTGGAACAAGCTGAATGAATTTCTCGAGTGTGAGACGTATCTTGACGAGTTGTCGATTTCATGTCGCAAGACGAAAATATAAACTAATTTGTATTGTGGGACCACTGCAATTAATGCATTTAAAGTAACACAATACCGAAAGAAAGATTTTCCAAATCAAATGTTAAGTAAAATCTAAGGTCTTCCGTAAACACTCCAAGTAATAAATGGTATAAAATTTTTAGTTTTGTGTGACATAGCGAAAATTAAAGAACACTGTAAGAAATGATCAAATTACAAACTGGACTGTTCGACACATATTTAGGAACGAAGCGAAATTAAACTTAACTACATCTTTGCGTGGTTTTTTGTTCAGTAGACCGCGAGTTTTTGATGGTCAATGGAAAGAGTTAACCGGCAGAAAGAATTAAAATTAGGGTATAAACATGGTTAGCTATGGAATAAAGCAGTGGATACACTGTGCGACATGAAGTCGATAAAGCTGCACGGTTAAGTAACGCTAATCCCAAGATACACCCTCTTTTCTACATTAGAACGTCTAATTTTCGGCCGAAAGATATGCCCTTTTTAAAAATTTTAAAACCAAAGTCAGATGCAACAGAGCGCCATTTGAAACAAGCCAAGCCCATTCCTACCCCCCCCCCCCCCGCCACTGAGGTGGGCGCATACCCCTACTCAATCTTCCCAAATTATTTCAACAACTGTGTGTCTATAAACGATAGGTAAGAACTAGGTGGTTTAGACGATCCTGCTTCATAGCGCTTTTTGGGGGTAATTCTTAAGACGTCGGAGAGCAGAACATGTCTGCTTTGAAGTCGCCGATGCCACCATTTCAAATACGATCTTACAGGTTGTGGACCTTTCCTAGTAGCGTTTTGGGAAGAGAGGTTTTGTTGAAAGATGGGAGGGGGGTGGAGGTAGGGGGGCTTGCCCCACTTTTTTGTTAGGGAGGGGGAATACAGTCCCCTGCTCCGTCACCTATGAAATTGGTACTGCAGTAAATTCATCCCTTACTGAAATGTACATATTTACGTCGCTAGTTAGTAATGTAAATTGTTGGTGGTTTCATGTCAGAATTTAAAAAGATCAGAGCCATAATCGAATTTGAAACGATCAGGGGCCATTATCGATGGCTCCTGAAAAAAAAAATTATTTCGTACCTGATTTGAAATAAAATTCGTTCTGTTTCCAGCATCGACGTTCTTAAAAAAATTAAAGGTTCTTATATAAAAAAGCGAGTATATATTCTTCCTGGCCTTGAACAATGTTGGTCACAGTTACTTCTGGCAGGAACAATTATTCGAAAAAGAAACCAAGAGATCCACGTATTGCTTCTTTCGTTTCACCTTAATATGACTGGTGTCGATTTCAAAGTGATTGCATATTTCTTTTAGCATTTGAATAGCAAAAGAAGACAGCTTCGAGGAACGGACGAGTTCACATAGGTTATAGCAGTCATAAACTATTGGATGCTCCAGTGACACTTCCTGCATGACTGTATTGGTCAACTCTTGAAGGGCACTCTCCCTCTCTGGGTTGTCCACTTCCTCATCACTAACATCTGCTACATCTTGCCGGCGTCGCTTAGCAGCCAGGCGACTAAAAAAGCTTGCTATCTGCTTGGAAGTCAGAAACTCGGCGCTTGTAAAGAAACGATTCCCTTCACTGTCCCTGGCTGTCATCATGGCTCTTGCAACAGAGTCTGGATCTGCTTTTCGCCCTGATGTCTCTCCATGTTACGCCGCAAAATATAATAATCGCCGCAAAATGTAATACTAACGCAAAATGTAATAACGATTGCCGCAAAATGTAATAATAACGCAAAATGTAATAACAATGACGCAAAATGTAATAACATTGACGCAAAATGTAATAATGTTGTTAACGCAAAATGTAATAACTTTTTAACGCAAAATGTAACAAATTTTCTAACGCGTAATGTAATAACGCAAAATGTAATAACTCTAAAATTTATATATATTTTGAAATCGTGTAGCCAAGCTCAGTGACATTCACTTTTGTTGGTTTTATGCGAATTCGGCATTATAGGCGTACCCTTCCTTTGCTTTAAGAAAAGCTCCAGTCTAACTCAACTTGCATACTTGGGATATTCCTCGACAAAACAGACCACAAATAGAGTGTTCTTAGTTTAAAATAAAAATAAAATAAATTCTGACAATCAATGCAAAGTGGGATTTAGACTGCCTACTGGCAGGGTCTGAAATATTCTGTGGACACTGACTGTTTTGTTTTTAGAATGGATTTACTAGAGAGATAACGTCGGAAAAAGGAAGTTTTCGGTGATTGTAATGAGTTTCAAGTTGATAATATTATGAAATCAGTGTGTGTTTTATATTTCCCAAGTTTACTGGAAAAGGCAGAGGACAAAGTATTCTTGTTGTCAGGGATCTTATTAACCATTCACTTTAACGTTCTTGTTTACCTTCTTCGATGAGAAAGTGTAAATTGCATAGGATTGTCGGTGACAAAAACTGACGTACGATTGACAACATAGACGACTATTTGCTTGTATCTGTTTTGCTATTATGACGGATTTGGGGGGGGGGGGGGGGTGTATTTTTTAAACCGCTCACTTTCTGTTTTCACTTGTCTCGAATGCTAAGAGACCAGTTTTACCAGCTCCAATGAAACACGTTTAATTTGTTACATTTCAATGTACAAAACAGACCCAACCTTTTGACAGTTGAGAGTCAAGGCTCCATCTCCTCCCAAATCCGATCTAAAAGGACAGCGGGGTTCACGGGGATAAAAAAATTCATATCTAAAGTAACTGCCAGAAAGAAATAGGTCTGGGAGGGGCAGTTGCTATATGGAATACACGAGGTTAATTATTGAGTACAATTTGCCTAATTCAGGAAACAAACATGTTATTTTAGTGTTATTACATTTTGCGTTATTACATTATGCGTTAGAAAGTTATTACATTTTGCGTTAACGAATTTATTACATTTTGCGTCAATTTTATTACATTTTGCGCTATTATTACATTTTGCGGCGATTATTATTACATTTTGCGTTAGTATTACATTTTGCGGCGATTATTACTATATGTGGCGAAACACTCCAAGATCGAATTTCTTTGTCAAGTAATCTCTCTGACTAGTATTGAATCTAGTTCTTTTAACTTGCGACGACCGCAATGCCCAGCCCATAGGAAGAGACACGCTTCCTGTCGGTCGTGGTTTAGGTACTTCTTTTAGGCAACAGAGATCGCAAAAAAAAAAACCGGCAAAATATTCTCAGGGTAGAGTGGAATCCCCAGTATGGTGCCACGCCTTTTTTATTTCAAAATCTAATTTTCCTGTGAGTAAACAACCAATAGATAGAGTTTTTTTTGAAATTCTGTAAGCAGTTGTATTTCTTTTTCAAATGGACTTACTTCTGGGGAGGGCTTACATACGATTGGAGGGGGGGGGAGGGGAGGCGAGGTTATTTTTAAATGGATGTTTGCAATGCATTTGCGTTTCTATTGGGTCGTGATTCCGTACGTTCTCTTTTTGGGGTATACAATACCAGAAGGCAAAGCTTTTTAAATTTAACACTTTAAACCCCCAAACAGTTCGTTTAGTCGTTTAGTGGGGTAGGGGGGTGGGACATTTTTTGTTATAACTAACAAAACAACCTCCACAGCATCAGCCTATAATCCGAAAAATTGTACTTTCTTGGCTTTAAATCGGGAGCACTTATTATCTGAAAGGTTCTTGCGTCAGGTTTTTAGGGAACTTATTTCTTGGAGGGAGGGGCTTTCCTGGGCGAGGGGGTGGGGGTTGGGGCTTTCGGATTTTACACTAGTAGTATCTTGTCTAGAATTGTTTTACACTGTTTACCACGCTCAGTACAAAAAAAGGTGAAAAGGGCTCACTTTTAGAGACTCACTATGGTAAGATTCTCCATGGGGACGAGCACTTCTGTTTCGTCACTAAGCTCTTCAGCAAGTGCCTCTCTGCTTTCTGTTGTAGATTCTGCTTCACAATCCAGTTTTGAAAGTAAAATACGACAGTTACGACAAACACCTAAAACAAATAAAAATTCAAATCAATATTAACATTGAATGGGACATTGTCATCAGTGTTTGTTTTTCCCGTGTGATGAGAAGAACTACTTTTGACAACAAAGTCACGTGAGCAGGCTGGCATATCCCTCAGAGTATGAATTTTTTGTTTACGAAAATGATCTTTAGTTTGTAAAGGAAATTACTACTTGTTTAATACCTATGTATGTTCATTGTAATCTGTACAAACCTGATCCGACGGCAACAAATACTCCTGTTCTCTGATTATCAACTTTGCTGCCCGTTTTCCAAGGCCTCTCTCTGCTTTAGGCCATCTTCTATCTTTGCTATGGCCCGATAATTTCTCAGGAACCTGGCATCGCTGAGATCCACGGCGCCATCCAGTTCCCAAGGAAGATCGGTGGTAGGGACAAATAGTGAACTGACCAATGTTTTGAGGAAAGGAAAAAACTGCTGCTCTGGCAAGAATCAAATCAACCTCTGTTTCGACATCTGAGATCCCCCATGTAGACTTATGCCCCGCTATTTCTCGAGTACAGTATAACAACGGAATAACTTCTGTCTTCTTCGCCTTATCTCTTCGCTCGTAGGTGCAGGAATCTCCGACAATAGCGCTAAAAGAACACTTCGCTCCCATACAGAAATAATGATAAGAAACACGTTTCCTTCAAACTCGCGTTCTAAGCGTTTCCCGCGCTAGTATCAAGGTTTTCTAATTTGAAAACGTCAATCAAGATCATTATCACGACCAAATGTAAAAAGTACGCCAAAGTATCCTGAGTGATGTGTTTTACGTATCGTGTTTTAAAGGTAAGCATTTTATTAGCATCTTATCTGCCAAATACATTAAATAATCTTGCCATCCTTTTTAACAGCGTTCGTTCACGAAGCAGTTTTACACATACTGTTTACATTACGGCGACAAGGAATCTACAGAAATCACGAAATGCCGACCACCAAATTAATTACCGACGTACGGGTAAAATAAATATTTCTTCTATTAATGACAGTGTTTTATCTAAGAATGAATTTTTTTGCCATGGTTTTTTAATTTCAAGAACCAATTTATATCTTAAGAACGGAGATATGTTTGTAAAGGAATTTCATAAGATATATTGGATGTTTCAACAAGCCCGCTGAAATGAACAACCAAAAACCATTGTTTACATTTGCTGATAATTTCGTTAAAATCTGGTTAATTTAGCGGCGCCTCGAAAATCTCTCGAAAGAAAACCCATGCTGAATTTTATACATAATCTATAACAGCATAAAAGGGTTCCACAGCCGAAGTTTGAAGAAATTTAGAGTTATGGCACATGGCGAAAAAAATTCTGAACTTTATCAATAAATTAGGGATTTTCCCATAAGTAAATAAAGGTATTTTTACAAAATTTGTAATTAATTCTCGAATGAAGCTCAAGTCAAGTTATTTCCTATTTTTAGAAGCTGAATACCTTGCCTTTCAAGAAAACGTATCCAAAAATTCAAGTTCTTCTTTGCACGCGAACTAAATTAAGACTTAGGTTGCCAAATTTTAGCTTTGTATTCGGTCATTTTTGGCGATCTTGTGGGCGAAATTCCCTTTTCTTGTTTTTCACGGATGTAAAGCGCTTTGAGACTAAAAAAACTAGATCAAATTTCAAGGCTAGCTAAAGGCTATTTGTAGACAAAAAATTAGGAAAATCGATTTTCCCAATTTCTGCCGCTAAATCAATTTTTTGATTGAAATCTGCTGAAAGTCGTTCTTAAATATCTCTGGAAAGAAAAGAGATATTTGAAAACTGTAAACGGCATTTTTCTTCTCATATAGAGTTCTTGAAAATATTTTAAAACGGCCACGAAAGGAAACAGGCGAATTTCATCGCAGTAGCACTTTAATAATACTTGTCAACAGGTACCAGAACATACTCGCGAGACTATTTGGCGTGGTGTTGTATCATTTCTAAGAAATAAAAAAACATTTTAGCCGTTTTATTTGACCTCGAGTTCCAAAGAAACAGAAAGCAAACACAGGTCACGTAGCGTTTGTTAAGGTCAAAGCACCCTTTATCAGATCAAATTGTAATCAATGAATTTCATTTGTAACACAGATAACAAGAGCTACAATCAAATAATGTTCATACCTTATAATAAGTAGTCAAAGCACCCTGGAAACTTTAAAAAATCCAATCGAAGCCCATCGAAAACAACATCTATTCCTCGCTGGTTTGAGTCAACTGTGCTTATCGTTAGCTTGCGTTACATAATGGATAGACCGCTGACAAGCTGTTATATTTTGCGGGCTTGATTCAACAGAAAAACGTTTATCCGTCATTTACAGTCTATTAAATATTTTATTATTGTTGTTAGTGACCCCTTCGACCCTAAATGTTTGTTAAGTAAACTAAAGCGTGACCTTAACTCGGGTGACTTTCAACAGATGCCGCTTAGGAACGAACCTTTATTTTCTTAGGGGAGGGGTGGACATTAGTCAAATAAATTGCTGCAGACTAAAACCGGCTGAAATAATCGTGCAAGAAAGCCAAAAAATTAATTTCGTTAAATGAAAATGAAACATGTGAAAAATAAATATCTAGCTCAGAAAAAATTACCCCTCCCGTCTCCCACCTTCTCAAAAAATGTTTTTTAGCTCACTTATCTAAATAAATACATCGCCTGTTGTGTCATTTGGTTTGACTATCTTTCTGTAATATTCATTGTTATTGGCTATTCCTTTATTTGAAAATATATCCTTTACTCAACAACTTCAAGATGAACTAAATGGGTCAAGTTATTATTAAGCAATTTATCAATTAGTCTTTGCTATATTTATAGTAAATATTGAGTTAAGTCCGAAAAACGTTTTTTCGACAAAAGTAGCCCTCTGGAGGTATTGTGTAACCTTAAAGCAGCTCTCCAATCAGTTGCAATAGTCAACATTTAAGTCTTAAACCCTCGTGCAAGAACACGACCCAACAAGATCTGAACTGAAACTAATATAAGGCGCCTTTCGCTTTGATGATTGGGCCTCGATGTCCATGTTGTAGAAATCGCAGATTGACCGCAGTTGTGCAACACTGAGTTTGGTCAGCTTGTTACTAGTATACAAGGAACATATATTAAGTGTATCATACACGATGGAATGAACCAGTTGGCACTGGTCTAGGATGGATGCACGAGCAAAGAAAAGGCTTTTTCCTCTTGGGCCGCCAGAAGGTCGTTATCATCGGTTACATGAGCTGACTGAGATGTCGCGTGTTTCAATTTTGCAGCGATACGCGAGAAGTGTCCCTGAATCTGCTGCGCAGTTAGGAACTCGTCAACCTGAAAGAGCCGCTGACCATTTTCCTTCCTTGCGTATCGCATGTCCCGAGATACTTTTTCAGGGTCGGATTTGTGGCCAGTATCCTGCCCGTTCTGGAACTTAGCATCCAGGTACTGGAGCTCATTGTCGTTAAAACGGCTGGCCTTCTTTGAAACTTTTTAGAACCCAGCCTTGCTCTAGGGGGGCCTCTGGGCACTCTTCATGATCAGTTGTCGTCGGGACAGCTAATGTTGTACTGACAACCTTGAGCGCCATTTGCTGTTCGGAAAGTGCAAACTCGTTTCTGAGAAGCACACCCTTTTTGACCAGGCAGTATTGGCGTACGCTAAGAAGATTTAAGAGGGTTGTTCCCTTCAGCCAACACTAGCTGTCCCGACGACAACTGATCATTAAGAGTGCCCAGAGGCCCCCCTAGAGCAAGTCTGGGCTCTAAAAAGTTTCAAAGAAGGCCAGCCGTCTTAACGACAATCAGCACCAGTACCTGGATGCTAAGTTCCAGAACGGGCAGGAGACTGGCCACAAATCCGACCCTGAAAAAGTATCCCGGGACATGCGATACGCAAGGAAGGAAAATGGTCAGCGGCTCTTTCAGGTTGACGAGTTCCTAACTGCGCAGCAGATTCAGGGATACTTCTCGCGTATCGCTGCAAAATTGAAACACGCGACATCTCAGTCAGCTCATGTAACCGATGATAACGACCTTCTGGCGGCCCAAGAGGAAAAAGCCTTTTCTTTGCTCGTGCATCCATCCTAGACCAGTGCCAACTGGTTCATTCCATCGTGTATGATACACTTAATATATGTTCCTTGTATACTAGTAACAAGCTGACTAAACTCAGTGTTGCACAACTGCGGTCAATCTGCGATTTCTACAACATGGACATCGAGGCCCAATCATCAAAGCGAAAAGCACCTTATATTAGTTTCAGTTCAGATCTTGTTGGGTCGTGTTCTTGCACGAGGGTTTAAGACTTAAATGTTGACTATTGCAACTGATTGGAGAGCTGCTTTAAGGTTACACAATACCTCCAGAGGGCTACTTTTGTCGAAAAAAACGTTTTTCGGACTTAACTCAATATTTCTAATGAGAGAACATTTCGATATACAATTGAGGATAAAAATAAGCAAAAAAATGGGCCACGAAGTTTCGAACTCATCTTGAGTTCATTATCAAGTAGATATGAGTAAAATAGCGGTCGAGTTAAGTTTAAATGCAAATAGAGGTGATAGAGTATATTAGAATATTTTAAAAGCAGTGTTTCGCGGTCAATAGCGTTCACAGTGTTAGTGCGTGCGGTATTTAATTTGGTAAATACTTTCGCACGTATCGAGTCCGCCTGCGTGTTTAGTGCTGGTTTTCTCTCGCGAATTATAAGCATTTCGTTCACTAAACAATCCAGTTTCCCTTGGCATTTCTTTAAGACGGAAAATATATTTCTTATGTCAGGACTCTCGACACCGTGGATTTCTTTTAAGTGCTTGCCAATTACAGAGGTTTTGTGTTCACCTATGCGCTGATGTAGATGTCGTGTGGTGTAACCCACATAATCAGCATCACACTGATCACATTTAAAAAAATAAACAACGCATTGATTGTTCACCAAAGTAGGCTTCTCCTCTTGTAACTTCAGCTTGTCGCCGATTTTAGCACTTGGTAAACCGGTTGTAGCTCAGTTCCAATTTTCTTCCCAAGATCTTTCAGCTGTTTGCGTACTGCGTCAGCGGATTTCTGATCTTTGAAAGGTCGTAATCCGCACGGGTTTGTTTGTTTCTTGGTCAGCTTCAAAGATTTCACCACAGGGTTGGGCTACAGAATTGACAAACGTTGCAATTGTCAAGTTGACGAGGATAAGTGGGTACTTGAGCTTTACAATCATCCGTTTGAGTTGTTCACATTCAACTGCAAAAGACTCCTTTGACGAGGAGAGACGGTATGCCCGGTTAAGCATGGTTTTCAATAGGGATCTTTTGTAGCGCTGATCAACATGGCTCTGGTAATGAAAGAGTAAGCCAGTATTCGTTTGTTTCCGATAGACGCTCGTTGTTAGTTGGCAGTCTATTTTCTCAATCATCATACCGAAGAACGGCAGCTTGTTGTTCTCGGCAATCTCCATTGTGAACTGTATACAACAGCTCAAGTACCCACTTATCCTCGTCAACTCGACAATTGCAACGTTTGTCAATTCTGTAGCCCAACCCTGTGGTGAAATCTTTGAAGCTGACCAAGAAACAAACAAACCCGTGCGGATTACTCTACCTTTCAAAGATCGGAAATCCGTTGACGCAGTACGCAAACAGCTGAAAGATCTTGGGAAGAAAATTGGAACTGAGCTACAACCGGTTTACACAAGTGCTAAAATCGGCGACAAGCTGAAGTTACAAGAGGAGAAGCCTACTTTGGTGAAAAATCAATATGTTGTTTATTCTTTTAAATGTGATCAGTGTGATGCTGATTATGTGGGTTACACCACACGACATCTACATCAGCGCATAGGTGAACACAAAACCTCTGTAATTGGCAAGCACTTAAAAGAAATCCACGGTGTCGAGAGTCCTGACATAAGAAATATGTTTTCCGTCTTAAAGAAATGCCAAGGGAAACTGGATTGTTTAGTGAACGAAATGCTTATAATTCGCGAGAGAAAACCAGCACTAAACACGCAGGCGGACTCGATACGTGCGAAAGTATTTACCTAATTAAATACCGCACGCACTAACACTGTGAACGCTATTGACCGCGAAACACTGCTTTTAAAATATTCTAATATACTCTATCACCTCTATTTGCATTTAAACTTAACTCGACCGCTATTTTACTCATATCTACTTGATAATGAACTCAAGATGAGTTCGAAACGTCGTGGCTTATTTTCGCTTATTTTTATTCTCAACTCAATATTTACTATAAATATAGCAAAAACTAATTGATAAATTGCTTAATAATAACTTGACCCATTTAGTTCATCTTGCAGTTGTAGAGTAAAGGATATATTTTCAAATAAAGGAATAGCCAATAACAATGAATATCACAGAAAGATAGTCAAACCAAATGACACAACAGGAGATGTATTTAGATAAGTGAGCTAAAAACCATTATTTTTTGAGAAGGTGGGAGACGGGAGGGGTAATTTTTCCTGAGCTAGATATTTATTTTTCACATGTTTCATTTTCATTTAACGAAATTAATTTTTTTTGGCTTTCTTGCACGATTATTTCAGCCGGTTTTACTCTGCAGTCCACCCCTTCCCCCTGCCCCTAAGAAAATAAAGGTTCGTTCCTAAGTGGCATCTGTTGAAAGTCACCCGAGTTAAGGTCACGCTTTAGTTTAATTAACAAACATTGAGGGTCGAAGGGGTCACTAACAACAATAATAAAATATTTAATAGACTGTAAAGAACGGATAAACGTCCTTCTGTAGATTCAAGCCCGCAAAATATAACAGCTTGTCAGCGGTCTATCCATTATGTAACGCAAGCTAACGATAAGCACAGTTGACTCAAACCAGCGAAGAATAGATGTTGTTTTCGATGGGCTTCGATTGGATTTTTTGAAGTTTCCAGGGTGCTTTGACTACTTTTTATAAGGTATGAACATTATTTGATTGTAGCTCTTGTTATCTTTGTTACAAATGAAATTCATTGATTACAATTTGATCTGAAAAAGGTTCCTTTAACCTTAACAAACGCTACGTGACCTGTGTTTGCTTTCTGTTACTTTGGAACTCGAGTTCAAATAAAACGGCTAAAATGGTTTCTTATTTCTTAGAAATGATACAACACCACGCCAAATAGTCTCGCGAGTATGTTCTGGTACCTGTTGACAAGTATTATTAAAGCTGTATTGTTTAAATATGTTTATTTGTTATTCTTTTGTGAGTTTCAAGCATCACGAAGCCGTTACGGCGAAGCTCAAATTTCACGAAAGTACTCCTTGCATTTCGGGCGGTTAAAAATCGTCTTTTTAGTTTCCCATGGTTTTGAAAACGGATTTTTAAAGAAGAAACAACGCTCTTTCACGTGGTATAAGCTTTTACACCTTAGCTCATGTACCAGGCAATGATTTTAGGCGCTGAATTTTGTCAATTTTGCCTTGCGTGAAATGTATCAAAATGATGCAAAGAATTAAAAATCTCCCAAATATTTAATATTGATTCAAACGTACAAAATATCCATTCAAAATGTGTATAATTATCTATTCTTTTTGATGATGCATTTGTTGTTTCGAAAGAGATCGTTTTGATTTTGAAATTGAGGTGTTTGAAGTGTGCGGTATCAGACCCCTGAAACCGCTTCCGAGAGTTGCAAAATCAAGATCACTTCCGTACGCCTAAAATATTCATCGAATCGAAGTAAAGTATATATTTATAGTTATAGTTCACCTAGGGCTATGCTGTGAATTTTTTTCTAATTTTTCGAATTTATGCTAATGTGGGCCCGCGGTTGAAATTTCGAATAAATACGGTACTTACTCTGATGAAAACGAACATTCGTGGAGGAAAAGCAAATATATCTATGAACACGCGTGTGGTCGCGCGTGATGACACGTGAACGGGCCGTACCGCTGACTGAAACGGCAGGCTCAATATAAATCCAAGATGGCGGGGGATAGCGGCTGTTTATTTCCAGTTAAATTTATATCATGTAAACTGGCTGAGAGAACTGTCCCTCCGTGAACTTTGAATAGCTCTTTGAATGACTTTATTGACAACCTGTTTATACCTTTTACGAAGTATGAACCACGATGGATTGGCTGAGTTCAGCGCGCCTCAAAACAACAGTACACATGTCAACTGAGATCGAAGTACAGCAAGAAGAACAAAATATTCAGAAGAAAGCATCTAAGTGTCGATAAGTGGCATGTATGTAGCATTACTTTCTTGTTTCTTAACTTTGATGTGCCTAGATGTTGGATTGAGCGAGCTTGTGAAGAAAATCTTTCGCTGTTGTATTTACATTCGCTATCACAACATTACCGAATTAAGAAGCTTATATGGCTCTGAAAATGCTCCGAAAAATGCCCTAGGTGCCTAAGTCACGTGTGTTTAGCTCCTCAGTACGGATAAAATATATTGGTCCCCAAACATTTTGTGCCATTTTTGTGAAGTTAAATGATGGATTTCATTACCCATGTAAGAATAATGTATATAAGTTGTTGCTCATGGGATATATTTGGCACTAATTGAAGGCTATTTCCAGCAGTACGAAATGTGTACCTTCCAAAAATCTGTTTGAGGAGAAGAAATCAAATTGAACAGTTGAAGTAAATTATTGTACTTAAAGCCTTGTAACCACAGAATATAATGCAGTGAATTTTATTTTCAGAAGTCTTTTTTTCTTGTGGAACTGGTCATTCAAAGTCAGCTAATTAAATATGCATAAATTAGTGAAAAATGGTCAATTTTGCCAAAGGAGCCATAACTCCAAGGGAATAAAATATTTTGAGCTAATGTTTTGCCACAGTGAATAGCTCACCATACCCAGCATTTATGCTAAGTTTGGGCGAAATCAGGGATTTGAGCTGTATTACCTATTGCCTGGTCCACTCTTGGATGCACACATAAAATAAAGCGTCGAAACAGGGAAATTCTCATGTATGAAAAATTCTGGGTTGGGGGCTCCTTTAGCGTCTCTAAACCCCTTACCCCCATTCTCGGACCAAGAAAGGCTCAAAAAACCTACCCAAATCAGACTAAGCAAAGACGAGAAGGTCTAAGCTATTGTGAGCCACATTTATACTACAACATCCACAAATTATTTTGTAACAATTCAAAACGAACTTATTTAGATAAGCAGAATGATTTGAATTACACGTAAGTTTTTCCTATCTCAGATAAAACAGCAAAAAAGAGAACCTAGATTCAGACACGTACTTTTTTGTGGTTTGCAACGATAAGAAATGGAATCAGCAAATTTTTCGTAAACTAATTTACCCTCCGGAAATATGTTCGTCATAAGAAGACGTAAAGTTACATCAACAATAGATAAATTGAAGTATTTCAAAACATCAAAAAGCCTATCGGATAGGTTTTTTGAAGTTTCGACACTACTGCCTGAATGATATCAAGGTACTGTAGGTCTCAAGCCTTCTTTCTTTTATGACTAAGGTTGATATTCTAGCCACTTCATGTCCATCAGTCTCACCTGTTGGTCCGTTTGCTCCATGTTTTCCATCGACTCCATTAGCGCCAGCAGGGAGAACACTGCCGAACGTCTGGTTCAAGGTCGGAGCACTAAGATCCAATTGGCTTCCATTAACGAATACAATTTTGCGGCTAAAAATTGTCAAGTTTTTCATCCCTCTCATTTTAACGGTCCCCTGAACATAAAGACAAATAAAACATAAAAGAGCTTTATGCATTAGATAAAAAGTCTAGTTTGATATCAATATCTGTTTATTTCCAATCATGTAGAACATATTCTTTCCTCAATATAAATTTTTCCTATATTTATGAAAGGTAAAATTACGTGACTGCCAGCCAGAAAATATAAGTTCCATTATTTTAAATCCATGTCAATAAGGATGCATTCTTATAATTTTTGCTTGCAGATATAGATTTATAATATAGATAGGAGTCTACGCGCGCTCTGATTGGCTAAAAACCTATGTTTTATCAGAGTATAAAACATAGAAAAATCATGTTTTATTGTTTTTCGTCAGCTTTCCTCGAGTGCTTCGCGCGTCGTTGACTGTTCGTTGGCTATAACCACTCGTATCCAACAAGGGCGAATGGAATAATTGTTTTATTAAATTCCTTTTAAGTATAAATCCACTGGACATTTCATTTTGATGTAAACGAAGTGAGGCGCGAAAAATTGTGGCGCGGTGTCCACTGCTTGAGTTGAATGAAACTCGCAAGGAAAGCGAGCGAGAGAGTTTTCTTTCGAAGACTTTTCTTCGACAATCTCCTCTTAAATCGTCTATTCATGCTGGAACTTGATTGTGACAACAATTAAGGTTTACGGGAATATCCGAAGCAATAGCTTTTCGGGAAATTATACGCCTTGTTCAAGTCGAACGAAGCAAGGGACGGATGTCATCGAGACTACTATATTATGCTGAGACGAAATTGTACTCGGTGCAGTTGGTGAAGTTTATCGAAGTTCAAAAAGACAAGATCAAGATTAAAAGGTAACAAACTTACCTGAAATGCTTAGCCTTATTTTACGTCGAATACTGAATGAAATTGTGTCAGTTTTCTGGTCTTCCCGTAAACTATTTTCTGCTTTTCATTTTTGTTTACTCGCTCTTGTTGTACATATTTTTAATTAAACTTTTCACTCGCGGTGTCTAAAATCTATATCATAAAGCAAAGAAAGAAGCCTAAGCCATGTTTTATACTGTCATAAAACACTCGGGGCATTTGAGAACACTCGAGAAATGTAGAAAACATTCGCCTGCGGCTCATGTTTTCTACATTTCCCTCGTGTTCTCAAATGCCCGTCGTGTTTTATGACAGTATAAAACATGGCTTAGGCTTCTTTATTTGTTAAATAGACATACGAATTTGGAATAATATTTTATAAAATAACATATATATTTTTCTTTCGTCTTTAGTGTAAAAGAAGCATATTAAACGACGTTTTTTTAATATCTGTATTTGTTTTTCTTTACTAAAGCCGGAGTTTGGTATAAACTTCAATATGTACCTTTACATATACCGTGTCGGCCATAACCGTTAGCTGGATATTATTAGAAGACTCTTGAATTTCATCAAGATTGACATTTTTCTTATTTTTGAGATGCTCTCGAATGTAGTCCATGTGTACTTTCCGACCAAGTACCTTGTAACCATCTATACGCAAAAAAGACAAAAATAAAATAAATAAGCATGAATTTAACACAATCGCAAGTATAATTTTAACCAAGTCCTGGATTTAAACCTTATTTTCAAATTTTTTTTGAAACTTCCGAAAAATTTTGAACGATTATTATCCTCCGGGATTCGTCTCTTTTAAAACACCTTACATTGATCCTGTTTCCTCTCAAAACAGGATTCTTCGAAAGCGTTGTTGTATAAACTCAGCTATTAAATAAGCTTTTTCGCCTTTTAGGATCAGCAATATGTTTCGCGTAATTGACAGTCAGTCAATCAACCAAGCAAGCAATCATGAAAGGAGTAATGTCACGGAGATTCCGCAGATTTTTGGTCTAAAAACTGTTCTGAGATTAGTGGTAGGCAACTTAACCCATACAAAAACTTATGTTTGAACCTCTAAAGGAAGAAATAGCCTTAATTTGCGGATAGAAATGAAGCTACGAAAATATATATCGATTATTTGAAGATGCGCGTAAACAACTTGAAGAAGTAAGCCTTACATTTTCAAGTTGCAATCCGTTTCCATCCTAGCTATCCGCAGCCAAAGTCGCTCGTTAACAGTTTCGGTTCTCTAATATAGCAATTTTTAATAAAACTGGACTATTATTTTTAGGTTTCCTGCGACACAAATATAACTTTGGCTTTTAAAAAATCAGTGTCCTAGTTCCTTTAAATAATCCATCGATCGATTATCTTTGTGTTACCTGCTCCGTCGTGAACAACTGAGGGCGTTTCGAACCACCTCATGTTATCAAATTCAATATCCTTGTCGAATGCTTTAGTACCAGCAGTCAAAGACGCACAGCCTTCCCCTAAAAATGTCGTAATAAAGTTACAAGTATCATGACAAATACCTTAATCAGATTATTAATTTAGTCATTTTTTGTGTATCAAAGTAACCAAGTGCTCTCCAGATTTGATCGACAATAACCTTGAGGTTTGAAATTCCGTGTAATGCTTGGCTTTCTACTGTCACGTTTTTTTAAATGCGTCAGTGTGAGTTGATTTAAATGAAAGGCCATAGTATCAAAATAAGGTGGAAATCTGTGGAAGGTCTGCGTGTAGGGAAAGTTGAACCACAATCAACTTTTTTCCAAAGACGCAAGTCCATATATTTTTCTTTATTATTCATTCAAAATATTTCTCTGTTTCTGATTGGCTTTCGGTCCCCGGTTAATTCCAGCTAACCAGCTAGCGCCGACCAAATTTGGAAGAAATTCCAATATCAAAAATTAATGGATCGTAACCTCGTTCCCAAGAATCGCTAACGTCACGCTACTGAACGGCTTTGCTGCCGAGAAGAATGGCCGCTAGATTTGAGCATTACGAAAAGGTAAAATTTTAAAGTTATTAGAAGACAAGGAAAGTCAAAACACGGAAAAAGCAACGAAGGGGAGTCGATCGTTTTTGATAGCGTATCTTCAAGAGGAAAAGATCCCTGATCCAGCCACAGCGGAGGACTTGGAGCGGTTTTACGAAAATTTTACATCGATGTAAGCAAGAACGATGGAAACCTGTACTCGAAAACATCGCTTTGTGTCATCGATTTAGCTTCAATAGACACTTCAAGCAAGTCCTAAATATCGACATTATAAAGGACAAGAAATTTAATGAAGGTAACCGAGTTTTTGAAGTTTAAATCAAATTTAAAAGCGAACGTTGTTATGTATTTGTCTACTTTGCCTACTGTAAGAACCCTATTAAACTCATTTTTGTGCATTTGGAGCTCTGGAAATATTTTGAATGAATAATAAAACAATTATTGAATTCGGCTTTCGTATGATATGAAGAATTATGCAGATCTCGGAGGGTGTTACTCAACCTCATCCAATAATTGCTAAATATTTTACTGTGCACGAGTCAGTAAGACAGCAAAGTCACTAAAATACTCGATTAACTCTACTTGTTAGAAGCAAAACAACGCATCAGGTTTTCTCCAGCTGTAGACTTAAGCAAAATTGTAATTTTACTTTGGAATGCTGGTTGAGTATATTTCCGACATTTTTCTTGGTTCAGCAGATAACATAGTGATCAACATGTACATCAAAATGCCTTGCAGCAGGGTTGGTCTTATAAGTTCAATGAGTAATTGTTGAACTGTACTTTCAAATAGTGCAAGGAAATATCTTGTTATTCCTTTACAATAAAAAATCTAAGAATAGTATCACCTTCTTCGCAGTTTTTGCCGTGATATCCAACTGGGCAATCGCAGCGGTAATCTGCCACAAGGTCCACACATGCCCCGCCATTCCTGCAGGTTACGGATGCACAATCGTCGACATCTAAAATTTTAGAAGTACTACAGTCATCTCGAAAACACAATGAAAAGTTACAAAAATGCTCCTTCCCTGATCCAAGAAATAGTGAGCCCTTCGAAAAAAAATCATGCCACTTAAAGCCCCCTACGCCTCCCCCCCCCCCCATCACGTATTAACGCTCATGTTGGATGTTCAATTAACTAAATAATAATAACTATGATGATGATTATATTATTATTATTATAAAAAATAAGACCAAACAATAGCTAGGCGAATGAAGGAGTTGTCTATGGCGTTAGGGTCACCACTGTTCTTTTACGCTATACGTCAGGAAAAGTAAACGCTCGTGAACCACGCACATGGCCGAACGTGATAAAGTAAATGTAGCGCTATGACAATGAAACCCAATAACAATCTGAAAAAAAAAACAAATCCTACAACTAATAAAAAATGCTTTTTTTTATTCACGGCACTATTTAGATAGCGAGGCCTTGTTTATGTAAATAGGTTGTCGCATTCTCTGTAGTTCCAAACATATTTGCAATTGACTGTCTCAACAAATTAGTGAGTATTACTTGTTTCACAGTTCCTTCCGGAGAATCCTCGTTTGCATTCACAGTTATAAGTTCCCGCATCATTGACACATGTAGCTCCATTCTGGCATGGATTGCTCGCACATTTTTCTGAAAATAAGATCGAATTAGCCTTTATTTTGTAAAGATGTAGATGCAAAGCAAATAATTTTTGATATTCAAATAACTGACGATGAACAGGGTGGGGGTCAGACGGCATTGGGGATGGTGATAGTAGTGGTGGAGAAGTATTGATGATGATGATGATGATGATGATGATGATGGTGATGATGATGATGATGATAATGATGATGATGATGATGATGATGATGATGATGATGATGATGATGATGATGATGATGGTGATGGTGATGATAATGATAATGATGATGATAATGACAATGATTTTCCTTTTGTAATCGAGCGCAAACCCACAGACCTACATGGCAATTTTAATCGCAACTCACCGATCAGAAAACAGGCCCTTGCTGCAATTCTTCCAAGATTTTGCATCAATTCTCGAAAGTCATTCATCATGAAAACGTCATCAGCATCTGTGATTAGCATCAGTTGATTCATAAGATCTGGTTGACCAATACCCACAGCAAGAATATAAGCTCCATTATTCCTCAAGCGCTGGGAAACATCGGTCAAGGCATAGAAGTCTGAACGTAAATAACCAGTACTTATTAGTATAACAACCTTAGGGACGCCCTGTCGTCCTCTTTTGAGGAGCTCAATAGCTGCTACACGCAGCGCTTCGTCGAACCGTCGCCGTGTGCCACGTTGGGGAGGTAAAGCATGGACAGCTCTTGCGAACTCGTCCTTTGTGTCATACCGACGAAGACCTGCCTTTACTGACGCCGAGTCACTGTAAAGAACTATGGTTGCTTGACTGTGACCTGGTCCTATGCCTAACATTTCCGCTAGGTCTATCACAAAGTCCTTCTGTTGTGCATATTCTCCAGGGCCTCTACTGCCATCTGCACTAACAAGAAACGCCACGTCCACAGAAGTACCGCATGCCGCTGTAAGACAAAAATACAGACAATTAACGTCATCTTTAATTTCTTTGGGCACCAATCTTCGTATTTGACTGGTCTTTACCGATAACCTACTTTAATCTTTGTATTTTTAGTAGAAGTCTTTATTAACACTAAATGATAAACTGTTGCAAACACAAACCCGAAACAGGCGCGCAACATTTCAAACAAATGGGAAAATAAATAAAAATCAGAAAATGTGATGAAAATTATTAAACAAATACAATGGATGTTTCAGAATCATGGAGAGAATCTCCTTTTCAAATCCAATACCCGTATGTTTTCAGGCTTCAAAATGGTACTGAACTTAATATATGAAAAAGGACCTGAAAATAAAGGGAACGCCTAAGGTAAATAAGATGATGTTAGAGAAATAAAGATTACTCCATACTCCAGTCGCTGCCCGAGTCATTTTCATCTTGGCACTGTGCGACTCACGACAGATCTGTTGACCAGATTTATTGTAATCATATATACGGCAAAAAGTTTTCCCCTTCAATGAATATACCGTTAAAAAAATGTCATAGCCTACTTACCAGTATTCTAATAATCTATGAAGCTCGTATTCATTGCCATCTTTATCGTTCTTTAGCTTGAGATTTTAAATTCACTGAGGTAATAATTATTGAGTTCCACAGCGGAGTTAAATTCGATTTTCTTCGCCTTCCTAAGTCTTCCTGGATAGTGTAAACATCTTGTTGAGTTTTATAAAGAGCGATTTTTGCTTTCTTGACGTAAAATTAAGTGAACTATTCAATTGAACACAAGTTAGAAGCAAACCTTTCTTCTTTTTTTAATTTTTCAAAGCCCGCGATTTGTGTGCAACGGCTGCCGTGCAACCCTGTACGTTCACGGCACCACTAGTGACATTTTATCGTTCGCGTTGTTGATTGGACGAACGATGTTTTTTCACTAGTAAAATTCCATCGTTCGTGTTTCTGTTTGGCCAAGCTCTGAATCAGTACGATTTTTACTTCCTACGATTTTCACGAGTAAAACTTACTACCTATGAAATAAAACCAGCTAGCTTTATTCAGCATTCGGGACCATCCCACTGAAAAACGAAGTGAACGAAATAGTTCTTCTCGTTATATTTTTGACATTATACTGATAATTTGTGTTATATGTAGCGAAAAACGGTAAGGCCGTATTGAAAATGAAAATCGGAATACTAGCAAGCTCTTTTAGTTTTGAGTTTGTGTTTTTATAGTTATATTTCTGAAAATATAATATTGTTTAACAATAAAAATACAACCAATACTACGTTACACAAATACATATTTGTGTTTTATTTTAAATGTTTACGAAAACATGCTTTTTGTGTTGGTGTCGTAATATCCTGTATTGTAATATGTGTGTGATCGTAATATATAATCATGGGATATAAACTCGAAAGAATATTGTTAAAGTTTAGGGCAAGCAAAGCGAGAGAGTTAGTTGAAGCGTTGTAACCACCTGCAATTGCTGGTGACCTGCAATTGTTTATTATACTCTTACTTATAGGTCCAAAAGCGATTTAATTGTGGATCTCTATTAACTCTGAGTTTCTTGCATATACGAATAATCATTGAGAAATCGTAATGACAGTTAAAAATGTATTTCATTACTTGATGTTCAAAACCAATGGGAAAAAAACAACAAATCAATGACTAATTGCTGGTGCGTAAGGTTACCCGCCTAAAGCAACACCCCTTTTTTGGTCGCCTACACCCTACGCAGCAGAAAACAACGCTATATGACCTCAGCCTCTGTAACTCCAAAGGTTTACGCTTCGCTAGATCTCGACCTTCCTAAAATCTGCCTTTTCCTTTGAGTTCATTAGCTATTCATCCCAACGATCAATCCGCCTAGTCAAAAGTCGTTCAATATATTATTACTGAAGTTTTACTGAGATAATCACCGATATTATCCATTAGTTATGTACTTGTAGAGTAATGGATACAGCCTAAGTTTAATACTGATCGTTAGTTAGGCGCTCGTTAACTTTCTTTAAACAGTTTATCAAAAAGGCACTGCCATTGTGAAACGGCAGAGATGGTAACGAACCTATGTTGTTAAAAGATGCAAGAGTGGGAAAATTAACAGTAGTTGACATCTGAACTGAAATAGTCCCTCTGTACACGTAAAAAGAAGAAATCCAGCTTACTCCTCTAAAAAGGTTTTCCTTTTAATGTACACTTCGCTTGATCAATTTAGGACTTTTCAAAGGTCTTAATTGCTCCTGGAAATTAATGACACGCTGGAATTAAGGCAGAAAAGGATTGGGTTTCCATTCATGGAATAACTTTTTAGTTAAAATGAACAGGTCGATTTTCAAAAGATGTGAAGGCAAAAACACTTCACCGATCACATCTGTCCTTTGCTTAAGCATTAAGAAAGAGATGAACTGGATATTAAAAGGGATTAATTAAAAAAAATAATAATTCTTTGTAGCTTGTTAGGTAATTTTTACCAGCTTCCGGTAAGGAAATTTCGGTCAATATCCGGGATATCATTTAATTCGTGGGTTCTTAGGTAAAGAAAGCCTAGGCACATAAAGTTTCATTATACGTCCTAGCAGTATCCACAGAAATTTGCAAAAAAGTGCAAAAGAACACAAGAGGGCAAAGGTTGGGAAACGCATTGTTGAAATCCAAAATATTTGATCGCAAAAACGATATTGGTCGGAAAGAGTTTGGATTGTTGTTGTTGTTGTTAAAAGCCGAGGCATCTTAAATATTGAGAGGTCTATCTTCTTTTTTTTAAGAAATTTTCTTTTGGGGTGTGTATGTTCTTTCACCGATGATATTTTTGACAGGGTATTTTGTGGTTGTCTTCTTCATAAAATGATCTCTAGGTAACCTCGAGGAATCATAAAGGTACCCGCTCACTGATTGTTAGGGGGTCTTCCCATATTTAGAAAGGTTAAATCTACGCATCGAAGGAACAAGTATTTAGAAATTTTCCTTTAACAAAAAAGTTCACATTAACAACGGCCAAAAGGAAGACTACATAAAGGTCTTAACAGGAATTTGCCTCAGAGTCTATTCAATTGTTAAAATGAGAAATATTGTTTGGAGCTTGATATAACATTTAACCATTGCGTTAGAGGCCATAATGAGTATGAGACGACGGAATTGCAATTATTCTTTACAGTGCTTTATGTTTAGGTTTCAAAAAAGGCATGAAAGTTAAAGAATTAGCAAAAACCTTATAAAGCAAGACAACTGACGAAAGATAACTGAAAAAAGAAGAAAGAAAGAGAAAAAGAGAGCCTACCTTGCCCGAGTCCAAAGTCCACCATTTGGACGATAAGAAAGATTGACAGAAACTCGGAAGGATTCATCGCCATTAAACCTTCCGAAACTCTATTTGTAAACGTAGTTCTCTTTTAACAGAGCCCAAACGATAAGCATCCGAGCAGTTATCACTACGATAAATATTAACGTCTTTCTTTATTTATGGTATTGACATGATATGTCAGAATTACGTTAAAGAGGATGCCGGGCAAGAGGGCGTGGGGTTGCTCAGAGGTGGCAGCCGAGGTGATACATATTTCTTTCTAACACAAGATCATAGCAGGTCACAGAGAACGGTCGTGAGGTTACCTGTTAACTCTTTTTGAAGCCCCCTTAAATGTGTCAACTTTCTGTTCTTGAATTTTAATGTGGAGCTTCATTTCATTTGTTTAGTTTGAAACTGAAACGTTATGTTATCAAATTTTCGTTTTCTTGTTCCTGGCGATGGTTGCCATGGATTGAGTATAAGCATTCTCAAATAACATTTTAACCGAATATTATTATAGCTGTTTTCCTTATCGAATGATAGCCAGGTGACCGTGGTAGACCACAGAGGTACCCGTTCATTCTATGTTGCGGAGTATCTCTGCGGTTCAAAATGTTAGATATGAGCATCAAAAGAACAGTTATTTAGAACATTTTCATTTAGAAAGTAGGACTAATTGACAACGACTAGTTGAAATACTACAAAAATAATTTATTATGAATCTGCCTTTCGGTTAGCTTGTTTCAGGCGTTCGGTTAGCTGGCACGAAGAACAGCGAACGGAAAAACAAAACGCGCCTGGAACAGGCTACCAAATTATAAAAATAGGTCACCAAGGGTGACATGAGTCTAATGCCGTATGGCATAGTGATACAGATTGCGCGGTTTTCGTAAGCCGGTTAAAATTGGTTAGAGGTTTGTGTTCGGGAGTTTAATTTAAAATGCTTATAGCAAGCTAGGGGCATCGTGGATGATTATGGATGAAAACGAAACAGTCATAAATGTTATATGCTTCACAAAATTTAAAGTATGAACAGGAGTTGTTACTTCTTCCGTATTGTCCGTAAAAGCAGAAACGATTAAACATTTGGACAAGATTGCGTGACGATTTACAAAAAGCATGTTCATTACAACAAGGGTTGAAGAACTTCACATCGTTTTCTTTCAGATTTTTCACCATTTTGATGATGACTCTTGAAACAGATTTTGCAATAAAAGCACTTGAAATAGTGACTGTTACTCCATTGTACTGTAAGCACTTAGTGACAGATTTTCCTAAAAACGGGTGTAAATGCTCACGTCAATATAATGATGACCTTTTGAACGCTGGAAACTAGGCAATTATTATCGAGCTACCATACACAGGAGCGAAGACTGTTTATCATGATGTACAAATTTCGCGAATCATCACTTCCATATCAATGTAACCATTTTATGATTTTTCTAGCTGTAAGAAGAACTTAAGATCTCTGAGAGTCGTAAAAGCATGAAATTCGATTTCAGTGTATGGCAAAGGCCGGGACAGTGTAATACTGCAAAGCGGCCAAACAAACGCATTTTGATTTAGTCGCGTAACTTGATTTACATTTATCCATGTACATCTTTTATTTTTGAAGGTTTTTGTTTGCACTGTAAAGAAAAAATTGGTCAAAATTCGAATGACCTAAATACAAAATACGAGGTAAAGTTTTCTATTTTTTAAAACAAAATAAATATTTGGTCGCATTGTGTAAATAAACGCGAGTCGCCGTCGAAATATTTTTTCTCAAAGACGTCTTGCTTTTTAAGCAAGACGAAAACACAAGTGCTTAACTGAACTGAAAACGAAGATTTATTTTCACAAAAAGCTTACAAATGTCTTAACTGGAAAATTATTTCGTCCTGTTCAAGTGTTGAATAATCGTGACTTGAGAAAGAACTTTTAATTATGCGTGGGAACACGTGTCGCTGATTGGCTGTTTTTAATTGAAACTAATCGTGCGTGTCCGTACGGAGTCCGTTCTTGCAGCTGATCATTGTTTTCTACATTACAGCGAACGATTATCGATCCCGAACCATTCCCTTGGGATTGCTAACAGCTTTTTTCATATAACAAAGAGTCTAATGCGCATACGCAAAGCGCACGCAAGCATTAGACTCAAAAATGAAAGGGAAAATGAGAGCCCCGTATTATATTTAACCATAGCCATTTGCCATTAACCATGCCAGTGTGGTTAGCACTACTGTGCTAATTGAGGACACTTTAAGTAGATAAACAAATATTATAAATCGAACAGAAACGTGTTTAACACCCCAACTGGCAGGAAGCTCTTCTGTTGGCTATTTACTAAGCGTGGAGAAGTTGAATTCGGGTCGACCAAACACAAATCCATCAAGCGGCAGGTCGTGAAGTTGCCTGTTAACTCCTTTGTTTCTCAATTACATTCGAGAGCGATCTAAGTTTGTTTTTGAATTGTAATGCGGTATTCCGTTCTATTTGATTAGTGTAAAACTTAGAAGCTACATTTTCAAATGAAACTACCATAATATCGCAATGGTTGAAATTGGACGACAGTACCAAAAAATCTTTCAAAAGAGTTAATAAACAAAGAAAAAATGAAAATTGAATACGGCTTGTTTTAACCCTCGGACGTACAAGCCAACTCACACCCCCACCATCGTACAAGGGGGGGAGGGGGTGGATGGAACCCCTCCCCGGTGTTTTCGTTATATTAAGGCGTAGCGAAATTATTTTGAACTGAGAAGAAAGCCCTTAGCGTACTCTACAAGATGACATAATTTTAATTGGCTGTGACGTCATATGACGTCACGTGACGTCATTAGAGCCGCCATCTTGGATCCGCCATCTTGGATTTCAACATTTTCTTAGAAAGTCAGAAAATAAGGGAAATTGATGCAAAATCAAGCCAGAATGCTTACGGAATGTGAAAATAAACACATCTTGCACTTCTGTTTTAAAAAACTGGAAATAATGAGGAAAAATGGTAAAAATGACGATTTTTGGCAAGACCTGCTTGTATTTATGACGTTGCCATGGCAACGTCACACACCACGGATACATGGTTGACATGTCAAAATTTCCGCAAAGGATGAATGAACAGCTACTGAAAGTTTCAGCATTGTAGAGTAAATCGTTTTTTCAAAATTTGGGAAAAACCTTATGGTGGGGGGGGGGGTGGCATCCACCCCCCCCCCTTGTACGTCCGAGGGTTAAAAGAGTTAACTTATAGCAGCACTTTTTATATTCAGTTATTGTGAAAAAGTGCTAAATATTGCTAAATTCATATATATGCAACAAGATGGTTATATAATTGTGACAAGTTAGATAACCAATAAATATTGAGACAGCATGCGCGTGGGTGCCGTTGTGTTTCTTCTCAATTACCTGGCATTTTTCTTCAAGGTGATAACCGTTTCATTACTAACATAAGATCATAGCAGGTCACCGAGAACGGTCGTGAAGGTACCTGTTTTTTTTATTTTTATTTTTTTATTTTCTCTCTTTAATTCGACAGTGATCTAAGTTTCTGTTGTTGGCGAAGATTTTGTGACATCAAGCAAATTAAAGAAAGGAAAAAATAAGACATTATTTACCGGCCTAGGTCGGTCCGTATAATATGAAAATTTGTACCTTCGGTTTAAGAAAATGTTATAATAACGGATAAAGGACTAAAATATTTTAAGAAAAAGTGTCATTTAGGAAGCGTTAACTTGCAATAGACTAAGCAGTTTCCCCCTCTTTACCTATACTAAATAATTACCCAGGGGGGGAGGAGCACTTCCTATAAATGGGCTAATGGGGATGTGCCGCTGGATGGAGTCGCATTTTCACGACTGGACTGACTATAATGGGGTCGCTTTATCAAGCATTTTTTATAGGGTGACTAGAATGGGGTCACACTTTTCCTGGATTTTGAGAGTAAGAAAATTCTCGCAAGTTGTGATTTATAACCTTGAAAATACGTGTCTGTTAGAGTTCGTCTGTTTGACGTGCCAGTAGTTGAATAGGTGTGTTCGTTTCTTTGTTCGATTTTGTTATTTCCCTCCCCATGTGTCAATTCATTTTAGAATGACCTAGTTTAAAGGATTTATACGGTAGACGCAAAAAAGGGACTAAGTTGGGGTCGTGAAAATTACATTTACCCAAAAGTGACTAAGATGGGGTCTATAATTGGCCATAGAATATGACTATAATGGGGTAGGGGTTCTGAGAGGCCAGCGGTACATAACCAACAAAAATTGACCCAAGTACCCCCCCCCGGGGGGGGGGTAATTACAACACATTAAATACGATTGAAACCTTATATCGAGTGCTCGCCTCCTCAAGTAATTTCATATTCTTTCTTTTCGCGGCAGTCGCGGTCGACTTAATTACTTTTTTTAAGCCAAGCTGAGAAGGAGTCGTTGGCGTAGCCACATACCAAGAAAATGTGGTTGACCCATGAAGCTGAAAAAAAAAAATGCTTGTCATGTGTTTGTCCGTCCATCCCGCCACCGATTAGTCCGCGTGAAATTGGCATTAGCGAAAAGGGGCAACATTAGTAACTGTGGAGCTTCGATTTGAGGCCTGCCTAGATTAGGAATATTAAATGATGTGGACGTTTCAGTTAAATCCAAGTTAACGAAGTGACGGCATGAAAATATAGCATTATTTTTATTTGCAGTTTACACTGTGTGAGTTGGAAAAAACGCGAGTGGAGCGAATTTTACTCCAAAATATTCCTCGCATATCTCTTCTTTTTTCTGTAAGTTTATGACAGACGAAAAACGTTTGTGGTGAGACACCAACTAATTGTTCGAAATGGCGTAAAAGTTATTTCATGTGCGATAAGTCGACTGAAACATTTTACCAGTCGATTTAAAGAATAGTTTATGGAAACGTTCTGGTACAAGGCAGCGGTGTAAGATGTTCTCAGCTGAGTTTATAAAAATTACTGAGTGTTGTGGCTATAAGCTGGGTTGCTTTTTTGGTCACATAATTTTAGCT
>NC_135759.1:7064496-7134496 GCF_052425735.1 Oculina patagonica
CATCCATGAGAAGTAGAAATAACAAAGTACGGCTTGACGAAGACCTCTTTTATGTTAACGACGCTAGAGAACAAGGGTGATTTTAGGATATTTATTTCTCAGTTACTCTACACGAAACAAGTTTCTATTGGGAAAGAAACTGGACCATTAAACTTAAATATTCGCAGTCTAATGGTTAGACATAATTTAAGGTTTTTACCGCGCATAATTTCACGCGTGGTGAGCGCGCACATTTAAAATGGCGGCGTTTTCTTTGCGGCTGGACCTCTCCAAAATAAGAAAGAATCGTCGAAAACGCGAATTTAGCAAAGAAAATTGACAATAATCATGGTTGGTGATATTATAACAATTTATTGGGTTTAAACAAGGTGCTGTTGCACCCCCCATTTTTATTTCAAAATTTTAGTTTCTATAACCATAAACAATCAATACAGTATGGGGCCCAGTTTTCGGCCACTTTTGACGTAAACTTGTATTTCTTATCTCAGAAGAACCGCAGGAACTTGAAATTTCGCCCAGAGCTAACTACATTATTCAGCTTTTTGTTGTGGAGCTATCGACCGGTCAATAATTAATTCGCCCGAGCAATAATATAAATAAAAGCTCCGTTTGTGGGCCCAGTTCTCGGCCACCCGGACCCAGTTTTCGGCCACCAAAAAGCTTGTGCGTAATTTTCTATATAAAAAGTTTCAATTAATTTCCACAGTCATAAAATCACTCTGTAAACTTATTTATGTTATGTCGATCCCAAATTATTTTGTGAGACTTTGTTTCACTTTGGAAAAGAAGGTTTTTAACGTGCCTAGTTGCTTGCCTATGTGCAGGGTCTGGCAAACCCGCAAAACTACGTTGTGTGACCAATGCATTTAGATGGTTTATTTTGCAGTGAAAAGGTCTTGAAAGAGTTAGGTGTTGTAGAAATAATAGAAAAGACAAAAGTCAGCTCAAAACTTAGATATTTAATTGAACTTTATTTTTAAAACATTTCTCTGTTTCATTATTGCTGCAGCAGATGAAATTATTTTAAAAACAAAAGCGCTAAACTGTGATAGCGAGCAGGGTGGCCGAGAACTGGCAAATACGCAAAAGTCGCACGAAAAAAATGTCGAAGTAAATTAAGACCAAAATATACAACGGTTCAACAAAAAGTTAACTTAAGCAGAAAGCTGAATTATTCTAAGTTTTACATGCCAAAAATAAGCTTGTTTAGTAGGGGCTCACGGACAAAATACGAATTTAACTACATCCATGAATTTTAAGGAGCCGTAAACAAACACGTTTTCGACAAAAACAAATTCACCTACCTTCGCATAAACTCGACGTGTGAGTTTTCTATAGCGAGTTGAAAGATCAAACTCAAGATACTAAGAGCACAAAAATCAGTCTATCGTTTGAAGGAAATAACTTTTTCTTTTAATTCAACTGTGGCGTGAAAAAACGCGTCGAACACAAAGTGGCCGAGAACTGGACCCGGCCGAGGACTGGGCCCCATACTGTAGGCGAAGTTTGACAAAAATCTCAGTGCAGGTTATATTTCAGTGGAATAACCTTAAAGCAATTAGTAGAACTATCTATGAATTGTCAAATTTCACTTAGAAAATGTTTGTTTAAGAAAGCCAATATCTTATGAGAAAGAAGTGTTTTGTTTTTTCCTAATTTAACGAAAATGATATGGTCGTCTTCTCTGCAAATAAAAAAATTTGTGTCCACAGACAAACATTTAAAAAGGGTTATATCTCATCATCGCAAGAACATTTATCGATTATTGAATCGAAACAAAATTAGGAAACAAGCTAAATGAACAAAATATTTAGGGTCAGAAACTCTTTCTAACGAAAAGGACGAAATTAACGACTTTAATCTGCAGTTATAATTATTATTTTTGCCAATTTCTCGCAGTATACGCGCGCTGTTTAAAATAGCTTTCTAATTCCGGCTTAAAGATTTTCATTTTACTGGGGTAATTTGAGAAATTCGTTATGCTAAAATTAAATTTGAGTGAAAACGAGGTTATCTATTAATAAAATATGTTATCTTTATTATTTGCTTCAGTCCGTACGAAAAAACTTATTAGAAATGATTGACATTGTTTTTCCTATTGGTTTTTTGACAGAAATGGTATGGTTGACAGCAATTTGAAATAACTGCAAGAGCCATATTATTAAAAAAACGTTTATGTCATTTCTACTCCATTGTATTTTTGACATTAATACAACGCGTGTCACCCTTAGCAAATAACGGTCAAGTTATTAACAACGACCATTATGGTACGTACAAACTCCTTCGTTTTTTGAGTGGGAGTTCTACTTCATTTCCAAAAATAAATTATAGTTACAACCGGGAGTTTCAATGTAATCTCTTCTTGTTTAATTTAGCTAAAGACTGTCTAAAAGTGTAATTCCTCGTGGAAACGTTAAAACTACTGACATTTCTAAAACATGGCAGGAAAGGGATTTACTTCCTAATCGTGTAACGATCGATTTACAAGTCGTGAACTAATTATGTTCCCATAATAACGGTTGGTGTTTTTTTTTTTTCTCACTTAATTATTTTAGCACTTAGAAAGGCAAAAACTCAATATTTAAAAGTTATATGGGTCGTAGCCTAAGAAGTTCACAAAAGAAACAAAAAGGGACAAATTTCAAATGCTGTACCAGGGCGAACACTGGACCTCACAATATATGATCCCAAATCCACGAGTTAACATTTATGTACGAAAATGGTTCACAAATATTGGGATTGTTCGAAGCCGATTAATCTAATGTGTAAACAAGTGGCCTCTATAAACTAACATGTGTAATTTTTTAGCAAAGTTCATGTGTTTGAATAGCTCATTGACCTCGGAGAAAAATGAAATTACCCGTTCACTCTGCTGTAGAGTCTCACTGTATTTATAAATGTTAGATCTAAGCTTCATTTATTTGAAACAAAAATTGTCTAAAGAACACGCGCCAAATTAGCAATAAAAAAAAACGAACTGTGCGAATCTGCCTTTTCTTATTCCTTAGTCCCAGGTTGTAAGAATGGAAAGGACTAAAGAAAATATTGAGGACTTGATAGAAAATTTAACCATAGAATATATTTGTTTTTTTTATTACACTGAAATGAAGTTTTGCTTCATGTTCAGGATTAATGAATAAAGACCTGAAAAAGAGGCAACTGACAGAAGAAACAGACCTAAAAGAAAAAAATGAAAATGAAAAAATGGTTAAAAATATGACTTACCTTGCCCACTTCCTAAATGCCACAGTGCAAGAAGAAGAACGGTCGAGAGAATCTTGGAAAGATTCATTGCCTGTATATCTTCCGACACTCTATTTGTAAGCGTAGTTCTCTTGTAAACTAAGTCTAAACGATAAGCACTCCAAGTAGCTGCCACTCCGAGAAATCGAAAACGTTCTGCTTTTTCTTCAAAGCAATGTCGCGAGGTTAAATAGCGTCCTAAAAGATTCATGGCTTTGTTTTTGGACCAAAATTAAACGGTTGGCCAACCTTGAACTAATTAAATACCGCAATTTTCTAATTAAACGGTATGTATGTATTTTTCTGTTATTAGCTTTTGACAGAAACAATTGCTGTCATTTTCAGATAATAATTAAGTTTCAAGATACCTGTTTATTCTTCCTCGCGGAATGCATAATTATTAACTTGCTTAGATAAAAAGACAAAAATAAATTATCAGAAAAACGTATTCACATTTGTCCTAACAAGATGCAAGAATTACTGAAAAGACTTGTTCAATTTCTTCGCGATTATTTCACTCCAGTGAGAATAGCAACAAGTTGGTCGTTCTTATAATATATATAAAGACTTCTCGTTTTTGACCTTTTTTTAAATGATATCTTTATTTCACCTGTCTTTCATATTGAAAGAAACCGAGCTAATAAAAATGTCAGTCTCTCTGTGGATTTCATGTAAGGTCTTGATCGCAAAATAGCAATACGCTAAACAAACGAATTTAGATTTAAAACGGGAAGCTAGAAGAAGAGACCCATACATCAAGAGAAATCAAAAATGAAAAGGGAGCGAGCTCTTCTGCTCCTAATGAAAGATCCACAAAGGTTAGAAAAAGAAAGGTTTGTACAACCAACTAAGAAATATTAATTAACTTTTTTTTCAGTCAAGTTTTATTTAGCGGAAACGTTTTGCTGTTAATGACGGGCACAAATTCGGAAGGTAAAAGGTCCCGCGCGCAGTTTAATTAGACGTGCAGGGGAATGGTCGGATGACCTTTTTTATGTGGACAAATATTTGGCATAAGGTGGCTTACAATATGAAATATTTGATCAATTTGACCTAAATGCAATAACGGGCAGTTTTAGCAAACATTAGTCAATTAACCCAAAGAACACCATAACAGAACCTGCAAATTCTGTGTTCAGAAAATAACTTGTAAATCTTTCTTAGTTTTGAATATCACCTTAAGCTTGCTCTATTTTTTTAGGCGAGGTTGGGGAATAAAATATAGTTTCTGGTCCCGTTTTAGTAACTACATTTGAATAGTTTTCAAACGCAACAACAATATAATAGGTGTGAAATGCATTGCTCTAAAAGGGACTTAACCGATGAATTGCTAAACAATATTATAACATAGCTAGCAGAGCCGTAACATAGCTAGCAGAGCCGCGCAATCAAATTCAGTATACGTAGACGTGCTTAAAATCCCAATGGTGCACGCTGATAACTTAATCGTCTAGTGAAAATCTCACTGAGAATAGCTCACACGCTGTGTTTTGCGAAAGCGATGAAATCTTATCTTTGGTTTATAGAAAGCGAATCTTTTAAATATTTTTTCAAGGATATGAGCTTCAAGGTACGCTGTTTCTTATTATAAAACAGAGAGACAAAAGGGAAAATATATTCGATTTCGCCGTCAATCTTGTGAGTTGTGTGTGTGCTTTACTTCATTCAAACTGACAAACAACAAAAACTAACGCGCGATTCTAGAAGGACGAAAAACATTTTTAGAAGAATCGGCAAACCATGAATTACAACAGTTCGATGGAATTAAAACTAGCAAGCAAACTAAATTTGTCGCGTTTTAAGCTGTACACCAAAGCGTCAACAGCCCTGTTGTGATTTCGACCGCTCGGGGAAAATATAATTCAGCGAAGAAGCACTTGGGAAGTTTGGCGAGCACTCAAGAAGTTAGAGTTGCCCTCGGCTGTCGTCTCGGGCAACTCTAACGCTTCTTTCGTGCTTTCCAAACTTCCCGCATGCTTTATAACTCGATAGCGCACGCTAAAGCATAAACCAATTGTTAGAAAACATGTTACTTCGGTCGTGATAGCTTGAGGAACAAAAAACACTATTTTCATTCCATTGCAAGATATTTCCATATCCATTTTGAAGTTAGGTTAATAGAAAAAAAAAAAAAAAGAAAAAAAAAACTCTTTTAAGAGAAATAGGAAAATGCACTGCATAAGCACAATATGTTGGATTTTAGCAGAATAATATTATAGAACACGAAACCAACTCATATTTTAGCGTTTAACATAGAGGAGGCGCGGTGGCCTAATAGTTAGCGTGCTGGAGTGTCTTAGGCAAGACACTCTCCACCCAGGTGTATAAATGGGAACCAGCAAAATTATGCCGGGAGATAACCCTGCGATGGATTAGAAATACTCCTAGTCGCTAATGCTACAGAATTCGGAAGAAGCTTCGAGTGTATGGGCCACGAAACGAAAATTGCCATTTTCCAATTTTGTAACTCTTAAGGCACTATCATAAATCTCATTGACGTGCCCTAGAAAGAAAAAATAAAAAGATAAGAGATACAAATCTTTATTGCATGGGTAATAAACAAGGTAATTAAGGATCATTGCAACCCACAAAGGACGGGAATCTTTTAATCCACTGTTCAACCCAAGTTCGCAAAACAAGAAAGGTTCTGTCCCTCCTTGGTTAAGGCAACATAGCTGTAGGACAACGGACCAAAATATGTTTTGTTCCCACTGAACTATCTTATAAAAAACGGAAATGAAATCTATGAATAGCTTTTCTCATTGTATATTTGAAAAGATCTAAGCTAAATCAACATTTGCCAGGTACCTGTGCATTTTTGTTGTCGAATCGCTTAGTTGTTTTGCAATGCAACAGGACGGCTGCACTTATCTAAATTTCGTAACATTCCATAATTTGACTGCTCAGCGGACCCCTTAGCGGACCTCTGGGGTCGGGTCAAAAGGTCATGACTTTCAATTTAGATTGGAAGATTTCGATCCATTTTGTTTAATTATGTTTTTGTGGTTAGTTGGCTGTCGCCATAATTAAGATTGACGGCAGCGATAAACGCAATCGTAAAATGGATTTTTAATTTCAAAGTTCGCATATCACTGATACCGCATAACCTAACCCTAGCGGATTTGGCCAATTTTCTAGGAACTGAGAGGCAGTGGCGAAGAAAATTCCCTTGCAATCAACTATTCCCATGGGAACGATGCCGAGAAATGTAAAATTACTGGATCGGAGCACTTTGCCAAAAAAGTTAGGATTACAAGCTAGAGTTAACCCTATCCATAACGTTTTTGGCCGATTTTCTAGGAACTGAGAGGCAGGGGAAGGAATTTGGTTGGGGGTGGCAAGGAAAATCCACTTGCAATAAACTATTCCCATGGGAACGATGCCGGAAAATGTTAGACATTCTGGATAGGAGCAGTTTGCCAAAAAAGCTAAGGTAACGAGCTAGGTTTAGGGTTATGGTTTCCCCTAACGATTTAGGCCGATTTTCTAGGAACTGAGAGGCAGCGGCAGAGAAAATTCTCTTGCAATCAACTATTCCCATGGAAACGATGCTGGGAAGTGTAAAAATTTCTTGATCGGAGTACTTTCTGAAAAAAGTTAGGATTACAAGCTAGGAAAGGGTTAGGGTTAACCATAAAGGTTTGGGCCGATTTTTTTGGAACTGAGAGGCAGCGGTAGAGGAAATCCTCTTGCAATCAACTAATCCCTTGGGAACGATGCGGGGAAAAGTAAAAATTTCTGGGTTGGAGCACTTTGCCAAAAAAGTTAGTGTAACGAGCTAGGGTTAGGGTTAGGGTTAACCCTAACGGTTTTGGCCGATTTTCTAGGAACTGATCGGCAGCGGCAGAAAAAATCTCCTTGCAATCAACTATTCCCATGGGAACAATGAGGGGAAATCTATATCTAATCTAAGACGAACATTCATGACATTAGAGCTAAATCAGGGTTTGATTTTTTAGCAGTGTTAAGGTGGCTCGCAATGGTTTATATATTCTCATATTTGGTATCCTATCACAGCTACACCAATAATGTTGAGGTTAAACTTTTAGTACAACTTTCTAAAGTTTTACCAATGAACAAGTTTAAGCCACCGAGGCGTCAAAAATTGTTGCTGTAGCAACGACCAAAGCGGTCAAAGTTGCCCTATTTTTGCCTTTTTGAAGTTAAAATCTTACAAGTTAGACGGTGAAAGTTTTTGTTTTCCATATATTTTTGTCTAATGGACAAAACTAACAATTTAACAAGTTATCCACACGAACCTCTGATTTTCCCACCTTGTTTAAGACAGAATGCTATTTTTTGACTTAACAATCCCCTTAATTTGTTCATTTGTAAAACTTCACAAGTTTAAATATTTTAAACTTCTAAAGTATTTTCATAAACATTATTGGCACTGCTGCGATAGAACACCAAAGACGGGCATGTCTAATTCGGACTAAACTATTACAAGACTACAAACTTCCTTAAATGATAAAATTAAATTTATGATTTACATGTGTTTTGATTTTCGCGTTTATATCAGTTAAATCCGTTATTCGATAGTTTAACATATAATACGAGCGGACATTTTGCTCATTGCTTGTATTTTCTTCGGAACTCGAATAATATCCTCGCGTATTATATGTTAAACCATCGAATGAGGTGTATGTATTCAGTTTCTCAACAGTTATGGTGAGAAGAAAAAATGTCGAGTTTCCAGGAGTCGAATCTTCTACGCAACAGTCTGACGCACTATAGAAGACTTGTGGTATGCTAGCTAAGACATTTATTACCGTACTTGACGCTATCATCAGGGGCGTCACCAGGGGATACTTCATGGGGTAACAGGACCCCCCTCTCCCTTTTTGAGCTTGAAATATCGCAAATGATGAGAATTAAGTACAGAAATTTTAAGAAAATCAAGGAAAGAGCATCATCATCATCATACATCACTTTTGTTTATCCTTAGATTTGAAGAGTAGCGTATACAGCTGATATCTCCAAGCCATCCACAGTACACAGCACAATGGGCAAAGACCAGACCACAACACCGGGAACTCCATGCCCTTCTCTTTACGATAAGTGTGTGGGTTCTTTTACGTCTCCTGCTGACCGTACACTGAAGATGCAGGACACGGGGCCTACGATTTATCGTCCTTATCCGAGAAGACTTAAATATATAACCATATATTTAACAGATGTCTTTGCAAAGGCAGCATATTCTCCTCAGTTATTTTAAGACCCCGAGTGTTGGTCCGTCTGGGAGTCGAACCCGAGACCTCCCGCACGTTAGTCCGGCGCTCTACCAATTGAGCTAACCGGTCGGCGGATAGCAGAATTTAAATGGAAACCGAGGTTCTTCAAGAAATTTTTATTTTAAGGAATGTTCCCTTCTTCACTGTGACATACACATTCGTTCTGAACGGCTGTATTGAACGCGCGACCTTTGTTGAGTGACTGATTTCGGACGTGATAACACTTTCTCCCCCCCCCCCCCCCCCCCTTATTAAAGGATGGGGAAGTTCCTGATCGCAGCAGCTTACAGGGTAGCCTGCGAGCAAGATTTCTGGTGTGTACGTGGGGGAGGGGGTGCAGGGCGCAGGACGCATGCTGTATATGAGCCCATATTACCTAGCTCTTCACCAGTTTACTGCAAGTCTTTATTAGGATGATACAAATGTTAATGTTTCAACGCGCTTAGTACAAAAGCTCTACGTTTCTTTCCTATCTGTTCTTTCTCTTAAAACTTTTCGTTACTTTGATTTTTTTTATAGTTTTCACCATTTCTGCCTTCGCTTCACAATTGAAGTCCATTTTTCCTTTATCAACTCTAGACAGTAATAGCAGTTGCAGAATATGTTATCCGGTCCGTGTCGCGCTTTGAGTTAAAAAATAACATGGCCACAAATCTTGTTTAAGCATAAAATCCCAATATCACTTTCCAAGCAAACTAATGCTCGTTTCAGATTGCTTTTGGACCATTATCAGATTTATGTCGAAAAAAGCATGCATGGAAGGCAATTGACCTTTTCAATTAAATCGGCCAGGAAAATATGTTTGTTTTTTGTTTTGTTTTTTAATTCACTGCCATGTTTTGCTGATATAATTTATCAATATTTTATCATCCAGTATTTATTTTTAAGCTTATTTTTTATGGATTTGCCAAAGAAAATATTATGAAAATTAATGAGACTAGTATAATAGTGAACGAACTGTCTTTTTAGACAGAAAAAAAGACACATTACCTAGTCTTTTTCACCTAAACTTCATTATTACGCACTTTGCCAGCTGCTAAGCATGTTTTCTTTGTCCTTCTGGGCCCAGTTATTCAAAGGGTGGATAATGCTATCGAGCGGATAAATCACTATCCGGTGGATAACGAAGTAGGTTTTGTTAACACTTATCCACTGGATAGCGATTGTTCTGGTGGATAACGTTATCCACCCTTTGAATAACTGGACCCTGTTTGCAGCAAATACTTGAAATCCTACAAACTGAACTTTTATTAGTTGGAAACTTGTCAAAGAAATTTTTAAACCGGCCAGTTGAGTTTATGACGTCTTTAATTGTTTGTTTTCTTGATGCAAGCTGAACCTGGATTTCATTGAAAACATAAGACCAGGAAATCGAGGCAAGACGTATGATTACGTTAACGGATTAAAGCAAAACAATAAATGTGGAACAGTAGCCTAAAATCGGAAATAAATTTTGTTCATCTTATTATTTTCTAATTTTAACTCGTTTAATTTTAACTCATTAAACTCGTTTTTGTCTTACTCTTGGCGACCGTTGGAATTGTAGGATTTGTCGGCAATTTTTTCATCTATTACTTCATCAGCACCAAGAAAAAATCCGTCTCATATATGCAGACCACTCCATTTGTAAGAAATTTAAACATTTACATTAAAAGTTTAGCTCTTTCAGATATGTTTTCTAATATAATTTCAGTTCCTTTGATTTGTACTCAGATTATGTTTGATCTATTCCAACATGGCTGGGCATGCAGAATTGTTCGATTCTTTGTCTTACTGTTTACCTCTATAACAATGAATAATTTAATAGTAGTAAGCGTTGAGAGGTTCTTGGCAACTCGTGCCGTTCCCCGCTCGTTCAGTGTCTCTACTGTTCGTAAACTAGTGTTAAGCGCATGGATTGTAGGTTTTATCTTCGTATTAGGTCCAACGGCAACATTCAATGGGACGAGACACGATCTTAACGATACACATTATACAGTAACTTGTAGAAATGATAAGAGTTATTTAATGTTCAGAATAATATTTGCAGGTTATACCATTATACAACATCTTTTACCTAGTGTTATTTTAAGTTATCTTAATATTTCCGTTGCAAAAACAATGTGGACAAAACATAAGAGAAGAGTAGATATTCAGAGGGACAACGCCATCAGGGCCAGTGTAAGGGCGGCTACGCTGCGAGGAACTTATCTCCTTGTTGCTCTAACGTTTGCTTTCATAATTCCACAATCAGCGTCACTTTATTATGCAACCTATGTATTATTGGCGAAACCTTCTCTGGATTTTCAAGCAGACTTTGTAACAAGGTCTGTTGGCGCTGTGCTGTTTTTTTCAAACAGCACCGTTAACTTCATTATATACGTTGTACAGATGAAGGATTTTCGCGAATTCCTTAAGAAGATGATTACTGGTAAAGGCAATGCTACAAATCTAAACCCTGCCGGGAACGGGATAGAACTAATACAAAACAATTCCTGACTCTATGGGACCCAACTCCCCCCCCCCCCCCCCCAAAAACAATTCCTCTTTGCCAGCGGACCTCCCAGTTAAATATGACGGGGTGATCGTCATAAGTTCTAAATGGTACCAGAGCTTGTTTTTTGGGGCGTGATTTCAATTTATTTTCGTCTCTGAGGGGAGTAGCAATCTATAACAAAACATTAACTTTTCAAATTTTCACTTTTCTTTATAGCAGTAATGGCTATTGCTTCTTGTCATATTTTACCAGCTTGCTTTAAAGGAACGAAGATATCCTTAATCATATTCATACGAGATTTTAACACCCCAAGCGATATCAAGACAGAAATCGCTCACCGTTAAAAGGTACAACGATCACCCATTTTTTTTTTCCTTTTTTATGGGAGTCCCCTACGGGCGGGAACGAACAGCTACCCCTTCCCAGACATGGATCAGAACACGTTACAGTAAAAACTCGCGAGTAAGAACCTGCATTTTGCCAAGTAAGTCTAAACATGTTCTTGCATAAATGGTAATTAGCACAAATTTAGGGCTTTTAGGTTAAAAATAGGTTCTTATTTTCTGTAGTAAAATTTACATTGCTGCTTATTGAATTTTTAGTGGTATTCAGTCTTTTTCTTATATGAAATTATTTCAATTATATAATTCCTATATAGAGGATGTCTAACTGGCAAATTTTAGCCTAACAGATTCTTAAAGATTAGGTTCTTCCACGCGGGTTTTTACTGTATTCCAATGTGGAAATTTAATCGCAACATAGCACAGGCATATTTAACAATTAGATTGTTATTAGCTCGAGATTTCTATCGTGTGATAGTTGATGAGGGCGAAGCCCGAATCAACTATCACACATAGAAATCGAGAGCGAATAATCTTATTGTTTTAGTATAAATCTACTAGACGTTCAAAACTTAACAACAAGATAGGCTCTCGTTTTTATTCAATAATGATGTAAATAAGTCACACAACACGCGGATAATTGACAACTGCACCACATTGCATTGGCTTCTGTGTGCGCGTTTGCATTTCATTCACTATTTATTGAAACCGTTATATGCCTGAAACTGAAGGAAAAGCCAAGTTTTTTTATTGTAAAATGACGATTGAAAGATGTACTGACGTACAAGGGCCCTTGGAAGTCAAGTTTTTTTTTTAAAATTCGAAAACGATTAAAAACATTAAAAGATTAAAAAAAAGTTAAGCGAGTTGTTCGCAAGGAAGAAACCACATTGCACTGTTTAGCTTCTGCGTGCGACTTTGCATTTCATTCACGATTTATTTAAACCGTCGTTTGCTCGAAATTGAACTAAAAGCCGGATTTTCATTGTAAAATGACAATTTAAAGATAGACTGACTTACAAAAGCCCTGTGGAAGTCAAGTTGTTTTAAATGTAGGAAACGTGAACGATAAGAAATTTTTGAAAAGTTGAACGAGTCGCCCGCAACCTTGAATTCGCTTTCAATTTTGTTGTTTGATTTAAGTCTTATTGATGCATAAAAAAACTTGCAGGTAGAATCAGTTTAGCCTTTCTTTTACTGCTCCTCGATGGGACGATGAAACTGTGTTAGTTTGCAAAGACATTTTAAACTTTGTTTCCACAAAATGTCTCGGTGAAACGCATCTCTGAATGTTATAAAATTATAGATTCGCCCGCTTTTGAAAGCGTAAATGAATATTAATTGCTTTTCTTACCGTGTAAAATCTTCATTACATATTTCGGTACAGTCTTTATCTTCTCCAACATCGCCTGGAATAGTAAATAATCCAAGTCCTTCTTTACGGTCAATTTAAAAGCGAAAAAGCTGCGACCATTCTGTTGACAACCGCACGCTGTTTCGCTACTCACCTTCTACAACAGAATAGATAGTGAATAGCGTAGCCAATCAGAGAACAGCATTCGTGATAGAACGCTAGTAGATTTATACTAAAAAGGATTAGTCATGTTACTATGGCAAAAACTAACATGAAGGGTGGACAAGAGCTGTTTGTGAGAAATATTCGGCGTTCAAACACTCAAAGAGTTTCTGAACGAGTTTTTAGTAAATATAACGGCTTGGCTTAAAGGAGTAAGCCTCAAGAGTTAATTTGCACAACTGAAACTTAATTTGAACAAAAAACATTGTATTAATTTTCTTTACTTTAAGAAGTCTAAGTTTTTTGCCAGTGGTTTTCTCGTTAACAGAGTATGAGGTAGTTCGTCCTCTCTTGGTTAGCATAAATTTGTGACAAATTTATTTTAATAATAAATATTACTAATATGACTCAGGACAATTGTTTTTATTAATGAGGAAAATTTAAGGAGTCGAGATAATGATAGTAACTTAACGATTTATCTAGCGTGGACAATATGAGAGGAACATGATTTTGATTTTACACATGATTTTATGATTGTGCAAAAAGTACCACAGAACCATACGAGAAACAGTAAATGTTGTTACATTGAATATATCGTTTACAACTGCATTTATATATTGGTATGCATCGGTTTTGATTAGCTCATTTTAAACTGCACGTCCAAATAAGATGTCAAAAGATGGATGTAGAAAGAAAGCTATGGGACGTAACACTGAAAGTGGGTGTAAAAATGCAGGTTTTGCATCACTCCTTTTAAACTTAAATGATCTTAGAATTATTTTACTTCTTCATCATTTGTTACCTTAATACGGAAGACATAGTCCGACGACGTCAGCAAAGAACGTGTTAAATTTAAAGGAGCTACGATACGGTCGACGCATTTTGAAAAAAAAATGGCAATTTTTTTTTTTTTTTTTTTTTTTTCTTACCAGCCTATGTTTACTTTCTGTTTTTATTCACTTCTTTGGTATTTTTCTACCTTAGATCCTACTTATACGTACACAGTAGAATCGATTTGAAAGTAAGTCCTATATGAGAAAAATGACTTACGTAACGTAGCTTCTTTTAACCGATGTAAATAGCAGTGATCGAGCTGCGGATTGTAAATATATGTGTTGTAAATATGACGTCACAACATTGAGGACTTGTTGCGCAATTATACGTTGTAAATGTAATGTTCACTGAGGGCAGCATATTGATAAACTTATTCCATATATTATTGTTACAATTCTCAGTGAGTAGTCATTTAGCAAACACTGTCATTTTTAGTGATTTCTCCCTGTTGTTTTTTTTTTTTTTTACAGCAAAATGAAAAGATTGCATCTTCGACATACCTTACTAATCATAATAACATACATAGCAATCGAACCCCGCTCTAGCAAAAGTAGTCGAGATCGTGATCGAGTGTTCCACTAGGTGTAGGGCTTGAATGAAACCAAGAAAACATCACAATTTTGCATTAATTCTTTAGAGTGATTTTATTTAACCCGTGAAACAACATCAAACAATAAGTGCTAAATAGTGAGAACTAAACAAAAGAAAACAATGGAATAAGTGTCTAATAGTATCTATTTGAGTAGTAACTATTTCACGGTTGAAGTAAAATCACTCTAATACTTCACTAAGAGTTGAAACAATACAAAAAAATTTTAATAAAGATTTTATTTTTTAAAATGTTATTTAAATAAAGTGTTAGAATAACCTTAAAAATGGATCTGCACTATACTATTTTATTGGTGTCAGCCAATTCACAGAAATATAAAAAAAAAATATAAATATATTTTATATAATTATTAATAAATTAATAAAAAAAAATTAATTTATTTTTAAAAAAAAAAACACCCACATATTTTAAACAAAAAACAACATATATAAAAAAAACAAATCAAACCAAAAAAAAAAAAAAATTTTTTTTTCTGGGGACCAAAAAAAAAAATAATAGTATTTATTTATTTGAAATTAATTTTTTAGTGTAAGTAATAAAACAGTGTATGTTAATTAAATCGTTAGTGATGTAAAAGTATCGTATTTCTGAAACAAGTTTTAAGAACATTTTAAGAATATTTTCAGGCTGATTTCTCACAAAGCATCCAGTAAATATCATCTTGTTTAGCCTGAACCCAAAATCATAGGTTCTTATATATGCGGGTGTTTACTGTATTATCTAAAACTGTAATAACTATTTTACATGTTTAGTGAAATCACTTTATTCTGCATTTGGGGGTGTGTTGAACTGTTAAGTATTATGGTGGTTGGGTATTACTAAGTAAATGATCAGAACTGGCCGTGGATTATTATATATTTAATGGTCTGGGACTATTATTTGGTTTACAAATGAGCACAGTGGACCATTAAGAGGCTAAGCTGTTGGGAATATACGTTGTTTGGAAATGTTCTCGTATTGTTGTTTTTTTTTTAAAGCAAGGACGTTTTTGTGTCTACAGGGTTATTAGTAAAAATAGTCAAACGAGTGAATGTTTGAAAGAACAAGAATAGCTGCAAAAAGCTTTGCCAAGAAAAGGAAACTAATAATGGGACGGACCATTATTTTGTTTGAAATGGGGGATCAAAAGTCCTAAAAAAATGTTTGCAAAAGCAAAAAAGCCCAAATACAGCAGACGTCAAAAAACAATGTCTACAGGACGATGCAGCCGGAAATATTGTTTGCACAGACAAGAGCACTGAAAAAAAATTGCGTTGATAAACTTGTGACCCTCCCGCAACCATCTCCCGCCAGGGAGCTCCACAAAATAATGGCCCGTCACTAAATGATGGAGAAAAGGCATCCGAAGTTCGCTTGTGAAAATAGCGTTCAATGATCTACTAAGACTACCATTATATGATCTTTGTATAGTTACAAAAGAAGCACAGTCAATAAAGTGTTTTACATGATGTATATCTGAGTTGTGCAGGTTCATTTATTAGCATTTTAGTGACTAAAAATATGCTTGTGTGGTAAGTTCCTTATCTCTAGGCAGCATATTGACCTTGTGCTAGATCATTATGACTTACTTGGGTTGTGAGTTCCTTATGGAACTCATGTTATCTAAGGGCAAAATATTGACCTCGGGCTGGATTATTCTTTTTTCACTTGGGAGGTGAGTTCCTAATGGAACTGATGTTCACTGAGGGCAGCATATTGACCTCCTGCTAGATTTTTCTGTCTTCCATGGGTGGTGATTTCTTTTTGGAATTTATTTCTTCTGGGGGCAGCATTTTTACCACATGCTAGATTATTCTGCTTTAAAATTACTTGTATTTTGGGTGGTGAGTGCCTTATGGAAGTCATGTTACCTGAGGGCAGCATATTGACCTCGAGCTGGATTATTGTCTTTTACTTGGGTGGCGAGTTCCTTATGGAACTCATGTTATCTGAGGGCAGCATATCCCCTGCAAGATCATTATGTCTTACTTGGGTGAGTTGTTCTTATGTTATCTGACGGCAGCACAATAATCCCCTGCTAGATTATTCTGTCTTACTTGGATGGTGGGTTCCTTATGGAACTCATTTTACCGGGGTTTAGCTTATTAAAATCGTTCTAGATTATTCTGCTCTTTTTTATTTTGCGTGGTGAGTTCCTTATGGAACTCATGTTATCTAAGGGCAGCAAATTCACCTCGAACTGGATTATTTCCCTTTTACTTGGGTAGCTGAGTTCCTTATGGAACTCATGTTATCCTAGGGCAGCACATTAATCCACTGCTAGATTATAATGTCTTACTTGGGCGATGAGTTCCTTCTGGAACTCATGTGACCGAGTGACAGCATATTGACCTCAAGCTGGAATATTCTCTCTACTTGGGTGGTGAGTTCCTAATGGAACTCATATTTTCTGAGGGCAGCATATTAATCTCCGGCCTGCTAGATTACTTTGTCTTACTCGGTTAATGAGTTCCTTCCGGAACTCATGTTACCGGGGGTCAGCATATTGACCTCGTGCTAAATTATTTTGTCTTACTTGGGTTGGTGAGTTCCTGATGGAACTCAAGTTATCAAAGGGCAGCTAGTTACATTTAACTGGATTATTATCTCCTACTTAGGCGGAAAGTTCCTTATGGAACGTATGTTTTCTGAGGGCAGCATATTAATCTTTTGCTAGATGCAGGCGAGCACATTAATCCCCTGCTGGATTATTATGTCTTACTTAGATGGTGAGTTCCTTCTGGAACTCATGTTACCGGGAGTCAGCATATTGATATCGAGCTGGATTTTTTTCTCCTTATTGTGTGGTGAGATCCTAATGGATCCCATGTTTTCTGAGGGCAGCATATTAATCTCCTGCCATGTCATTCTGTCTTACTTGGCAGAGGCGGATCTAGGGGGTGGATTGGGTGGCTAGCCACCCCCTTGATCAACCAAAAAAATGAAAATAAACATATTAAAATAGAAAATAAGGACAATGTTCATCAACCTTTCATATTCAGGCCGCCGTTCAAAGTTAAGGACGGCCAATTTTCCAAAATAAGAGATTTTCGACAGCCTTTTTTACGAAAATCTGTAACGAAACTTGTGTGTATAATTTTAAAAAATTAGATTCCTTTTAGTTTTCAAGAGATGTTTTAGATTGTGGAATAATTTTCTGTAAGTTCGTTGCCTGTCAACTTTAAATTTCCATCACTGTTCATTTCATAACTAAGAACTAGACTTTCTCTCCGAAATAAGAGGCTTCAACTTTTCAAAATGTTCTGAGGGGGCATGCCCCCAGACCACCCTAGAGGGATGGAGCCTACGGTTCCATGAAATATGAACCTTAGACCCAAAATGATATGCACTCCCACTTTTAAAAAAAAATGCCTAAAAGCCTGAAACCCCCTCCCCCATAAAAAAAAACTGGGACTTGAACAATATGGTGAGTTATTTCTCGAGCTCATGTTACCAGGTGTAGGCGTCAGAATTTTCTTTTCGTTTAGTTTTTAGTGTCATAGCTTTGTGTTAGTTTTTGCGTTAATTAGTTCCCTTTATTTTTGGCTATTTCTGTACATGTTACTTTTAGTAAAGAAATTATTCTACATGACACGAGCGTGGTACAAAGAAAAAATCTGAGTCCCCGATGGGAATCGAACCCATGGCCTCGCAGATACCGGTTGGGCGCTCTAACCAACTGAGTTACGTGAGACTCGTTGTGAGCTGGGCCATTTACTAGGTTGATAAGTGACACGCGTCCTGCATACTGCTAGGATCAGCAATGTCGAAATCATAAAATTTGTAATAAATAATAAAGATGGTATATTTTAAGGGCGATAAAAAATAATAAAAAAATTATTTGAGCCAGGCCATTTACTAGGTTTTATTTGCATATTGGTATATATTCTGTTGCGTGTAATTTATTCAGTCAGTTTTGTTTGCGAGTATTGAGTCGAGTAACGAGTTTACGGTTTATTTCGAGTCTACTGTTTCAAGTTCTAGTTCACGGTTCGTCCTCGGTTTTCCAGTCGTCACATTCGTCTTTGTAAGTTTCTCGTTTACTTCGCTTTGTTGTTTTCCTGTTTTCCTCATGTCGTTCGTTGTAAGTTATTTTATGCTCATTTCTGTGTTTGTAATTTTGTTATTTTTAGTTATCGTATCTATCTTCGATATTAAATGTGTGTACTGCAAGATGGACTACATGTGATTTAGCGTTTGTGACTACAACGGGGGTCTAGCCTCGTGCTAGATTAATCTGTCTTACTTGGGTTGTGACTTATGTTAGTTCTCTTTTGCTTGGGTGATGAGTTCCTTCTGGAACTCATGTTACCGGGGACTCAGCATATCTCCTCTCCTGGGGTGGTCGGCGCGCATATCACTTACCGCATTTTCTCAATAAAACGCACCCGGCGTTTATTACAAACTTTGCGTCGACTTTACCCTGCGTTTATTTGGCTCCTGTAGTTTATTAGAGCGCGATACTTATTAAGGAATGGTGTTATTTATTATTTTTGAAAGGAGATCTACATTGCATTATTTACCTTTTATTATACCTCCAATACATGCTTGAGGCGCGTATTTTCAACTTCAACTTGGAACCCGGGTGTTTATTCGAGGCCCGGTGTTTAATCGAGAAAATACAGTATTCGAAACGGTGGAATATTTCTGGTTTCTGCAAGCGTGACAAACTAGGCTAGCCCATCACGTCCACGATGCAAAAAATCAGTGCTGGGAAATGAACGCCTGCTATCACCTGCATCTGATTGACGTCAGTTTGACGCGTAAGTTGTCGTAAACTCAGCTGCATTGAAAGGGTTTCCTTTCGTGACACATGTTAATGAATTGTTTATTGTTGAAAATTACCTTCGCATTGTACACTACTAATATTCGTTAGAAGATGGAAGACAGAGAATATGTGTCCTCTGTTTTAACATAAATATTATGCACGGATGTCGAAGAGAGTTGTTTTCTATTTATTGTTCTATATAAAAGTTCATCAATTGACGTCGTTTTTCTGCTTTTTTAAAGTGAAAAACCATCGACATCAAATCCGAAGTTCCGTTCGAAATATAATTTAAAGAAAATTTACAGTGTTTAATTAAATTATTATTAAATCGTATAACATTGCTCCCGTGAAAGTCACCGTCAACAGTGCTCGAAGAACCCATTATACGTCAGCTGCCAGGATTGTCAGATAGAAACCAATAAGGATCGCGCTTAGATCAATAACTTAATTTGATAAACCTAATGGCTTTTAAGATTCTACCTCGACCGCAGCACTACTAAAATGAAAAGAAAATGAATGAAAGGCTTTAAAGAAGACGTCGAGCAATAAAGTAAGTACCTTAAAGCATTAAATTTTGACATTCAAAGTTGGACATTTTAAATTTAAGCCGTTTTGTTCCATCTGAAGCATTTTTTTTTTTGGTTTGAGAACAACAACAACAACTTTGGAGCTGCGTAACTTGAACATTTGTTTGGAACTACGTTTCTCTAAGACCATTTCTAGCGTCTTTTTTAAATAATAATAATGAAAAAACTATAAGAAAAATGTTACGGACAAGTAATTGAAATGATCAGTTAACTAATATCTATGTCGCTGCAAACGAATTTTAAAAACTACTTACAGTGTTACAGTGTTGCCGAAAACTGACCTATTTTTTTTAATATTTAAGAGGAGGCCCCATCACTAGGGGTGGTTTTCAGGAGGGTCCTCTGAGAAAATAAATGTAAACATTGAAATACATTATTGTTGTTTTTATGTAGGGTAAAAAACGATTGCTATTAACCTATGGATAGTCACCGAAATAAAATTAAAAACTATTAGTGAAAACCTTTGTGTTTTTTGTTCGGGTAGTAAGGACAAAACTATTTTACTAATTTTGAGGTGCACTGTATTTTTTATATTTTTGGCCAATGCTCTAACTCTAAACGAACGCTGAAGTTCAGTTCAAGGCTGGATAGATCATGAATTTTATTAAATAAAAATTTATAATGTTTGATGTTGGCTTTTCTGACATTGACGCTGAAATTAATAACATACAAATAGCGCGTTTTCATGTCCTAAATTTGCTCTTCCTAAATTAAGAAATCGCAGACTCGAAAATCGCACAAACGAACGTCTCAAATCAAATCAGGTTATGAGATTTATACGAAACTCGTTAAATATTTACTTGCAAGAACCGTCCCTACACAAATTACCACCTTGTTTACCAGATTAAAGAGCCATTTTTCGGAATACATACTTACATGGGTTAATTCCCAGTAATGCATAAACGTATTTTGCGTGCGCAGACATGTGTTAATTTGCCAGTAAAAGCAAAACCCGGTCACAATTTTTTAAGTTTCTTCTGGATGAATAAGATTGAAAATCCTCGCGAGAAGAGAGTCAAGATGGACTTAGGTAGCAACAAGATAAAAAAGGGAGGATTAATGGATTCCTTAGGCTATCTTTTATTGTGCAGACTTTGCCCGGATATGAATTTCATTTCTTTAATTTTCTCTTGGCTACTTGACAGTTTGTTGAGCTTTAGAATGGAAAAGACAAAAAAACTGAAACAAGTTTATTGAATTAAAATACCAGAAGCTGACAAAACGAAGAAAAATCTAGAACGTAGGAGAAATGAATAAAGGGTGGAGGTGGGTTGTCGATGTAGGGGGGAAGGGGGTGGGCGGAGAGTGTACATCTCGTAGCTTATTTTGAATGTTATTACCCATATTATGCCAACGCCTATCCAGCACTTTCAATGAAAATTTAGATGCTTTTAACAAAGTCTCGTTTCACAGCCAAGCCTTCGACATCTGGTTATCAAGACCCTGGAACAAGGACAAGTGACGCGGCAAAAAAATATATACTCTGGCCTCGACTATTGTAGTAATGACGTCATTAGATGAGTTAGAAAGAATAAGAATGAAGCATTTTTATTATTATTTTCGTTTCTTATAAAACCGGTGCTGTGTATCCCAAGCCAAAAATTCTCATATTTCGTTCTGTTATTTTTTTTCGCTTGCAGCGTTCAGTTCCTTCAAGGACTAATTTAAGATAAGTTTTTTATTTCACTGAAATGCTGTGTATAGCAGAGAGTGTATATACGCATATGTGAGACAATATAGTAGTAGTAGGTTAAGAAGCAGCAACAGACGTGTGGACAACAGCACAGATGACATGAAAGGAATTAAAGACTCTATAAAAGTGCGGAAACGTCCTTTTACTTTAGGGAGTATAAGTTATGAGCTTACAACAGTGACATTGCAGTGTTTCTTTTCCGGTTCTTATCTGCAGAACAGGTAGAACCTTAGGGCTAAATAATATTCTTATTTTTTAAAGGTTTCGGAAAGAAATCGACATTGGGGGTTATTACAAATACCGTGACTTATGTTTCCATGGTAGCGGTTGGGTTCTTTCTCTGTAAATTTAAGGTTAATGCAAACAGGCCATACACGAAAATGTATTTAATCAAAAAATTGTTTAGATAAAATGCTGCCCTGGATATGTATTAGTTCGGTAGTACACGGTTTTCTAGATAAAGTGTTTTTTTTTTTTCTTTTTTTCTTTTTAGTGGTAGCTCATTACTTATTTTCAGCACCTTAACAGGAAAAAACGGCAGTTGATTAATTAATAGTTAGACAAGCTTTGTTAAAAAAGGTTTTCAAAGTAAATACATTTCTTGAGTACTACTACGTCAGGAAACGGAGTATTTTGATTTTTATGAATTAATTAACCTTGTCTTGATCACGAACGGTAAAAAATGCTGCACGATGTAATTAAAACTAAAAAATGCTAACCTCTTTGCAAAAATCTCCATAACACCTTTTAACGGACACGAGAAACATAAAAACATTTTTTTTTGCTAAAATCTAACCGAAGTCTATCTACTTCTCTTTTCGCATAGTAATTGAGAAAGTTCAATTAATTCGAGTTTAAAAATATCAACTATGAATAAAAAAGGAGCTTTTTAAAATATATTTTGAATTTCAATTTCGGCTATTTTTTTTAATTTCAATCGCGACTACGTTAGCAGATATAAATGTGGCCAGAACAGAGTATTTCATCATCAAAAAGGGCACTTTCGTTTAAGATTTTGTTCTTAATTTTTTTTAATATGCCATTAGTGTTATCATTACGCCATTATGAAGAGGTTGGAATATCATTGGTCTAACAGATGTTTTGTTAAAGGTTTGTCGCTGACTGTGTTTTTGATGTTATTTTCCAAAAAATAACATCAAAAACACAGTCAGCAACAAACCTTTAACAAACTATATCATCCCCTGACTACAATTGCACTATTTTCAAACGGTCTAGCAGATGTGTTCGTGTTTATATTATAGGCAAATCGGTTGAGTTCCTGTGTTTTTACAACAAAAAGATTACAAGGAAATTATCATCACAAAACAAAGTAAGCTTTCAAACAAAATGTCATGTTAAAGCAGGATATTGCCATTTCATTACGTAAGCGATATTGACTTGTTGACTCAAATGCATTTTCCGTCACGTATGGAACACTTGTTATTACTGTGAATTCTAAAGTGAAATCGGTCTTCGACATTCTCTAGCACAAGAAAGATCAACTGAGGCAAATGGATACAGTTGGAAGGACTTTGCTGCTTATTGCACTAGCTGTACCTCTTCTTTACTCAGGTAAGCCGGGGCAATCTTTATTGCTAGGAACAAACTAGCAGTTATGTTAATTACTCCAACATTTGAAATAATGAACTCTAGAACGACCAGCAAATTAACGCTTGCAGTAAATCTAGTCAGTTATGATTTAATGCGGTTATTTTGTAATAATTAATACGCAATAATCCTTGCATCTGTAATGTACAGTAAAAATGCTCCTTTTAACGCGAATAAGACATTTTAAGCATCTTTAAGCTCGCGTGACGGACGGTAACAAATGGTCTCTCATTACCGACACAAAACCTAGCGTTTCCATTAGATTTCTTTGCAATAAAGTAGCTATACTTTATTATTTTCAATGGATAACTCAGGCGTCATAATAAAAAAATTTAACTAACTTTTCGCCATTGCGTGAGGGAACGCGTAAATTGATGAGATTGCATTTTTTTTCCTTAAATGGTACTTCATGTACTTGTAAACAAAGGACATCAGTGGTTACTACATCTTTCTATTTAAGCAGCTGAATTTCAGTTAAATGATGAAATATATTTGCATATAAAATTACAAGAGCAGTTATCTTTTAATCTATATTATTACTGTGCTTTTGAAGACAGCTAAGATGATCAGTAAATATAACCAACCAACCAATCAGGATCTTACTGTCGCCGGCCCAATATGTTTAAAATGTTAAACCAGCCAAACCACTTTCAGATATGAAATTGTCATAGCTCATTCATGAAAAAGTCGAAATGCATGCCAAATGGTCTCACCATTCTCTAATTATTCCAGAACCAATTTTAAAGAATAATTCAGCCAATTAGATCAAACCCTGCAACTTGTTCTGCCCTAGGCCTTTTCCTGGCTGTTTGAAATATCCATATCCACTGATTTATTATAAAGTTAAGAGTTAAATATTTTATAAAATTACTAAAAATTCTCGGGACCGTAAAGGAAGAATTCGGTCCTCCGTCTTTTTCTCAAGAAGCTTGTTTGTGCTGCGTGGGTTTGTACTGTGAAGACCGTGGGTTTGTACTATGTACAACCTTTTTGTTTAGGAGAAAACTATTTCTTCGTAGAAAAACACAGTTGTTAACTATTCGAAGCTTTAAAACTATTTCAAGTTCTTTCAGCTGTACAGAAACTACAAAAGAGTATGTTACGCAGCTCTTCCGATTGGGGAAAATTTTGAAAATAGAGATAATTTAAGAGGTTTTTATGTTACAAAAAGGGAATCTCGAGATTACACTTGGACTTGTTGCTGCAAGCAAGATTTAAAATCATCTATACAAAAAGAAAATACAGTGCGCTTAAATTCCCTAATTGTCATTTAATTCTTTAGTTTTGTTTGATATAAATATATTTTGTTAGAGATTTGTCTACTTATTTTGTCCATCTTGTTCTTTGGACTCTTTTAGATAATGTTTAACATTCTGTTTGCACGATCGCCAAATTCAGTTGCGTGTATTGTTTTTTTTTGTTCGTTTGTGTGTTTTTGGGTGCAATATAATGACGTCACTGTTGGCACTGTTTTACAGAGTATTGTCCTGAGGTGACAAAGTTTAGACTTCAGTGGCCAAGAATCTCCGTCGGTGAAAACGTCACCAATGATTGCTCGGCAATAAATTCGTCTTGGACAGGTACGCTTACAATTTGGTTTAATGATCAAAAGGTTCAATTTTTCAGTGATAGTGCTATTCTCAGAAGTATATAATAACGAGATATATACATTTTTTATTGCAATTGGGTGCACCTGATTCGGTCTCAGTTTATTGTATGAGAAAATTTACCATGAAAGGATAGAATGAGATACTTACTGCACCTCGAATACGCATGCCGTCATCGCCCTTGCATTTCAATGCCTTTTGTATGCCTTGTTCATATACTTCCAGGCGCGGGATGGATAAATAAAGGGGGGGGGGAAGGGGGATCAGGGTTTTAAATAACTAGGCACAAACTCGATACTGTATTATTAGTAGTGTTCATTTATGAGACTTTTATTTTATCCCCATAACTCAGTTTTAAACTGCAATGTGATAATAAACAGTTATCATCATCGTCATCATCATCATCATCATCATCTTCATCATCATCATCATCATCATCATTATCATCATCATCATCATCATTATCATCATCATCATCATCATTTGTGAACAGAACATGACTATACGTAAGAAAACGCAAACATAGTACCGATGTATTTCTTATAATGCTTACCTAATTCAAATTAATTCCTAACACAGGTAAATTTACGGCTGTATGTACAAAAACTCCTGCCGGAAACGTTACATGGAATTACAAGGCGGGCTGCGGATGTGAGCTACGAACGGTTCTGATATATTACGAAACGCAGGTTGGTTTGCCAGCACCCTTTCTCGAATTTATCTTACTACCTGCAATGAATCGTGTCGTGGCATGGGTTACCAATTCATTTTTTTCTGTCAATTCCACACTATTTATTAAACCCTTTTTAGACGCTGGTTGCGAGGGAGGAGGGGGTCTCCTCTCGGGCACTTTAAACGTTGATGACTACTAGATATTTTTAAATATTTTGGCAAATGTTACCAAGATTTTTTTACTTTGAGTGGAATTTATCCGGAAACAGTTTGGTGTGACATCGTGCTACAAATAAAAATTTGAGGTTGCCTTGGCAATGACATTTCGACACGCATGTTTTTCCAAATTGTAGTTAAAAAAAAAACATTTTGGTGGTTTAAGAACGGCCTCACAAAAATCTAAGATGGCTGTTCGGAAATCTTGACGTAATTTCCACGTCTTTTGACGTCATTTTTTCATTATACTAAACTGCAATATGATCTCAAAGTTTGCTTGTTTTATTTTTGTTTGGACTTAGGGGTAATAACACGATTTTAACACGACTAGTTGCGCTAGTTATTGGAAACGATCATTAATTGTGGATTTCAATATCTTTATAATGCAACTTGTAACAACAAACATTATGTTAAAAACTACTAACATCATTGCCTATCTAATGGTTTCTTATTTTTTCTGCAGGTATCACGAGTCAATGAGGCTAGCTTTCTACGGATTGTAAATGAGTTTGAAAATGCGGCTTACAAAAACTTCACCAATAAAGAAATATATCTAACTCTTCTGTCCACTCTAAAAAATTCGATGTGCAAGAAAAATCCATTGGTTAAGAGCCCTGAGTGGGACAAAATACAGAAGTATTGTCAGGTATTTAAACGTTACAGCTAACAGTTTATACAAATTCTAGGTAGGTTAGATCTCTATCAGTTTTTCCTCCTAATTTGAATTGAAGAGATAGATATGGAAATAGCTACTTAATATTGATTTGTGTAAAAGGCCAATACAAAGCAAAATATGTTTTTATTAGTATAGATGTAGTGTTTGTTTGTTTGTTTTTGTTGTTGTGTTTTCTTTTGTTTGTTGGTTGTTTTGTTTGCTTGTTCGTTTGAGTTTCTGTCTGACTGCCAGTTTGTTTTGTTTTCTTGTGCTTCACGCCCCTATTCCATGAAGTGATCAAAAGTGATAGCATTGATTCATCAAAGTTTCAAAATTGGAGAGTGTTCGAATACGTTTCCAACAATCTGAAATATCCGTCGTGTTTTAGCGATCCATCAGATTTTGTTCTATATTTTTAGTTGGCAATTTTGTCAGCAATATTTAAGTTTTAATCAATTTTGTAAGTCCAAAATGGCCTAAAATTAAAAATTACTTAGGGAAAATAAAGGTGTTTCCTTTCTTTTCAAGACGCCGCCATACGACTTTCTTAAACAGCTCAGAAACGATCACTTTGAAAAATTGTTTTGCCAGCAAGTTGGAACGTAAGTATATTTTAACTGTTTTTCTCTTTTCAACTGAAAATGAGTTTGATCAGCCGAAAAATTATTAATGTTATAGCTTTTTCAGTAATGTTCGTTTGAAACAGAAACGAAAGGCAAATGAGCCGCCATTTTGATTTTTAGGCCCGCGTGCGCCCTCCGTATCCAGCGGTCTCCAGCGAATCAAACGTGCGACTTGGTATTCACAATATTTGTTTGTTAAAAAAAGGCAAATTATTCTTTGAATAAAACAAGACAATAAAACAGTGAGAACCAATATCTATTACCCAAGTTAATTATTATTAAATGTTTTAAAATGTTTTTGGGGTTGTTGCAACTTTAACTCGTGTAAACTAAATTTTGCCCTTGTCAAAACTAAATTTCGACACGGGCAGGGGAGATAGGGATATTTGTTTCGATTTATATACTCGAAATAAATCATGTTATCCTCACTTCAAACGAAAAAAAAATTCTCCTACCGAGCCATGTAGCGATACTTTGCGCCCATTATTCTAATAAAGAAAAGATCTCTAAGGTAAAAAAAAGCAAGTAACAATACATTATTCGTGAAAACAAACCAGCATTACGTGAACATGGATTTTTAACACGTTGGGAATTTTGAAAAATGACTACAAAGGCTTTTGGACTGAAAATAGTTTCGAGAGATGGTTCTCAAGGCATAAGAAATGATCATAAACACGACGGTTTTGGCGATCGATGAGGAACTCTGTCAGATCGATTGTGCAAACATTATTTAGCTCTCTTCTCACCGGAGCTACTCATTTTCGAGAGGATTCGCATATTCGCTTAGAAGTCATCAACAATCATACAAAGGCACCGGACATCTATCTTTCTCATAGTGTTTGTTTTGTTCCGTTTTATTGCTTTAACTAAATAAATTCTGATTGCAGTCGATGATTTAAACTGGTTTACACCGTCTTCAAGTGAGCACTTGTGTTTGCTGTTTTCTTGTTTGCTATCGTTATTTTGGAGTTCTTGGTGATCACCTCTAAAAATTATACTAAAACAATTATTCACCTCAGGCTCCTTGATTATTGTTGAATAATTCCCGAGACGAAGTCGGGGGATTATTCAACAATAATCACTTAGCCTTCGGCGAATAATTGTTAATTATTACAATACAGATCAAATGAAGAAACAGGCGTAGTTCTTCCATCATTTGGAGGGTCACGTCCTAAACCAAGCACCGTAGGGGGCGCAGTCGTAGATGTTAACAAGTCTCCTTCCCAAGAAAACGGGACAAAAGTAAGTTGATCAGCAACTATCTTGATCACTTTAAAGAAAGCGGATAGGCTTGCACTAAGGGCCTGTTAAGTTGGAGGGAGGGTGCCCCGGCTAACCGAGATACCCAGCTTGAGGGATGAAACATTCGTTTTCTATACAAACGTATAAAAAGTTGGCTCCCCCAGGGTAGCTCGGTTAACCGGGGCACCCGCCTCCATGTAAACAGTATCCGGTTTTCAGTCGTGTTTACTCTTGATAATTATTTTTTGTATGTCGAAGACATTCTTCATGTTTTTTTTTCCTTATTTATTTTCCTTATTTATTTTCTTTCTTTCTTTCTTTCATTATTTCTCTTTTTAATATTCTTTCCTTCTGTAAGTGCCCGCGGGGCTTGTTACTAAGTTGCACTGTTAATGCGGAAAACGTAAATTGCAATTGCTTAGAGTGGAATCGGGAAAATGGCTGAAAATGATTGACTTGAATTCAACTGTAGGCAAAAATGTTTGTTATGTGATAATTAAATCTAGTGTGTAACATGATTATGACTGACAACAAGGCTAATATTTCTGTTAAATTTTCGAATATGCCAAATTGAACCAATCAAACCAAAGTTTTAAACCTCCCGGAAGTAAAATTGAATGGAACGGAAATACCCGGGAGATAAATTCGAAATGTAGGTATACCTTGCGTTTTAGCTATTGTTGTTGTTCTTTTTGTTTTTGTTAAAATTGTGTGGGAATTTCGAAAATATCCTCAATTCCGATGCAATCAACCGGAAATTTATATTTCATTCACTGTTAAAAATTTCCGGAAATTTAAACAGAATTTTTTTTTTTGATTGAAAAGAGCGCGGCCAGGGTCGTAACTAGTAAGAGGCAAGATGAGGCACTTGCCTAGTCTACATGTAAACCCAAATTTAAAAACAAAATATGTTTTGTTAGGAAAATAATCCCAAGTTGAACGAAATTGATTTCTCTCAAGAAATACCTCATGAAAATTGTTGAAGAAGGAGTTTCAGAGCTTCTAGATTTCAAAATTTTCTGGAGAATATGCCCCCCCCCCCCCAGAACCCCCCCCCCCCCCCCAAAAAAAAAAAAAAAAAAAATAGGAAGATCTTGCCTCGTCTATGGCAAAGGTCTGGTTACGGCCGCCCCAGGGCCACGTTTATATTGGAAAGACCTGTGCAAGTACCATGCCCATAGTTATTCAGAAAAAGGCGCGCCGTCTTTGTGAGACGTTTTATTTGCCGAACAGAAGAACGAAAAACGAAAGAACGAAAAGGCCCAATAACAGAACGCGCAAACTAAGAAATAAACAAACTAACGAACGAATGCATGAGCATATCCTCAAAAGCCCGCTAATATAGTCTCTACTAGTATGAATAATTATTTTCCGTTATTATTATAGGCTGTGAATAACACTCTAGAAAGTATTACTTCCAGTGGCTGTACAGTGATCAATTATCACGTGGTATGTACTCGTGCTTGAGAGATCACTTTGATCGAGCTTATAAATAATTCTGATTCGCCAGAACAGACCGAGCATTTGTCATAATTATTACTTAAACAACCTAAGCACAAAAATTTAAATTGCTAAGTTGTCTTATCAAGGATAAGTGTCACTTTCCTTGTAACAGGTCCCTGAGACAAGTTCATTCGTGTCAAAAAAAAAGTCAGTCGCAGGGGTAAATATTTTTTCCCTGCAACTTTTCTTACGAATTCACACTGGTTGGAATTGAAGGGACAATTCCCCAGTTCTTAAAAATTTGAGGTAGACACTTTTCTTAGTCCCTACGTTTAAACTTTTCAATTGACTTATCCTAGGAACTAGCCCCCTGAACGTGTGTTTTTGTGTGCCAACTTTAATGGTCGAATCAAAACAAACCTGATCTTAGAGCTTCCATCAAAGTAAACTACTACTGTCGAGTAATAGGTTTTGTTACATTATAGGTTAACGGGACACTCACGATAAAAGCCAAAGCAAATTTGACGACGCAAAAACACAAGAAGATAAGGGAAGGCCTTGAGCTGGCTTTAATCTCTGTTTCACTTGTGGCGATAATCTGTTCACTGGTAGTACTCTCGTGCGTAAGGTGAAAAAACAACTACAATTCTTGATCCGGGGGGACTCCCATACAAAAGGGGACGTGAATGCTCGTCGTCTTGGGTGTAAATTTCGGAGTTTTGGTCTCACGTAGGCTGTTTTAGGCAAAACGCCAATAATTTAGTTTTCAAGGTCTCGATTAGGTTTGCACACAAAGAAATATTTAAATACAAATTATATTTTTAGTGTTTTAGGTATCTCTTAGTGGTCTTCAAAAAAAGCTGCTAAAGCTACGCCCAGATTGGTCTCTATTATGGGTTCTTTTAAACCTTTCCGACGAGCTTTTCCGCCTGTTTTATAGGGTAGTCTTTATAGGGTAGTTTTATAGGGTAGTCTAGGGTAGCCTGTTTTATAGGGAGTCCTCTCGGGTTGGGGGTATCTTGGATGCTACATTTTTTTTGAAACTGTGAATACTCGAAATGTAGGAACAAATGTAACATGCTTTAAAACTAAAATGATGTTACTCAAGTTGTTGTTGTTGTTATATTGTTAAATTGTTCTTCATTCTTTTTCTTTTGTTTACCACACCCAAGGATACAGTCATCGCAGACATCTGAAAAACTGTTCATACACAAAAGCCTGCTCTTTGCCTGGGGTATCGGATACGCTGTTTACATAATGGATATAGCTGTTTTTGACAGCAGGAATGAAAAAAACAGTAAGTTTATTTTTCTTCACTATAATCACAAACTGGTTCGGTCGATGTAAAGTTAGTAACGTCAGTTCTAAAGCCTTTTATCTTCCTCGTCCTCCAATCAAGGTGATAGATTTAAATCAGTTTGTTATTGTAAATCAGTTCGCTGTATCACGCAGCAGAAAATTTGAGTTGAAAGCTTTGGAAATCTTTCCAGAATATTTAAGCAATCACAATAAAACTTAAGGTGGCTCGATCGGATTTTTGAGTGACGATACCTTTGAACTTTGAGCAACTTGTATGCTACGGTAAACAATAAGGCTGAAAATCGATCAATACAGCTGTACTAAAGAACGATGAAAGTTTCGAATGAGATACGTTTCATCGAAATCGGAGTAACCATAGCAACATAATGACGTCACCACCCATTTTACACGAGACCGATTTTCTTGTAATGGAGGGATAATTTTGAAATAAGGCTTCTAGATCTTGGACTGACTACAAAATTTGAAGAATTTTTATGAGAGCGTTTTCGAGAAAATTTGATGAATTTTCAGGTGCTAAAATACAACAAAAGCAAAGCAGTTTTAAAAATTATTGAGAAAACGTTCATAAGGCGCGATCAAGTAACATTTTGCCTTAAGTGAATCTTTTACTATCTAATTACCTTGGGAGAAAATCTCAGAGAAATCGTTTCATTCAATCTCTTGAAACATCGACTTGAATATGAACTGGAATGAATTTATTTCGCTCTTTTATCGAAAAAGGGCCTTCGCTACTAAAATGATCGCAAAATAAAAAGCGCTGGATAGAATTTTTTTTAACTTGGCAGTCAAAAAGAAGAATAAGTATGTAATGAAATGTCCGATTTTCAAAGCAATTGAAACATTTTAAGGCAGTTAATTCAAAGCCTTATCTCAGGTAAACATTGCGCTGTTTTTCACCCTACATCGGATCGCTGCCTTATTATCTGTCTCCATTGTCTCAAGCCGCGTGCATTTGTTAATTCCAGTAGATCATGAATCACTAATTATTTATTACTAGAGATTTTTGCGACAATTCTGCCTTGGCATTGAACCTCTTACGAGACTGAAGATAATACAACTGCTTTTCTATCCTATTCCTCGTTGTTATTGTATTTTGACTTGTTATAGCGGAGCCGCAAGCGCCGAAGGCGCGCGCATGCGTAGCCCCATACCTAGAATTTTTGGGAAACCACGAGCGGAAAATTTTGTTGTCACGTGACCGTCCGACCGTACGCACGGAAAAGGACTGGGGATGAATTACTGTGGCAACCCGCGTTTTTTTGGCGCGAAATCTCAGCGTAAATTCTCTTGCAAAGAAATTTTCAAAACGACCGGCTATTCAAACTACGAGAAGAGAAGAAAATATTCGTCTCTTTTATTAAGTCGAAAAGAGAGGAAAACCGAGGAGACAGGGTAAGCGAAGCGAGGGAAGAGACGAGAAAACAAGAGAGAAAGAGAAAACGAGCGAAGAACAGCGACAAAAAGAGAAGAAAGGTGCCGACAGAAAGGAAAGAAAAGCGAAGAACAGCGAGAAAGAGAACGACAAAGAGGACGGCAAAGAAGGCAAAGAGTAGGAAGAAAACAGGAAAGGAACGGAGACAAAACGAACAGTGTTTTGATGAAGGTAGTACGAAACTGCAGTGTTACATTTATACCGTATTTTACTTGCTTAAAGCTTATGTTATTCCTTAGTTTTGCCACTAAAAAAATATTACTATTAAATTCAGTTTTATAAATAGGAGCCTAGAGTTTATTCTTGATAAAAATGTCTGAACTGGAAAGCAAATGCTCGATGAAAACCGGGCTAAAAGATTCCGGTTAGTGTCAGAAGGAGTAAAAACACTGAAAAACAACATTTCATTTTCCAGTATGTTCGAATGTTTTCTTCATACTAGCTGTCAGAATTTTTGATTTTTTTCTCTCGTTTAATGCGTTCTCCGGGTTCGCATATTAAAAAGCCGAACAGTTTTTTTATATATTAAAAATTTTAATTTACTGTAATACCGGTATCCCGGCGCTGTGAATTATCAAAATTAGGATAGTAAGAGTATTTTTACATCATTCACAATACTAATGCGGACAAAATGCTCTGATGCAGATAATTATCTTCCGTTTTTGGAAGGACAAGAGCCCATAGCACGAAACCCGAGAAAGTGTGCCAAAAAAGAACTGCTCGTAATAGAGGAAATTCATAAATGCCCACCATGATTTTCGGACCTTTTGATCTTTAACTGGCGCTTAGTTTTGACGTTTTCGAATTGTCTAGCACTTTCCCGGAATTGACGGTAGTAACCTGACGTTTTTTATTTCTTTTTAGTTTTTTAATAAATCGAACGAAGGAGGCCGATGAAAGCATGGCAGCCGAAAAGTTAAATTATCGAAAATAATAAGCTTATAAACTCAATCAGTCGTTGATATTGATATCAAAAACTACCGGCCCTACAGCTATACAGCATTAATTGATATTATTTAAAATTAAATTTATAATTTCGTGCTTTTATGTTATTAATATTTTCCATACAATCGGAATTTTTTTTCGCACAGTTAAAAAACGAATACACTCCAAATAGTAGAAATAGTACGGAAATAATTTTTTTACAACTGAATGTATCACAGGTCTGTGGAACAAGGGGAATCACACGTATTATTAGTTATCATCTCCGCAAAAGAAGAATACATCGCCGTTATGGAAAATAATATGTGTATCCTGTAAAATAGTTAAAATAAATCCATTGTTCCCGATATCGACCTTCCGCTATCTCGAATCTTTTTATTCCCCTCCAGGTCATTTTCCTACTACGTTAACCATCGATACTTTTCTTCCGTATACCTACCAACCTTCTCGATTTCCTCTGAATTTTGTCTGTAGAATCAAGCGGGATACAATCGACCAGCGCATTTTACAGAGAATAAATTTCGTACTATAAACATGCAAACATAATATAATTTAAATAAAACGTGAATACTTCGCGAACTAAGCGAAAGCTGCTGCACCTATACATCTAATTTTTTTCAACCTACCCATGCATTTACTTTCCAATGAATTATATGCCTGATTCTTCAGGTGGTTTGTCAAATGAATATTTATTCCAATGCTTGATTCGACAGATGAATGTTTGATTCTATTATAAGGAAGACAATCCGCCCAATGCTGCTTGTCGGCAGCGTTTGCGCGATGAAAGTCAGCAGTGGAAAGCTCCTCTTATTACTAGTCGCACTACCCCCATATATCAATAAAATAATCAGAACTCCTTCGCCGGTCCTTATCTGTTACCTTCACTGTCTACCTGCACTTCGTGTCCACAATAACACCAGGAAATTGAGCCAGCACGAGTATCGTAAAATGCGGTAATTTTCATTCGTGCCTACGAGACCGGGAAATATTAAAATGCGATGGCAATAAATCAGTGACTTATTACACAGGTATGTAGAATCAAACAACAGGCTAAAAATTATATATTATGGATTATTTCGAGGCAATCCTATGCGGAATCACCCGATTATTTAAGTTTAAAAAATTTGAAGCATGTTCGCAATACACACGAATGAAATACTCAGAGGAAATTATAAATGCACGCACAGTGATGTAGGAAGAAGATGGTACAAAGGTTAGTTGTTCTCAGGAATCTTAAGAAAGTAGATGAGTATGAACTGCCCACTGCTGCAGTACGGAAGTGCTCGCTAGAGGATATTTTTCTTAGAAACATAAATTTTAAAAAATCAAGTGCAACTCAATTTCTTTTTATTTGTTCTCTCACGTTATCGCATTGAAGTTTCCGCAATTTACTTAAAAGTCAACCCTCAAGCCTTATTTCAGCTGATTTCTGTGAAATCATACGCGTTTGATTCAACAGTGATATTGAAGCAACTGTAAAATCAATTGTGGAATATATCGATTGATTCATCAGGCAAATTACCTGTGTTACCGCTTTTCCGAAACTGTGCAATCAAATTGATGTCATTTATAGCTAACGTTTGCCTGAATGTTTAACGCAGTTCTTGGACTACTGTATTTCATTGTGTGATTTACTACTGTCTTCTATTTATTCACGGTTAAACGACTAAGATACCAGGGCTTCTTTTTACATTCCGTTTTCATTTGATGAAAATGAAGGCAATGAACGATCTATAAAATGGTCAAAATGATGATATTCATTGCAATCGATATGATGAAGAGGTGACAATCCAAATCATTCAATAACAATATTGATAATTGATAAACAATATTGAATGCATAAGCCTTTGTTGTTATCCAATATCATCCATTTTAAATTTTATCCTTAAATAGCAGACAACACAGTAATTATCAATTATCGATCTAATAAATGACATTGAATTTTAGCAGTCCTAACACATTACAAGGAAATATCAGACTGAGTCCTTTTATCAGAACAACTTTAGAATGACGACAGTTTGATTCTTTCTGAATGCAATAGAGTTGTTGATTTATGTCATACATTTTAGCTGAGCCTATTCATTACCTGTGTGCCCCTCTCTTTCAGTGAATCACTAAGTATCAACACTGAGAGATAAATATTTCTGATAGTTATTTCATCATCCAGATAATAATGATAATTACATATTTTTGCACGTTTTTGCTAGGAATGTACTATATGGTGCAGACGAGTCGCAGAGGCCTGAAGATTTGGAAAGGATGCACACATAAAGGATTATTGAAAATATGTTTGGCTTATTTATGCACTGTGGAGCAACTTCAAATAATGTGAAAGGAATAGAAATTAATAAGAATGAGAGTTTTGTGCACCTAAAGGAAAATTCAACTTGTAAGTATGATAGTGTTTAAGTGACATTTAATTTTTTAGTAAAAACTACTAACATTCATTATTCCATAATTTATAAAAAAAAGATTATTTTAGTTTTAAGATGGAATCCACTAGGAAGTCATAATTATTTTTAAATTGAAAAAGTCAAGTACAGAATATTTAAAATATCCTATTCCTATTCTTTTCCACCTATAAAAGTAAATAATATCATACACCAAAATAATTAAGAAAAAGAAAAAAAGTAAGTAGCAATTTTTAAATTCTCTTAAGCGATCAGTGGAATTTACGGACGAAATTTTTTATTGTTTTAGAAAAGATTTTTTGATAAGATATTTGAAGCAGTAACAAAAAAGTTTGCAATAAGGTACATAATTTTGTCCAATAACTACTCGAAGTCCTGGCGGATTTCCCCTTAAAGCATTTTCTCACAAGTGCGATTTTGTTTATAATTTCACTGCCTTATTTGTTGATTGATCACACAGGCTTTAAAATGCATAGGAGCTACTTCTTGCTTGAGTGCCCAACTTTTTTTAGATTGACTTTGTCCTTTTCATGTCATGCACTTTGGTACTGTTCCCTCATTTTTCCCGTTGTCTTTCTCGCTTGACTTTACGCTGCTCTTCCGTTTTTGTTCCTTGCTTTTTACCTTCGCCTTTCCATCTCTGCTTCATGCTGCTCTTTTTTCTCTTTCTTCGACTCTTTTTGCTCTTTGTCGTTCTCTGTCTTTTTCTAAACAGTTTTTAGGGGTTTTGAAAACACACGTCTGGTACAATTTTCGTTGGAACATATTATTAATGTATTCTATTTACTTTATTACTCTTTCTATAGACTTTATAAGTAAAATTGATCATGAAAATTTTACGAAGAAATTCTGAAAGCCCGGGGGGGGGGGGGGGGGGGAATCCAATGGAAGAGACAGGGATGTTTTTATTGTTTTGCTTAGAGGTATCATGATTTAAATTATTTCAATTTTGTCTCTTTTTGTGTTCTGGGAAAAGAGGGTATTTTTTGCCTTCAAGGTCTCGTTTAGGGTTGCACAAGAAAAGATATAGAAAAATATCAATTTTAAAATGTACCAAAATTATCTTTTAGGGGTCAAAAAGTGTATCAATGCCCAGATTGTCCCCTTTAAGGGACTTAATAATTCGAGCACCCTGCCTTTCGATATGGGAGTCCCCTTTCCCCACTAACTTCCAGGGCTGAAATATAATTCTACAAGTCAACTAATTAAATTTTTGGGCAAAGAATTTTCCTTCTTCCACCGTGAAAAAAAATCAACACAGCTCTACAAGAGCAGTAAACATAATTTAATTTAAATCTTTTTTTTTAAGATTTTTTACGTTTTATCCAATATAAAATTTTGCAGTTAGATATTAAATAGTTCCTTTTAGGAAAGAATCAACTCGAATAATTTTTATTCCCTTTTTCCTAAATTCTGTTGAGATTAAATACAATTAATGTAACACATATAATATATTATTTTTAGAAAGAGGGGGGGGGAGGTTAGGCCAGGTAGAAAACGAATTTTTTTAGTTTTTTTTTGTAGATAGGGGATCCGGATTTTGGGGTATTAAAAAGAATTAGTGCCTTTCATGGGCCAGCGTTAGATGAAAATAAACAAAATGGGCGTTCTTTAGCCCCTCCTGGAATAGGGGTTGAAAGGTTTTTTTAGGGGGGGGGGTTTGTCAGGGATTTGGGTGTAGAAGACTAGGATTTTTTTGGGGTTGAGTTTTGCCCCATCGATCATCCCCGTCATTTACCCCCACCCCTCCCCATTGAGGACAAAACTGGGCCTACAAGATCTCTTAACCTGATATAATTTACTTTAATATTTTTGAGAAGGCAAATTGACTGTTGGAATTCCGATTTTAATACCTAACTTTAATAACTAAGCTCAAGCCCTATCTTACTGTTGTCGCACTAGGTATAAGTTACATAGAACTTAAATTAGCTGAAACCAATGGAAGGAAAGACACTGAGTTGATAGCTGCTAAGGCCAGAAAAGCCAGCTGATGAGAGCGGGGTTTTAAAGCAGCTACACCCCGATAATTTGGGCAGAATATGCATGCTTTCATGGAATTAATCACAGTGCTTTCAACAGCACCTGTTAGAAAGCAATTAAGATAAGAGTCTTAAAGCAAGTTATTTTGTAGGGAAAACTCATTAATTTTAGCTGCTGATTCACCCCAAAACTTAAAAAACTCACCAAAGCTCCGGCATGTGCCAGGTCCTAAGCTTATTGATTAAGCACTATTAATGTCTTCAGTAGGTTGAAAAATTTATGCTGTCACACTCACTGTGAATTAAGGATTTTTTGGTCCTGAACATATCTCCCAAGTGAACACAGTTCCTGGGCGGCCCAGGCAAAACTTTGAAAAATATCTCTTTTTTTTTATTATAGAGTCTTCTGAATTACTTTAAAATTAAAAAATATTGATGCCAATGATCATCAACAAAATTATCTTCTTTTGCCTTTTTCAGGGTTAACGTACACGAGTAGTGGAATTTCAAGAGAAAGAACACAAGAGAGATAAATGACACATTATTTTTTTCATTAGATTATTTTTTTATTGCATGTAAAATAATACTTATGTACTTGCACTTATATGATTTAATTTTTAATTAATAAAATAAAGCCAGAGTGATACAACCTAATTTAGGATCTCTGTACACAATATAAAAATATTATTCATTTATTGCTACCCAAACATTAATCCCAGTGCTCACACTGCAAAGAACAGTATATGATAATGGGATAGGCGCAGTCACACGTATATAAATTTGATTATATTTTGTAGCAGCAAAAAAAATATATAATAACATTTTTATAAGATATTATTTTAATTTTTATAGTTATTTTATTTCTACTCTGATAAAGATAGCTCTAAACAAGGAAACAACACAGCTTCAAATGGCGAACAACACAACACTTTATTCGCTAAGCATCCTGGGTACATATGGTGCAATAGCTTAACACAACTTCCGGTTATGTAGTAGTCTAAATATATTACACTTGCATGGTTTGATATCAGGAAAATAAATCCAACAATCTAACCTAATGACTAAAACAGTATCCTGAAAATTAAGTATTAACAGAATGAATGAAGGGAAAAGGTGCATCTTTGGGGGACCCTACAGACTGTAGCACGAATACTTCCGGCTGCTGCTTTTTAACTCCGGTTTGCAGCAGAAAGCTTATTTTTCGTACTGGTACACCATTTCCATCAAAAAAAAGCTGCCATCTGGGGTGAGGGGGTGGGGGAGGGGGGGGGGGAGGAGAGAGGGAGGGGGGAGGAAAAGTTACATGTAAGTGTGGATTCTTGTAGAAGAGATTTTATCCTAATGTTTGTTTATCACTTAGCTACAAAAAACAAAAGCAACATCGGCGTTTTCTTTCTTTCATCTTTTGTAAAATCTGGAAAGTGTGTGTGTGTGGGGGGGGCGGGGGGAGGATTTGACCCTGTTTGAAATCCTTAACAGGTGGGGCATCTACAAAGTGAGGAAATGACCAAACTTTTCAAAATGTCAAATGCCCCCAGGGGGTGGGGCATAGGCGGTTTTAAAAGATGATACATAACAACCAGTATGTGGGGGTTGAATATTTTCTAGAACAACGCAAGCTTTCTTTTTCTAGTTCATCTTCGAAAGTTTATACTAGTTTATCTTTAGGAGGTTTAATGCACAGACTGCTAATTGACAATCCTTTTTTATTGATCAATTTTTTTGCTCTTATATGTGCTGTTGTTCATGGTTAAAAAGGATAAATATAATTATTTATAAAGAAAATAACATGACAGTCTAAAAGGTTTAAAGGGCAATACCAGGGAGCTCCGCTTTTAGGCTTGCCTAAATCTATATATTATTAGCTTGTTTCTGTACAGTTTCCGAAAAAAAGCAGCTGTTATACATATTCAAGTTGTGCTGAAATTTACAAATGCACGGGGCACGACACAATAGAGACTTATAATGAGGCAGCGATCGATGTAGGGTGAAAAACAGCGCAAGTTTACCTGAGTTAAGGCTTTAAATTGACTGCCTTTGAATGTTTCAATTATTTTGAAAATCGGCCATTTCATTACGTACTTATTCTTCTTTTTGACTGCCAAGTTTAAAAAAATTCTATCCAGCGCTTTTTATTTTGCGATCATTTCAGTAAGCGAAGGCCCTTTTTGATAAAAGAGCGAATTAACACTTCATACCAGTTCATATTCAAGCCGATGTTTCAAGAAATAAATGAAACGATTTCTCTGAGATTTTCTCCCAAGGTAATTAGATAGTACAAGATTCACTTAAGGCCAAAATGTTCTTGATCGCGCCTATGAGTAATAATTTTTAAATGTTTTTTTTTTTATTACACTAAAATTCATCAAATTCAGCATACGAAAACATAATCTAAAATTCCCTATAAAAAAATCGGTTTTAAAATGGTGTGACGTATTATTTGTAGAATAACAAAGCAAAGGCTTTAAGGCGACGTTGGGAGAGAAGAATATACGGAAAAGCAACAAAATTTTTGTTTTTCGTGCAATTTTCTATGCTGATTTTATTCTAATTTCAACCCGTGAGTATTTTAGCCTTGACGTCATTTTCTCCTATTCGCAACAAGCCTTGGAACAAGGTTGAATGGCGGCCGTAAATTTCTGGAATAAATGTTATAATACAACGACTTCTGATGTTCGTAATGAATTGAAATTTGGCAAGGTGAGTAAGAAAGTCTAATTGTTCACGACAATGTAAAAATATGAAGATCAAAATTTGATCATAGTAGCAATTTAAAGGATGTATAGTATGTCCGAACATCTTTCTTTTGGTATACGTCACGTCTGATGATAAAGTCACATCACGTGACAATTACATCATGCTGTCAAAACAGCCGCCATCCTGGATCCGCCATATTGGATTTCAAATTGTTTCCTAAACGCCAGAAAACCACCCAAAATTACTTTAAAGTACTCAAAATGAATAAAACTATGCTTAAGAACCGTAAAAAGGTGAAAATAATTGCATTGAAGTTACCTTTCATTAATAGAAAGACGAAAATTATCAATTTAGGAAAACATGCCTGTTAAAATGCCGTTGCCATGGTGATTCAAGTTCCTGACGCAACAACCTATCCTACCAAATTATTCCCAGATAAACTTTAGAAAACCGCAAAGTTTGGCAGCGTTTGGTTGAATATTAATCCTGAAAAAGTTATATGCGTTCAAAGTCAGCACGGGCCTCAGAAGGCCACCCCGGTCTAAATAGGGTTAAAATCACCAGCAAGGGAAATTTTCAAGATGTATTAAACTTGACGAGGCCCCTATAATCGTGAGTAGCAACTTCTTTCTATATAATATAATTCAATTTAATAATTTCTTAATCCGTAGGCTGCTTGCACAGCGGTTGCTGTTATCCGCCATTTCTTTCAAACAGCAGTCTTTACGTGGATGTTAGTTGAGGCAGTAAATCTCTTCATGAAGCTGGTCAAAGTGATATCAACCAAAACGTTTTATATGACGTACCTAGCCATTGGATGGGGTAGGTCCAAAAGAGTATTTTCTTATGGTGTTAGTTCACCTGAGATTACAAAATAGGGAGCGAGGAAACGAACGAACGAACGAACGAACGAACGAATCGAACGAACCGAACGAACGGACCAACAAAGGCGAACGGACTTCAACGAACGAACGGATCAACAAACGAACGGACCAACAAACGAACGGACCAACTTACGAACGAGCGAGCGAGCGAACGTGCCAACGAACGAACGGAGCAACCAATAAACGGACCAACGAACGAACGAACGAACGGGCCAACAAACGAACGGACCAACGAACGAACGGACCAACATAACGAACGGACCAACAAACGAACGGACCAACGAACGAACGGACCAACAAACGAACGGACCAACAAACGTTTAACGGACCTACGAACGAACGGACCAACGAACGAACGGACCAACAAACGAATTTAATTTTTTTTTTTGTTTTTTTTTTTTTTTTTTTTTTTTTTTTTTTTTTTTTTTTTTTTTTTTTTTTTTTTTTTTTTTTTTTTTTTTTTTTTTTTTTTTTTTTCGGGCCAACGAACGAACGGACCAACGAACGAACGGGCCAACAAACGAACGGACCAACAAACGAACGGGCAACAAACGAACGGACCAACAAACGAACGGACCAACGAACGAACGGACCAACGAACAAACAAACGAACGGGCCAACAAACGAACGAACGGGCCAACGAACGAACGGACCAACCAACCAACGAACGAACGAACGAACGAACGAACGTGCCAACTAACGAACGGACCAACAAACGAACGGACCAACGAACGAACGGACGAACGAACGAACAAACAAACGAACAAATAAAGAACGAGCGAACACATTTACGAATGAATGAAGCAAGAAAGGTCAATTAACAAATTTTGTTAGGGACCTTAATATGAGGCGCATGAGCTTGTTGGATATTTGTCTCTAATCAAGATTTAAATTCTAGGATTAATCAATGTGTCTTATTTTTCGTAATATCAAACCTTAGCAAGCCTTAAGATTTTTAGTAATTTAAACATCGTGGGGTTTTGTCTTAAACGGAATAACTATCATTACCAGAACTAATGTGAACTGCCAAATACCGAAAAGACCCTAAAATTAATTATTCGTTTCAGGCATTCCAGCTCTAATTGTTGGTATAACGGCAGCAGCAAGAACCGAAACATACGACATGTGCCAAGAAAACATGGAGGATTTCATGTGTGGATCAATTCAATTTACTGCAAAAATAGAGAGAACAAGGCAGGTTTTTGGCGTAGTTAGCTACTGAATAAGCAAAGTATAAAGTTACGGTAAAGAATATTGAGACAGCTCTTCTCATTTTCTCGCAAATATTTCAAATTGGTCTCCATATTTTTAAAAGTATTTTGACGGCAATTAACAAAGGAAGACAGACTTTTCATTGACGTCAAGCCAATCATTATATCGTATAATAACCTATATCAATATGACAAAAGAAATTAACGACAAAGACAAACATATTCGCAAAGGTTGCGGGATTTAGAAAGGTGGGTTTAATTCAGAAGAGTCAATTACAAATTTTCTTTTTAATATGACAATGTTATCATAATTAGGTGTAAATATAGATGAAAGAAACGAACTGCTCAATAGCTTTTATTAAAATACTGGCACGCTAGAGTTTTAATCACATACTTTAAAGCTAGAGCCACCTTATACAGCATAGTAAACTGCAGTCCACTAAAGGAAGGTATGCCCAATAGATTTCATTTAAATCGGCACACACTCACATGAGGTTTCCATGCATTGACGAGAAAGTTAGAGGAAATCTATGTTTATGACTCGTGGTTCCACTTCAAGCTTGCAAGGGCTCATGCATGAGGCTTTGAATATGTCCTTTTAGTTGCTGGTTGAATGGCAGCAAGTGGCTCTACACAGGACCTGTCTTTGCAATTCTTCTGGTAGGTAGTTTAAAGGAGCTAAGTCAACCATACGTGTACGTTTGGTGATACTTGACCGTTTTTTTTTGTCGAAAGCCATCCGCTCAGGTATATGAAGAATAAAGAAGATTTCCAAACGTTATTCGGACCACCTTCCATCTTATTACGAGGCCTTTTCAGGTGGTGACATTCTCATAGCGGATGTTTTATTCGATTTGAAGAGCACGTTTATGTCAAATAATCACCTAAAAATAGCATGGCTGATGCACTATACGAAAGCAGTTTTTTTAAAAGCTAGACGGCTACGTACCTTTTGCTTTCTTTGATACTTCAAACTGATGTCATTGTTGCAGACTTACTTTTGAAACCAACACTCCAACGCTTGTTTATTTTTACCAGGTCAATCTGGTTATCTTTATAATGTTGCTTAAAGTCGTGTTTGGAAAGCTGGCTACTAAATACAACAATGACCAGATGATGAAAACCAGGTAAGATCTAGAGGGTAAACGCTTCTAACCCTTAAAATGCTAAGTTAAAACCAAATCACTACAGGTAAAGCCACTTATAGGAGACCGCCATATTGGGTTAAAGCCTACAGAGGGTTAGGCTGCGGTTAGATTTTTCGTCTCTCAAAGGTAACTGGGATGTTCGTCGATAATTTTGAGTAAAGGCCCCTAAAAGGTACCAGAAATTCATTCTATGGGCGCGGCTCGTGTTTTTAACCCCAAGACGGGAGTGGAAAAACTCTATTAAAACACACCAAGCGAATCACACATTTTAACCCCTAAAAGCTAAGACGCCATTTCTGTCACTTTTATATTTTTCAGTCCCCGTGTGGGAGTGAGAAGGGGTCAAAAACATGTTTAGTTCAATAGCCAAGCCGTACGGAGACCTTTCTTTAACGGGCATTATTTTGGATTTGTTTTCTTTTCTTTAATGAGCATATTTTTATTCATATCACAGGAAAGGACTGAAAAGCGTTGCTACCTTGCTTCCTTTGTTGGGTGTCACGTGGTTATTTGGATTGTTCGTTGATTTTCATGAGGTGTTTGTCTACATTTTTATTTTGTTGACGTCAACTCAGGTTTGTTTGGCCTATTTTATTCACGATGTTAAATGAATACTAGTTATGCAACGCTTTCGAGTGGTATACTATGGAAAATCCCACGAGTCACTTTTATTTTCTCGGTATACACACGAGCCTTTAGGCTCGTGTGTATACCGAGTGTGTATACGTGTGTACGTAGCCGTATAACTATTTTATACCATGCCATAGAAAATACGCTTACTAAATTTTATCGAGAATAAGATCGCAGCGCACGATGGGAAGGTTGGGTTGAATACCGTCGAATACACAACGGCTTTCCCGTATTCTGATTGGCAGTATTTTCTATGGCATGGTATAAAAGCTGTAACAGTACAGCTGTATCTCAATGCCTGTTAGCTATCCTTTAGCTCTTTCCTTTTCTTTCCGTGAAAAGTTTAACTACATCGTGTTAATTTTTGTTCTCTAACCGTTAAGCCCACTGCAAGGAACAGTTAAATTTGGAAACGCAGATCACAAATCCATTCGGTGGCAGAGAGGAAGATTTAAACCCAGAATTCCGGGTCACAAACTAGCGCCCTAACCACAATGCCCGTGTAGGAGGAGTCTGCGAGATGCTCGTCGTGTCGCTTAGGAGCGTAAATTAGGTTTAAGTCAACTTAGAGTTTTCAATACTTTTAGGCGTTGATGTCTCATCGACGCCATACTGTGATGGCGGACAAGACTGATTGGGCATGAAAACTGGTATCTTAACGGGATCGATAGAGCTTCAGCATAGGCCAGATAGGTCTTCTTTAGGGGTGTTATTCACATTTTTCGACAAGCGTCCCCACCCCTCTCATATGGGATTCATTCGGGCAACAAGGCCCACATTAACCTACTCAAATATTTTAATTTATTTATCTGAACTGTTTTCTTTTTCTCACAACAGGGCGTTGTGTTCTGTATCTTCCACTGCATTCTGGATGAGCAGGTTTGATATCTCTTGTGTTTTAAATAATGATCTGCCATAACATCGTCTTGTATTTTGCCAGTTTCTTTATGATATTTCACTTGTGCCGGAATTTTTCGTGCACTTCAGATTAATAGTAGCTTTTCAAAAAGGTACTCGTCTTATCTTTTCAGGTGCGACGAACAGTAAACCGGAAATTTAAAACGCCACATTTAAGCAAGGTAATACATGGATACTGAAGCCTTTCCGTTCTTACTACAAGTGTACATACATTCCAAAATGGTCAGCTAGACTTTTTCATACACTGAATTTATGACGTTGTCGCTCTTGTTTGTGTTTGTGTTGTTGTTATTTATTGTTGTTGCTGTTGTTGTTGTTGTTGTTGTTGTTGTTTATACATTGTACTTTGTATAGTACAATGCAGTTAGTTATTTAAAACAAATTTGAAAAGTTTAAATTATGGTTGGCCTTGTCTATGGAAGAATCTGAAAAAAAAAAATAAAAATGTTGGAAAGAAAGATCAACAAAATCTCATCTCAGGCATATCGGAGTCCCACATGGGAATTATGTGCAGCAGTATGTTGTTAGTAAATGGTTTAAGCTTTAACAATTGACTCGACTCGACTCGACTCGACTCTTCTCGACTCGGCTCGACTCGACTCGACGTTACTTGAGATGGAAATCTACAATGTGCGTGGATTATCGATCATTATAGTTAAATTGAAACGCTTTATCACTTTTTTGCAGAACGTTTTTCCAGGCAAAGGACGCAACGAGTAAACAGTGAACAGACCTGCAGAAAGAGAGCTGGTCAAGAAGCGGAGGCCGAATGAAACAGTGGACACTTTTAAAGAAATAAGTTAATTTAAATGGTAGCAAACATCTATTTACCTCCCTATTATCTGCAACATTTTATCGTTAAAGAAAAGAAATAAGGCTTCACTTGCAATTAGCCATGTTCAAAACGAGCAGGGAACTTTGTACGAATATTCAATATCGATTGCACTAAAAAAACTGGGCCCGTCATCTGAAAGAGCATCCAAAAATTAGTAACTCAACCAAATTTGAGAGTTATTGGTTTAAACGCATAGGTATGGTTCACTTTTAGAAATTGCTAAAATAAGAGAGCTTAGTATGGATTGGAGGGACAGCTGCCCATCCAATCCATACTAAGCTCTCTTATTTTAACGATTTTTAAAAGAATTCCACGCCTTTGCGTTTAAACCAATAACTCTCAAATTTGGTTGAGTTACTAATTTTTGGATGCTCTTTCAGATGACGGGCCCAGTTTTTCAGTGCAATCGATATTGAATATTCGTACCCAGTCCCCTGCTCGTTTTGAACATGGCTAATTGATGACTTCTATTTCCCTTTATTCCTGGCCACTATATTGTGGTCATATTAACGGGCGTACTTTTATATAAAGTGATTCCTTTTTAAATAAGAAAAAAGGAATGACTGACTGAGGAATCGTTAGGTGGAATTCCACCGCATTTTTCAAAAACATGGCAAAATACTACTAGTATATGTAGGCCTTTTCTTCGAGAGATCTCAATCGATTTCATCCATTGCCTCTTCCTTGTGTTGTCTGTTTCGTGACACGTGATGTGTATGGCATGCAAATGAATGTATTCATACTCATACACGATTGCATGTAATATATAAAATAAGCTATAAAGAGAAGAAAGTAATCAAAGCTATGTCAGTAATAAAACAAAATTTGGATCATAGTTGACTACATTTCAGTTTCATTGGGTAGTCTGTTTCAGAGAACAACACCATCATTGTAATTGTCGCAAAGTTTGACAATATATTCACCTTTCTTCACATCCCATTTGTAGTAGGATGAGCCTTTGTTATATTTGTTTAACGACAATTAAATAGTCTGCCCAACAAAAGTCTGTTCACGTCCTTAAAAAAAGGAAAATCTGATCTCCTGGGTATTTCTGCTAAATCCTCTTATAGTGGATCACTAGCATATGGAGTGGCCGTATGCGAAACATCTCTAATAAACTACAACTTTCACATCTTTATTGACAAAGCTACAGCAATAATATCGATACCCGTAAAATCTCATAAAACAGCTTGTGAAGATTTAATTACCAGTAAATTAAGAAATGTAGACTACAAGTGGTCTCCGTGATGACGTAAACTTAAGTTATCATGTTGGACCTGGAGTGAAAATAAGGATGAATCCACGTAATGGCATTTTTCCAAAAAGAACCAAGTGTTACACTTCAGGTCTCTAATTTGGTTAATTTTGCTGGATGTTGAGTGAAAATAAACTTTAATCTACGTGGTGGTAATTAAACACAAAGGCCCAAAATTGTCAATTTCAGTAGGTCGTAGCACTTTCGAACTCGATTCTTTTGGACCTGGAGTGAAAATTAGGATGAATCCATGTGAGGCAGTTTTTCAAAAAACTCTAAAACTGTTCATTTCAAGTATCAAACAAGCTAATTTTGCTGAAAATGTAGTGAAAATAAGCTTTAGTTTATGTGGCGGTATTTCAACGCATGGGCCCAAAATCGTCATTTCCGTGGCTCAACTGGCACTTTCTTACTTATTGCGGTTTTCAGTGAAATGCGAACACTGAAATTCAATCCTCAATCACGGTTTCCTTTTTCCCTTCATCTTCTTACGCCTTAATCTCTCTCCCCGAAACTTTTTTTTTTTTTTTTTTTTTTTTTTTTCTTTTTTTTTTTTTTTTTCTATTCACCACCGAAAAAACTTTTTTTTTTTTTTTTTTTAATCCTTCCAAATAATTCTTTTTTCCCGGAAGTGAAAATTAGGATCAATCTACGTGATGGCAATTTTTCCAAAAATACCCAAACTATACAATTCAAATCTCAAACTAACCGGTTTTGCTGGATCTCTAGTAAGATAGGCTTCAATATACGTGGTGGTATTTCAACACGAGGGCCCAAAACCGACGTTTTCAGAGCCGCATAAATCACTTTCTCATTCCATTTTCTGGACCTGGACTGAAATAAAGGATGAAACCATGCAATGGCATTTTTCCATAAAAACCAAACTGTACATTTGAAAACTAAAACTGGCCGGTTTTGTTGCATCTGGAGTGAAAATAAACTATAATCTACGTGCTGCTATTTCAATAGAAGGGCTCAAAATTGTCATTTTCAGTGGCTCATGAAGCACTTTCTATTCGAATCACGTTCTATTCGCATTCACGTGGTGGCATATTTCCAAAGAGACCCGAACAGCACATTTCAAGTCTCAACCTAGACGGTTTTGCTAGATCTGGAGAGAAAATAAGCTTAAATCTAAGTGGTGGTATTTCAACACACAGGCCCAAAATCGACGTTTTTAGTGGCACATTTAGCACTTCCTTATTCGATTCTATTGGACCTAAAGTAAAATTCAGGATGAATATACGTGATGGCATATTTCCAAAAAGACCCAAACTGCACATTTCAAGTCTCAAACTGGCCGGTTTTGTTGGATCTGGAGAAAAAATAGGCTTAAATCTAAGTGGTGGTAATTCAACACACAGGCCCAAAATCCACGTTTTTAGTGGCAAATTTAGAACTTCCTTCCTCGATTCTATTGGACCTGAAGTAAAATTCAAGATGAATCTACGTGGATGGCATATTTCCAAAAAGACCCAAACTGCACATTCCAAGTCTCAAACTGGCCGGTTTTGTTGGATCTGGAGAAAAAATAGGCTTAAATCTAAGTGGTGGTAATTCAACACACAGGCCCAAAATCGACGTTTTAAGTAGCACATTTAGCACTTCCTTATTCGATTCTATTGGACATGAACTAAAATTTAGGATGAATATACGTGATGGCATATTTCCAAAAAGACCCAAACTGTACATTTCAAGTTTAACACTAGAGGGTTTTGCTGGATCTGGAGAGAAAATAAGCTTAAATCTAAGTGGTGGTATTTCAACACACAGGCCCAAAATCGACGTTTTTAGTGGCAAATTTGGAACTTCCTTCTTCGATTCTATTGGACCTGAAGTAAAATTCAAGATGAATCTACGTGATGGCATATTTCCAAAAAGACCCAAACTGCACATTCCAAGTCTCAAACTAGACGGTTTTGCTGGATATGGAAAGAAAATAAGCTTAAATCTAAGTGGTGGAAATTCAACACACAGGCCCAAAATCGACGTTTTTAGTGGCACATTTAGAACTTCCTTATACGATTCTATTGGACCTGAAGTAAAATTCAAGATGAATCTACGTGATGGCATATTTCCAAAAAGACCCAAACTGCACATTTCAAGTCTCAAACTCGCCGGTTTTCTTGGAGCTGGAGAAAAAATAGGCTTAAATCTAAGTGGTGGTAATTCAACACACAGGCCCAAAATCGACGTTTTTAGAGGCACATTAATTTTAGAACTTCCTTATTCGATTCTATTGGACCTGAAGTAAAATTCAAGATGAATGTACGTGTTATTAGGGCGATCAGTGTTTGACATAATAAAATTTTGGTTTGTATTTTCTCTTAAAATCGGTTTAAAAAAAAGGTGGTAAAAAACGTCTAAAACTGAATTTTCGGTAACTCTCTTTTACCTTCATCAGAGAAAAAAAAAAAGATTCAGTTTTTGCATAATAAGTTTTTATACACGGCCGGTCTCTAGGGATGTTCCCAATGTTAAATAAACTTGTGGGAAATGCACATGCTCATTCAAACAGTTAATGTCCTTGATAGAATGTAGCGCTTCTAGGAATAGGCGTTGTTGCCTATTGTTGACATTTCTTTTTAAAATATCTACATAATCCGGATGAATGTCATGGTCTGTTGTTTCCGCGTGAAATCTCCAAGCTTGTGTTCTGCGCCGCGCGAATTTCGCGATCTTTTGCAATCTCCCAAATAAAAAACTGGCCGGTTTTGCTAGATATGGAAAGAAAATAAGCTTAAATCTAAGTGGTGGTATTTCAACACACAGGCCCAAAATCGACGTTTTTAGTGGCACATTTAGCACTTCCTTTTTCGATTTTATTGGACCTGAAGTAAAATTTAGGATGAATATACGTGATGGCATATTTCCAAAAAGACCCAAACTGCACATTTCAAGTCTCAAAATGGCCGGTTTTGCTAGATATGGAAAGAAAATAAGCTTAAATCTAAGTGGTGGTATTTCAACACACAGGCCCAAAATCGACGTTTTTAGTGGCACATTTAGAACTTCCTTCTTCGATTCTATTGGACCTGAAGTAAAATTCAAGATGAATCTACGTGATGGCATATTTCCAAAAAGACCCAAACTGTACATTTCAAGTATCAAACTTAACTTGCTGGTTTTGCTGGATCTGGAAAGAAAATAAGCTTAAATCTAAGTGGTGGTATTTCAACACATTGGCCCAAAATCGACGTTTTAAGTGGCACATTTAGCACTTCCTTATTCGATTCTATTGGACATGAACTAAAATTTAGGATGAATATACGTGATGGCATATTTCCAAAAAGACCCAAACTGTACATTTCAAGTTTAACACTAGAGGGTTTTGCTGGATCTGGAGAGAAAATAAGCTTAAATCTAAGTGGTGGTATTTCAAAACACAGGCCCAAAATCGACGTTTTTAGTGGCAAATTTAGAACTTCCTTCCTCGATTCTATTGGACCTGAAGTAAAATTCAAGATGAATCTACGTGATGGCATATTTCCAAAAAGACCCAAACTGCACATTCCAAGTCTCAAACTGGCCGGTTTTGTTGGATCTGGAGAAAAAATAGGCTTAAATCTAAGTGGTGGTAATTCAACACACAGGCCCAAAATCGACGTTTTAAGTAGCACATTTAGCACTTCCTTATTCGATTCTATTGGACATGAACTAAAATTTAGGATGAATATACGTGATGGCATATTTCCAAAAAGACCCAAACTGTACATTTCAAGTTTAACACTAGAGGGTTTTGCTGGATCTGGAGAGAAAATAAGCTTAAATCTAAGTGGTGGAAATTCAACACACAGGCCCAAAATCGACGTTTTTAGTGGCACATTTAGAACTTCCTTATACGATTCTATTGGACCTGAAGTAAAATTCAAGATGAATCTACGTGATGAAATATTTCCAAAAAGACCCAAACTGCACATTTCAAGTCTCAAACTGGCCGGTTTTCTTGGAGCTGGAGAAAAAATAGGCTTAAATCTAAGTGGTGGTAATTCAACACACAGGCCCAAAATCGACGTTTTTAGAGGCACATTAATTTTAGAACTTCCTTATTCGATTCTATTGGACCTGAAGTAAAATTCAAGATGAATGTACGTGTTATTAGGGCGATCAGTGTTTGACATAATAAAATTTTGGTTTGTATCTTCTCTTAAAATCGGTTTAAAAAAAAGGTGGTAAAAAACGTCTAAAACTGAATTTTCGGTAACTCTCTTTTACCTTCATCAGAGTAAAAAAAAAAAAATTCAGTTTTTGCATAATAAGTTTTTATACACGGCCGGTCTCTAGGGATGTTCCCAATGTTAAATAAACTTGTGGGAAATGCACATGCTCATTCAAACAGTTAATGTCCTTGATAGAATGTAGCGCTTCTAGGAATAGGCGTTGTTGCCTATTGTTGACATTTCTTTTTAAAATATCTACATAATCCGGATGAATGTCATGGTCTGTTGTTTCCGCGTGAAATCTCCAAGCTTGTGTTCTGCGCCGCGCGAATTTCGCGATCTTTTGCAATCTCCCAAATAAAAAACTGGCCGGTTTTGCTAGATATGGAAAGAAAATAAGCTTAAATCTAAGTGGTGGTATTTCAACACACAGGCCCAAAATCGACGTTTTAAGTAGCACATTTAGCACTTCCTTATTCGATTCTATTGGACATGAACTAAAATTTAGGATGAATATACGTGATGGCATATTTCCAAAAAGACCCAAACTGTACATTTCAAGTTTAACACTAGAGGGTTTTGCTGGATCTGGAGAGAAAATAAGCTTAAATCTAAGTGGTGGAAATTCAACACACAGGCCCAAAATCGACGTTTTTAGTGGCACATTTAGCACTTCCTTATTCGATTCTATTGGACATGAACTAAAATTTAGGATGAATATACGTGATGGCATATTTCCAAAAAGACCCAAACTGTACATTTCAAGTTTAACACTAGAGGGTTTTGCTGGATCTGGAGAGAAAATAAGCTTAAATCTAAGTGGTGGAAATTCAACACACAGGCCCAAAATCGACGTTTTTAGTGGCACATTTAGCACTTCCTTATTCGATTCTATTGGATATGAACTAAAATTTAGGATGAATATACGTGATGGCATATTTCCAAAAAGACCCAAACTGTACATTTCAAGTATCAAACTTAACTTGCTGGTTTTGCTGGATCTGGAAAGAAAATAAGCTTAAATCTAAGTGGTGGTATTTCAACACATTGGCCCAAAATCGACGTTTTAAGTGGCACATTTAGCACTTCCTTATTCGATTCTATTGGACATGAACTAAAATTTAGGATGAATATACGTGATGGCATATTTCCAAAAAGACCCAAACTGTACATTTCAAGTTTAACACTAGAGGGTTTTTGCTTGATCTGGAGAGAAAATAAGCTTAAATCTAAGTGGTGGTATTTCAACACACAGGCCCAAAATCGACGTTTTTAGTGGCAAATTTAGAACTTCCTTCCTCGATTCTATTGGACCTGAAGTAAAGTTCAAGATGAATCTACGTGATGGCATATTTCCAAAAAGACCCAAACTGCACATTCCAAGTCTCAAACTGGCCGGTTTTGTTGGATCTGGAGAAAAAATAGGCTTAAATCTAAGTGGTGGTAATTCAACACACAGGCCCAAAATCGACGTTTTTAGAGGCACATTTAGCACTTCCTTATTCGATTCTATTGGACATGAACTAAAATTTAGGATGAATATACGTGATGGCATATTTCCAAAAAGACCCAAACTGTACATTTCAAGTTTAACACTAGAGGGTTTTGCTGGATCTGGAGAGAAAATAAGCTTAAATCTAAGTGGTGGTATTTCAACACACAGGCCCAAAATCGACGTTTTTAGTGGCAAATTTAGAACTTCCTTCTTCGATTCTATTGGACCTGAAGTAAAATTCAAGATGAATTCACGTGATGGCATATTTCCAAAAAGACCCAAACTGCACATTCCAAGTCTCAAACTAGACGGTTTTGCTGGATATGGAAAGAAAATAAGCTTAAATCTAAGTGGTGGAAATTCAACACACAGGCCCAAAATCGACGTTTTTAGTGGCACATTTAGAACTTCCTTCCTCGATTCTATTGGACCTGAAGTAAAATTCAAGATGAATCTACGTGATGGCATATTTCCAAAAAGACCCAAACTGCACATTCCAAGTCTCAAACTGGCCGGTTTTGTTGGATCTGGAGAAAAAATAGGCTTAAATCTAAGTGGTGGTAATTCAACACACAAGCCCAAAATCGACGTTTTTAGAGGCACATTTAGCACTTCCTTATTCGATTCTATTGGACATGAACTAAAATTTAGGATGAATATACGTGATGGCATATTTCCAAAAAGACCCAAACTGTACATTTCAAGTTTAACACTAGAGGGTTTTGCTGGATCTGGAGAGAAAATAAGCTTAAATCTAAGTGGTGGTATTTCAACACACAGGCCCAAAATCGACGTTTTTAGTGGCACATTTAGAACTTCCTTATACGATTCTATTGGACCTGAAGTAAAATTCAAGATGAATCTACGTGATGGCATATTTCCAAAAAGACCCAAAACTGCACATTTCAAGTCTCAAACTGGCCGGTTTTCTTGGAGCTGGAGAAAAAATAGGCTTAAATCTAAGTGGTGGTAATTCAACACACAGGCCCAAAATCGACGTTTTTAGAGGCACATTAATTTTAGAACTTCCTTATTCGATTCTATTGGACCTGAAGTAAAATTCAAGATGAATGTACGTGTTATTAGGGCGATCAGTGTTTGACATAATAAAATTTTGGTTTGTATCTTCTCTTAAAATCGGTTTAAAAAAAAGGTGGTAAAAAACGTCTAAAACTGAATTTTCGGTAACTCTCTTTTACCTTCATCAGAGTAAAAAAAAAAGATTCAGTTTTTGCATAATAAGTTTTTATACACGGCCGGTCTCTAGGGATGTTCCCAATGTTAAATAAACTTGTGGGAAATGCACATGCTCATTCAAACAGTTAATGTCCTTGATAGAATGTAGCGCTTCTAGGAATAGGCGTTGTTGCCTATTGTTGACATTTCTTTTTAAAATATCTACATAATCCGGATGAATGTCATGGTCTGTTGTTTCCGCGTGAAATCTTATTGCGCTTTCGTTATTAGATCTTGTTCCAAGCTTGTGTTCTGCGCCGCGCGAATTTCGCGATCTTTTGCAATCTCCCAAATAAAAAACTGGACGGTTTTGCTGGATCTCGAGAGAAAATAAGCTTAAATCTAAGTGGTGGTATTTCAACACACAGGCCCAAAATCGACGTTTTTAGTGGCACATTTAGCACTTCCTTCTTCGATTTTATTGGACCTGAAGTAAAATTCAGGATGAATATACGTGATGGCATATTTCCAAAAAGACCCAAACTGCACATTTCAAGTCTCAAAATGGCCGGTTTTGCTAGATATGGAAAGAAAATAAGCTTAAATCTAAGTGGTGGTATTTCAACACACAGGCCCAAAATCGACGTTTTTAGTGGCACATTTAGAACTTCCTTCTTCGATTCTATTGGACCTGAAGTAAAATTCAAGATGAATCTACGTGATGGCATATTTCCAAAAAGACCCAAACTGTACATTTCAAGTATCAAACTTAACTTGCTGGTTTTGCTGGATCTGGAAAGAAAATAAGCTTAAATCTAAGTGGTGGTATTTCAACACATTGGCCCAAAATCGACGTTTTAAGTGGCACATTTAGCACTTCCTTATTCGATTCTATTGGACATGAACTAAAATTTAGGATGAATATACGTGATGGCATATTTCCAAAAAGACCCAAACTGTACATTTCAAGTTTAACACTAGAGGGTTTTGCTGGATCTGGAGAGAAAATAAGCTTAAATCTAAGTGGTGGTATTTCAACACATTGGCCCAAAATCGACGTTTTAAGTGGCACATTTAGCACTTCCTTATTCGATTCTATTGGACATGAACTAAAATTTAGGATGAATATACGTGATGGCATATTTCCAAAAAGACCCAAACTGTACATTTCAAGTTTAACACTAGAGGGTTTTGCTGGATCTGGAGAGAAAATAAGCTTAAATCTAAGTGGTGGTATTTCAACACACAGGCCCAAAATCGACGTTTTTAGTGGCAAATTTAGAACTTCCTTCCTCGATTCTATTGGACCTGAAGTAAAATTCAAGATGAATCTACGTGATGGCATATTTCCAAAAAGACCCAAACTGCACATTCCAAGTCTCAAACTGGCCGGTTTTGTTGGATCTGGAGAAAAAATAGGCTTAAATCTAAGTGGTGGTAATTCAACACACAGGCCCAAAATCGACGTTTTAAGTAGCACATTTAGCACTTCCTTATTCGATTCTATTGGACATGAACTAAAATTTAGGATGAATATACGTGATGGCATATTTCCAAAAAGACCCAAACTGTACATTTCAAGTTTAACACTAGAGGGTTTTGCTGGATCTGGAGAGAAAATAAGCTTAAATCTAAGTGGTGGTATTTCAACACACAGGCCCAAAATCGACGTTTTTAGTGGCAAATTTAGAACTTCCTTCTTCGATTCTATTGGACCTGAAGTAAAATTCAAGATGAATCTACGTGATGGCATATTTCCAAAAAGACCCAAACTGCACATTCCAAGTCTCAAACTAGACGGTTTTGCTGGATATGGAAAGAAAATAAGCTTAAATCTAAGTGGTGGAAATTCAACACACAGGCCCAAAATCGACGTTTTTAGTGGCACATTTAGAACTTCCTTATACGATTCTATTGGACCTGAAGTAAAATTCAAGATGAATCTACGTGATGGCATATTTCCAAAAAGACCCAAACTGCACATTTCAAGTCTCAAACTCGCCGGTTTTCTTGGAGCTGGAGAAAAAATAGGCTTAAATCTAAGTGGTGGTAATTCAACACACAGGCCCAAAATCGACGTTTTTAGAGGCACATTAATTTTAGAACTTCCTTATTCGATTCTATTGGACCTGAAGTAAAATTCAAGATGAATGTACGTGTTATTAGGGCGATCAGTGTTTGACATAATAAAATTTTGGTTTGTATCTTCTCTTAAAATCGGTTTAAAAAAAAGGTGGTAAAAAACGTCTAAAACTGAATTTTCGGTAACTCTCTTTTACCTTCATCAGAGTAAAAAAAAAAGATTCAGTTTTTGCATAATAAGTTTTTATACACGGCCGGTCTCTAGGGATGTTCCCAATGTTAAATAAACTTGTGGGAAATGCACATGCTCATTCAAACAGTTAATGTCCTTGATAGAATGTAGCGCTTCTAGGAATAGGCGTTGTTGCCTATTGTTGACATTTCTTTTTAAAATATCTACATAATCCGGATGAATGTCATGGTCTGTTGTTTCCGCGTGAAATCTTATTGCGCTTTCGTTATTAGATCTTGTTCCAAGCTTGTGTTCTGCGCCGCGCGAATTTCGCGATCTTTTGCAATCTCCCAAATAAAAAACTGGACGGTTTTGCTGGATCTCGAGAGAAAATAAGCTTAAATCTAAGTGGTGGTATTTCAACACACAGGCCCAAAATCGACGTTTTTAGTGGCACATTTAGCACTTCCTTCTTCGATTTTATTGGACCTGAAGTAAAATTCAGGATGAATATACGTGATGGCATATTTCCAAAAAGACCCAAACTGCACATTTCAAGTCTCAAAATGGCCGGTTTTGCTAGATATGGAAAGAAAATAAGCTTAAATCTAAGTGGTGGTATTTCAACACACAGGCCCAAAATCGACGTTTTTAGTGGCACATTTAGAACTTCCTTCTTCGATTCTATTGGACCTGAAGTAAAATTCAAGATGAATCTACGTGATGGCATATTTCCAAAAAGACCCAAACTGTACATTTCAAGTATCAAACTTAACTTGCTGGTTTTGCTGGATCTGGAAAGAAAATAAGCTTAAATCTAAGTGGTGGTATTTCAACACACAGGCCCAAAATCGACGTTTTTAGTGGCACATTTAGCACTTCCTTCTTCGATTTTATTGGACCTGAAGTAAAATTCAGGATGAATATACGTGATGGCATATTTCCAAAAAGACCCAAACTGCACATTTCAAGTCTCAAAATGGCCGGTTTTGCTAGATATGGAAAGAAAATAAGCTTAAATCTAAGTGGTGGTATTTCAACACACAGGCCCAAAATCGACGTTTTTAGTGGCACATTTAGAACTTCCTTCTTCGATTCTATTGGACCTGAAGTAAAATTCAAGATGAATCTACGTGATGGCATATTTCCAAAAAGACCCAAACTGTACATTTCAAGTATCAAACTTAACTTGCTGGTTTTGCTGGATCTGGAAAGAAAATAAGCTTAAATCTAAGTGGTGGTATTTCAACACACAGGCCCAAAATCGACGTTTTTAGTGGCACATTTAGCACTTCCTTCTTCGATTTTATTGGACCTGAAGTAAAATTCAGGATGAATATACGTGATGGCATATTTCCAAAAAGACCCAAACTGCACATTTCAAGTCTCAAAATGGCCGGTTTTGCTAGATATGGAAAGAAAATAAGCTTAAATCTAAGTGGTGGTATTTCAACACACAGGCCCAAAATCGACGTTTTTAGTGGCACATTTAGAACTTCCTTCTTCGATTCTATTGGACCTGAAGTAAAATTCAAGATGAATCTACGTGATGGCATATTTCCAAAAAGACCCAAACTGTACATTTCAAGTATCAAACTTAACTTGCTGGTTTTGCTGGATCTGGAAAGAAAATAAGCTTAAATCTAAGTGGTGGTATTTCAACACATTGGCCCAAAATCGACGTTTTAAGTGGCACATTTAGCACTTCCTTATTCGATTCTATTGGACATGAACTAAAATTTAGGATGAATATACGTGATGGCATATTTCCAAAAAGACCCAAACTGTACATTTCAAGTTTAACACTAGAGGGTTTTGCTGGATCTGGAGAGAAAATAAGCTTAAATCTAAGTGGTGGTATTTCAACACACAGGCCCAAAATCGACGTTTTTAGTGGCAAATTTAGAACTTCCTTCTTCGATTCTATTGGACCTGAAGTAAAATTCAAGATGAATCTACGTGATGGCATATTTCCAAAAAGACCCAAACTGCACATTCCAAGTCTCAAACTAGACGGTTTTGCTGGATATGGAAAGAAAATAAGCTTAAATCTAAGTGGTGGAAATTCAACACACAGGCCCAAAATCGACGTTTTTCGTGGCACATTTAGAACTTCCTTATACGATTCTATTGGACCTGAAGTAAAATTCAAGATGAATCTACGTGATGGCATATTTCCAAAAAGACCCAAACTGCACATTTCAAGTCTCAAACTCGCCGGTTTTCTTGGAGCTGGAGAAAAAATAGGCTTAAATCTAAGTGGTGGTATTTCAACACACAGGCCCAAAATCGACGTTTTTAGAGGCACATTAATTTTAGAACTTCCTTATTCGATTCTATTGGACCTGAAGTAAAATTCAAGATGAATGTACGTGTTATTAGGGCGATCAGTGTTTGACATAATAAAATTTTGGTTTGTATCTTCTCTTAAAATCGGTTTAAAAAAAGGTGTTAAAAAACGTCTAAAACTGAATTTTCGGTAACTCTCTTTTACCTTCATCAGAGTAAAAAAAAAGATTCAGTTTTTGCATAATAAGTTTTTATACACGGCCGGTCTCTAGGGATGTTCCCAATGTTAAATAAACTTGTGGGAAATGCACATGCTCATTCAAACAGTTAATGTCCTTGATAGAATGTAGCGCTTCTAGGAATAGGCGTTGTTGCCTATTGTTGACATTTCTTTCTAAAATATCTACATAATCCGGATGAATGTCATGGTCTGTTGTTTCCGCGTGAAATCTTATTGCGCTTTCGTTATTAGATCTTGTTCCAGGCTTGTGTTCTGCGCCGCGCGAATTTCGCGATCTTTTGCAATCTCCCAAATAAAAAACTTGACGGTTTTGCTGGATCTCGAGAGAAAATAAGCTTAAATCTAAGTGGTGGTATTTCAACACACAGGCCCAAAATCGACGTTTTTAGTGGCACATTTAGAACTTCCTTCTTCGATTCTATTGGACCTGAAGTAAAATTCAAGATGAATCTACGTGATGGCATATTTCCAAAAAGACCCAAACTGCACATTCCAAGTCTCAAACTAGACGGTTTTGCTGGATATGGAAAGAAAATAAGCTTAAATCTAAGTGGTGGTAATTCAACACACAGGCCCAAAATCGACGTTTTTAGAGGCACATTTAGAACTTCCTTATACGATTTTAGAAAATAGCACAAAGTAAATACGTGCGCTGATTGGTTAAAAATTGTGTTTCTATAACTCGATGGAGACACAGACAGTTGTCGTAGACACGGCAATCAATATTCACGGCGCTAAAATAAGCAATGCAAAAATAACAACTAATAATTGTGCCAAATTTTAAAGTCACAGCTGACAAAAACCAGGTTAAGACTAAACAAATATTTGCACATTTTAAAACAAGCGAGTAAGATGTTTACAGAGCCCGCTACACATTCAAAAATAGTCTGTGAAAGAAATTATCGAAGCGGCTGACCTTTCAAAGAAGTATATGAATTGGCGCAACTTCACTCCATTCTAGGCTTTGCAGCACTTCAGAACTATTCACAGCTCCTCAACTGGACAAGATATTCGTCCAGAATGCCGAGTCAAACTTCTTTTAACAGAAAAATAATTCACTTTCACCTCCAAGGTTCGAGTCGCTCGATCGTCGGTCGTCAAACCATTCGGTTAGTTCGATGAAGCGAAATAAAACAGAATAAAACCACAATTCTTGACTCCTTCCAGTGCTGGACTTCAGTTAAACCATCGACTTAGTTATTTCTCATAATTACGTTAACTTTGGGGCCTGTTTTCTTTGTTTGTTTGGCCAAACAACGGTGAATTTTAGCCTTGAAGCAAATGTTGAACAGTTGATTTATTTCTGTTCATCGACTCCCGTACTATGATTGGTTGATTACTGTTCATGACGTTAAACCGCGAGGTGAAGAGAATCAACGTTTTGATGTTAAATAAAGCGCTAAATATTACTTTGATGTGCGTTATTTTCTTTGTGCTGTTTTCTAAAAGAAATAGAAAACATGTTTTCCGTGTTTCTATCGAGTTATAGAAACACTCGTGAAAGTTTGGGAGAACTCGAAAAAGCTGTGGAAACACTCGTCTATCGACTCGTGTTGCCACAGCATTTCTCGTTCTCCCAAACTTCCACTCGTGTTTCTATAACTCGATAGAAACACGGAACATGTTTTCTATTTCTTAACTATTGGACCTGAAGTAAAATTCAAGATGAATCTACGTGATGGCATATTTCCAAAAAGACCCAAACTGAACATTTCAAGTCTCAAACTGGCCATTTTTCCTGGATCTGGAAAGAAAATTAGGTTAAATCTTAGTGGTAGGAATTTCAACACACAGGCCCATTCTCGACGTTTTTAGTGGAACATTTAGCACTTTCTTATTCGATTCTATTGGACCTAAAGTAAAATTCAGGATGAATATACGTGATGGCATATTTCCAAAAAGACCCAAACTGCACATTTCAAGTCTCAAACTGGCCGGTTTTGTTGGATCTGGAGAAATAATAGGCTTAAATCTAAGTGGTGGTAATTCAACACACAGGCCCAAAATCGACGTTTTTAGAGGCACATTAATTTTAGAACTTCCTTATTCGATTCTATTGGACCTGAAGTAAAATTCAAGATGAATGTACGTGTTATTAGGGCGATCAGTGTTTGACATAATAAAATTTTGGTCTTTATCTTCTCTTAAAATCGGTTTAAAAAAAAGGTGGTAAAAAACGTCTAAAACTGAATTTTCGGTAACTCTCTTTTACCTTCATCAGAGTAAGAAAAAAAGATTCAGTTTTTGCATAATAAGTTTTTATACACGGCCGGTCTCTAGGGATGTTCCCAATGTTAAATAAACTTGTGGGAAATGCACATGCTCATTCAAACAGTTAATGTCCTTGATAGAATGTAGCGCTTCTAGGAATAGGCGTTGTTGCCTATTGTTGACATTTCTTTCTGAAATATCTACATAATCCGGATGAATGTCATGGTCTGTTGTTTCCGCGTGAAATCTATTGCGCTTTCGTTATTAGATCTTGTTCCAGGCTTGTGTTCTGCGCCGCGCGAATTTCGCGATCTTTTGCAATCTCCCAAATAAAAAACTGGACGGTTGGATCTCGAGAGAAAATAAGCTTAAATCTAAGTGGTGGTATTTCAACACACAGGCCCAAAATCGACGTTTTTAGTGGCACATTTAGCACTTCCTTCTTCGATTTTATTGGACCTGAAGTAAAATTCAGGATGAATATACGTGATGGCATATTTCCAAAAAGACCCAAACTGCACATTTCAAGTCTCAAAATGGCCGGTTTTGCTAGATATGGAAAGAAAATAAGCTTAAATCTAAGTGGTGGTATTTCAACACACAGGCCCAAAAACGACGTTTTTAGAGGCAAATTTAGAACTTCCTTATACGATTCTATTGGACCTGAAGTAAAATTCAAGATGAATCTACGTGATGGCATATTTCCAAAAAGACCCAAACTGAACATTTCAAGTCTCAAACTGGCCATTTTTCCTGGATCTGGAAAGAAAATTAGGTTAAATCTTAGTGGTAGGAATTTCAACACACAGGCCCAGTCTCGACGTTTTTAGTGGCACATTTAGCACTTCCTCCTTCGATTCTATTGGACCTGAAGTAAAATTTAGGACGAATCTACGTGATGGCATATTTCCAAAAAGACCTAAACTGTACATGTCAAGTCTCAAACTGGCCGGTTTTGCTGAATCTGGAGAGAAAATAAGCTCAAAATCTAAGTGGTGGTATTTCAACACACAGGCCCAAAATCGACGTTTTTAGTGGAACATTTAGCACTTTCTTATTCGATTCTATTGGACCTAAAGTAAAATTCAGGATGAATATACGTGATGGCATATTTCCAAAAAGACCCAAACTGCACATTTCAAGTCTCAAACTGGCCGGTTTTGTTGGATCTGGAGAAATAATAGGCTTAAATCTAAGTGGTGGTAATTCAACACACAGGCCCAAAATCGACGTTTTTAGAGGCACATTAATTTTAGAACTTCCTTATTCGATTCTATTGGACCTGAAGTAAAATTCAAGATGAATGTACGTGTTATTAGGGCGATCAGTGTTTGACATAATAAAATTTTGGTTTGTATCTTCTCTTAAAATCGGTTTAAAAAAAAGGTGGTAAAAAACCTCTTAAACTGAATTTTCGGTAACTCTCTTTTACCTTCATCAGAGTAAAAAAAAAAAAAAGATTCAGTTTTTGCATAATAAGTTTTTATACACGGCCGGTCTCTAGGGATGTTCCCAATGTTAAATAAACTTGTGGGAAATGCACATGCTCATTCAAACAGTTATTGTCCTGGATAGAATGTAGCGCTTCTAGGAATAGGCGTTGTTGCCTATTGTTGACATTTCTTTCTAAAATATCTACATAATCCGGATGAATGTCATGGTCTGTTGTTTCCGCGTGAAATCTTATTGCGCTTTCGTTATTAGATCTTGTTCCAGGATTGTGTTCTGCGCCGCGCGAATTTCACGATCTTTTGTAATCTCCCAAATAAAAAACTGGACGGTTTTGCTGGATCTGGAGAGAAAATAAGCTCAAAATCTAAGTGGTGGTATTTCAACACACAGGCCCAAAATCGACGTTTTTAGTGGCACATTTAGCACTTCCTTCTTCGATTTTATTGGACCTGAAGTAAAATTCAGGATGAATATACGTGATGGCATATTTCCAAAAAGACCCAAACTGCACATTTCAAGTCTCAAAATGGCCGGTTTTGCTAGATATGGAAAGAAAATAAGCTTAAATCTAAGTGGTGGTATTTCAACACACAGGCCCAAAATCGACGTTTTTAGTGGCACATTTAGAACTTCCTTCTTCGATTCTATTGGACCTGAAGTAAAATTCAAGATGAATCTACGTGATGGCATATTTCCAAAAAGACCCAAACTGTACATTTCAAGTATCAAACTTAACTTGCTGGTTTTGCTGGATCTGGAAAGAAAATAAGCTTAAATCTAAGTGGTGGTATTTCAACACATTGGCCCAAAATCGACGTTTTAAGTGGCACATTTAGCACTTCCTTATTCGATTCTATTGGACATGAACTAAAATTCAGGATGAATATACGTGATGGCATATTTCCAAAAAGACCCAAACTGTACATTTCAAGTTTAACACTACACGGTTTTGCTGGATCTGGAGAGAAAATAAGCTTAAATCTAAGTGGTGGTATTTCAACACACAGGCCCAAAATCGACGTTTTTAGTGGCACATTTAGAACTTCCTTATACGATTCTATTGGACCTGAAGTAAAATTCAAGATGAATCTACGTGATGGCATATTTCCAAAAAGACCCAAACTGCACATTTCAAGTCTCAAACTGGCCGGTTTTGTTGGAGCTGGAGAAATAATAGGCTTAAATCTAAGTGGTGGTAATTCAACACACATGCCCAAAATCGACGTTTTTAGAGGCACATTAATTTTAGAACTTCCTTATTCGATTCTATTGGACCTGAAGTAAAATTCAAGATGAATGTACGTGTTATTAGGGCGATCAGTGTTTGACATAATAAAATTTTGGTTTGTATCTTCTCTTAAAATCGGTTTAAAAAAAAGTTGGTAAAAAACGTCTAAAACTGAATTTTCGGTAACTCTCTTTTACCTTCATCAGAGAAAAAAAAAAAGATTCAGTTTTTGCATAATAAGTTTTTATACACGGCCGGTCTCTAGGGATGTTCCCAATGTTAAATAAACTTGTGGGAAATGCACATGCTCATTCAAACAGTTAATGTCCTTGATAGAATGTAGCGCTTCTAGGAATAGGCGTTGTTGCCTATTGTTGACATTTCTTTCTAAAATATCTACATAATCCGGATGAATGTCATGGTCTGTTGTTTCCGCGTGAAATCTTATTGCGCTTTCGTTATTAGATCTTGTTCCAGGCTTGTGTTCTGCGCCGCGCGAATTTCGCGATCTTTTGTAATCTCCCAAATAAAAAACTGGACGGTTTTGCTGGATCTCGAGAGAAAATAAGCTTAAATCTAAGTGGTGGTATTTCAACACACAGGCCCAAAATCGACGTTTTTAGTGGCACATTTAGCACTTCCTTCTTCGATTTTATTGGACCTGAAGTAAAATTCAGGATGAATATACGTGATGGCATATTTCCAAAAAGACCCAAACTGCACATTTCAAGTCTCAGAATGGCCGGTTTTGCTAGATATGGAAAGAAAATAAGCTTAAATCTAAGAGGTGGTATTTCAACACACAGGCCCAAAATCGACGTTTTTAGTGGCACATTTAGAACTTCCTTCTTCGATTCTATTGGACCTGAAGTAAAATTCAAGATGAATCTACGTGATGGCATATTTCCAAAAAGACCCAAACTGCACATTCCAAGTATCAGACTAGACGGTTTTGCTGGATATGGAAAGAAAATAAGCTTAAATCTAAGTGGTGGTAATTCAACACACAGGCCCAAAATCGACGTTTTTAGAGGCAAATTTAGAACTTCCTTATACGATTCTATTGGACCTGAAGTAAAATTCAAGATGAATCTACGTGATGGCATATTTCCAAAAAGACCCAAACTGAACATTTCAAGTCTCAAACTGGCCATTTTTCCTGGATCTGGAAAGAAAATTAGGTTAAATCTTAGTGGTAGGAATTTCAACACACAGGCCCATTCTCGACGTTTTTAGTGGCACATTTAGCACTTCCTCCTTTGATTCTATTGGACCTGAAGTAAAATTTAGGACGAATCTACGTGATGGCATATTTCCAAAGAGACCTAAACTGTACATGTCAAGTCTCAAACTGGCCGGTTTTGCTGGATCTGGAGAGAAAATAAGCTCAAAATCTAAGTGGTGGTATTTCAACACACAGGCCCAAAATCGACGTTTTTAGTGGCACATTTAGCACTTCCTTCTTCGATTTTATTGGACCTGAAGTAAAATTCAGGATGAATATACGTGATGGCATATTTCCAAAAAGACCCAAACTGCACATTTCAAGTCTCAAAATGGCCGGTTTTGCTAGATATGGAAAGAAAATAAGCTTAAATCTAAGTGGTGGTAATTCAACACACAGGCCCAAAATCGACCTTTTTAGTGGCACATTTAGAACTTCCTTATACGATTCTATTGGACCTGAAGTAAAATTCAAGATGAATCTACGTGACGGCATATTTCCAAAAAGACCCAAACTGTACATTTCAAGTATCAAACTTAACTTGCTGGTTTTGCTGGATCTGGAAAGAAAATAAGCTTAAATCTAAGTGGTGGTATTTCAACACATTGGCCCAAAATCGACGTTTTAAGTGGCACATTTAGCACTTCCTTATTCGATTCTATTGGACATGAACTAAAATTCAGGATGAATATACGTGATGGCATATTTCCAAAAAGACCCAAACTGTACATTTCAAGTTTAACACTAGACGGTTTTGCTGGATCTGGAGAGAAAATAAGCTTAAATCTAAGTGGTGGTATTTCAACACACAGGCCCAAAATCGACGTTTTTAGTGGCACATTTAGAACTTCCTTCTTCGATTCTATTGGACCTGAAGTAAAATTCAAGATGAATCTACGTGATGGCATATTTCCAAAAAGACCCAAACTGCACATTTCAAGTCTCAAACTGGCCGGTTTTGTTGGAGCTGGAGAAAAAATAGGCTTAAATCTAAGTGGTGGTAATTCAACACACAGGCCCAAAATCGACGTTTTTAGAGGCACATTAATTTTAGAACTTCCTTTTTCGATTCTATTGGACCTGAAGTAAAATTTAAGATGAATGTACGTGTTATTAGGGCGATCAGTGTTTGACATAATAAAATTTTGGTTTGTATCTTCTCTTAAAATCGGTTTAAAAAAAGGTGGTAAAAAACGTCTAAAACTGAATTTTCGATAACTCTCTTTTACCTTCATCAGAGTAAAAAAAAAAGATTCAGTTTTTGCATAATACGTTTTTATACACGGCCGGTCTCTAGGGATGTTCCCAATGTTAAATAAACTTGTGGGAAATGCACATGCTCATTCAAACAGTTAATGTCCTTGATAGAATGTAGCGCTTCTAGGAATAGGCGTTGTTGCCTATTGTTGACATTTCTTTCTAAAATATCTACATAATCCGGATGAATGTCATGGTCTGTTGTTTCCGCGTGAAATCTTATTGCGCTTTCGTTATTAGATCTTGTTCCAGGCTTGTGTTCTGCGCCGCGCGAATTTCGCGATCTTTTGCAATCTCCCAAATAAAAAACTGGACGGTTTTGCTGGATCTCGAGAGAAAATAAGCTTAAATCTAATTGGTGGTATTTCAACACACAGGCCCAAAATCGACGTTTTTAGTGGCACATTTAGCACTTCCTTCTTCGATTTTATTGGATCTGAAGTAAAATTCAGGATGAATATACGTGATGGCATATTTCCAAAAAGACCCAAACTGCACATTTCAAGTCTCAAAATGGCCGGTTTTGCTGGATATGAAAAGAAAATAAGCTTAAATCTAAGTGGTGGTAATTCAACACACAGGCCCAAAATCGACGTTTTTAGAGGCACATTTAGAACTTCCTTCTTCGATTCTATTGGACCTGAAGTAAAATTCAAGATGAATCTACGTGATGGCATATTTCCAAAAAGACCCAAACTGCACATTTCAAGTCTCAAAATGGCCGGTTTTGCTAGATATGGAAAGAAAATAAGCTTAAATCTAAGTGGTGGTATTTCAACACACAGGCCCAAAATCGACGTTTTTAGTGGCACATTTAGAACTTCCTTCTTCGATTCTATTGGACCTGAAGTAAAATTCAAGATGAATCTACGTGATGGCATATTTCCAAAAAGACCCAAACTGCACATTCCAAGTCTCAAACTAGACGGTTTTGCTGGATATGGAAAGAAAATAAGCTTAAATCTAAGTGGTGGTAATTCAACACACAGGCCCATTCTCGACGTTTTTAGTGGCACATTTAGAACTTCCTCCTTCGATTCTATTGGACCTGAAGTAAAATTTAGGACGAATCTACGTGATGGCATATTTCCAAAAAGACCTAAACTGTACATGTCAAGTCTCAAACTGGCCGGTTTTGCTGGATCTGGAGAGAAAATAAGCTCTAAATCTAAGTGGTGGTATTTCAACACACAGGCCCAAAATCGACGTTTTTAGTGGAACATTTAGCACTTTCTTATTCGATTCTATTGGACCTAAAGTAAAATTCAGGATGAATATACGTGATGGCATATTTCCAAGAAGACCCAAACTGCACATTTCAAGTCTCAAACTGGCCGGTTTTGTTGGATCTGGAGAAATAATAGGCTTAAATCTAAGTGGTGGTATTTCAACACACAGGCCCAAAATCGACGTTTTTAGTGGAACATTTAGCACTTTCTTATTCGATTCTATTGGACCTAAAGTAAAATTCAGGATGAATATACGTGATGTCATATTTCCAAAAAGATCCAAACTGCACATTTCAAGTCTCAAAATGGCCGGTTTTGCTAGATATGGAAAGAAAATAAGCTTCAATCTAAGTGGTGGTATTTCAACACACAGGCCCAAAATCGACGTTTTTAGAGGCACATTTAGAACTTCCTTATACGATTCTATTGGACCTGAAGTAAAATTCAAGATGAATCTACGTGATGGCATATTTCCAAAAAGACCCAAACTGCACATTCCAAGTCTCAAACTAGACGGTTTTGCTGGATATGGAAAGAAAATAAGCTTAAATCTAAGTGGTGGTAATTCAACACACAGGCCCAAAATCGACGTTTTTAGAGGCACATTTAGAACTTCCTCCTTCGATTCTATTGGACCTGAAGTAAAATTTAGGACGAATCTACGTGATGGCATATTTCCAAAAAGACCCAAACTGAACATTTCAAGTCTCAAACTGGCCATTTTTCCTGGATCTGGAAAGAAAATTAGGTTAAATCTTAGTGGTAGGAATTTCAACACACAGGCCCATTCTCGACGTTTTTAGTGGCACATTTAGCACTTCCTCCTTCGATTCTATTGGACCTGAAGTAAAATTTAGGACGAATCTACGTGATGGCATATTTCCAAAAAGACCTAAACTGTACATGTCAAGTCTCAAACTGGCCGGTTTTGCTGGATCTGGAGAGAAAATAAGCTCAAAATCTAAGTGGTGGTATTTCAACACACAGGCCCAAAATCGACGTTTTTAGTGGAACATTTAGCACTTTCTTATTCGATTCTATTGGACCTAAAGTAAAATTCAGGATGAATATACGTGATGGCATATTTCCAAAAAGACCCAAACTGCACATTTCAAGTCTCAAACTCGCCGGTTTTGTTGGATCTGGAGAAATAATAGGCTTAAATCTAAGTGGTGGTAATTCAACACACAGGCCCAAAATCGACGTTTTTAGAGGCACATTAATTTTAGAACTTCCTTATTCGATTCTATTGGACCTGAAGTAAAATTCAAGATGAATGTACGTGTTATTAGGGCGATCAGTGTTTGACATAATAAAATTTTGGTTTGTATCTTCTCTTAAAATCGGTTTTAAAAAAGGTGGTAAAAAACGTCTAAAACTGAATTTTCGGTAACTCTCTTTTACCTTCATCAGAGTAAAAAAAAAAAAGATTCAGTTTTTGCATAATACGTTTTTATACACGGCCGGTCCCTAGGGATGTTCCCAATGTTAAATAAACTTGTGGGAAATGCACATGCTCATTCAAACAGTTATTGTCCTTGATAGAATGTAGCGCTTCTAGGAATAGGCGTTGTTGCCTATTGTTGACATTTCTTTCTAAAATATCTACATAATCCGGATGAATGTCATGGTCTGTTGTTTCCGCGTGAAATCTTATTGCGCTTTCGTTATTAGATCTTGTTCCAGGATTGTGTTCTGCGCCGCGCGAATTTCACGATCTTTTGCAATCTCCCAAATAAAAAACTGGACGGTTTTGCTGGATCTCGAGAGAAAATAAGCTTAAATCTAAGTGGTGGTATTTCAACACACAGGCCCAAAATCGACGTTTTTAGTGGCACATTTAGCACTTCCTTCTTCGATTTTATTGGACCTGAAGTAAAATTCAGGATGAATATACGTGATGGCATATTTCCAAAAAGACCCAAACTGCACATTTCAAGTCTCAAAATGGCCGGTTTTGCTAGATATGGAAAGAAAATAAGCTTAAATCTAAGTGGTGGTATTTCAACACACAGGCCCAAAATCGACGTTTTTAGTGGCACATTTAGAACTTCCTTCTTCGATTCTATTGGACCTGAAGTAAAATTCAAGATGAATCTACGTGATGGCATATTTCCAAAAAGACCCAAACTGCACATTCCAAGTCTCAAACTAGACGGTTTTGCTGGATATGGAAAGAAAATAAGCTTAAATCTAAGTGGTGGTAATTCAACACACAGGCCCAAAATCGACGTTTTTAGAGGCACATTTAGAACTTCCTTATACGATTCTATTGGACCTGAAGTAAAATTCAATATGAATCTACGTGATGGCATATTTCCAAAAAGACCCAAACTGAACATTTCAAGTCTCAAACTGGCCATTTTTCCTGGAGTTGGAGAAAAAATAGGCTTAAATCTAAGTTGTGGTAATTCAACACACAGGCCCATTCTCGACGTTTTTAGTGGCACATTTAGCACTTCCTCCTTCGATTCTATTGGACCTGAAGTAAAATTTAGAACGAATCTACGTGATGGCATATTTCCAAAATGATCTAAACTGTACATGTCAAGTCTCAAACTGGCCGGTTTTGCTGGATCTGGAGAGAAAATAAGCTCAAAATCTAAGTGGTGGTATTTCAACACACAGGCCCAAAATCGACGTTTTTAGTGGCACATTTAGACCTTCCTTCTTCGATTCTATTGGACCTGAAGTAAAATTCAAGATGAATCTACGTGATGGCATATTTCCAAAAAGACCCAAACTGCACATCCCAAGTCTCAGACTAGACGGTT
>NC_135759.1:7136996-7201996 GCF_052425735.1 Oculina patagonica
TTGCCTAAATTATTTTCCGAGCTAGTCGGTGATTAATTTTAGGGCGATTTTTATTTTTTTTGTATAATTTAATGAGCAGACATTCTGCAAAGTTGTTCAAAATCACCCAAATGCAATAACAATATTAAGTGGGTCTGAAGCCTCATTGTCTGTATTGTGGGATCATTAAAACAAAAAACTTTTACCAAGTAGTTTTAAAGATATTAGCCTAAAACATAGGATACCTTTGACCTCTATCGACGTTTCCCGTGGCTAAAACAGAAAAAACGGACTGAATACGAGACTTAAAACATTTGTTTTTCTCTTAAAGCCAGCTGTCAGTTGTGTTACAGGAATTTTTAGCTGACTGTACTCAAAACAAAAAATACGCAAAATTAAGACCAAAATTATTAATAAGAAACAAACAGTCAAACACAGCACCTCTCACAAATTAAATTTTCCATTTTTCACAGACGTCTGACGAAACACTTTTAGTACCTCCGAGTCTGCGAATTGTTCAAATTAGTCGACGTTGTTTTATTTTAATCTACAACAAATGAAAATACATCAGACTATTTATTCACAGCAGAGCAGCTAAAGGGCATAACGTCGTTTTCTGGGATATTTGATAGTCTTTTCTGAGCGATAATTATATGTGAAGACGCGAAGAAATTTTAAACTGTGTGTCCCCCTCTTGTAAGTCGGTGTAAACAAAAATTTAGTTGGAAAAAAATAATGATTTTTTCTTACTGCTTTAGAAAGGGAGAGCGCTGTTGTTTATAATATGTCTACGTCTGGTTCCGGATGGAAGTAATAATCTAGAATATTATGTAGTTAATAGTAAACGGCGAACGAGTTTCGACTGATTGGCAAGAAAAAACATATATCAAGAGTTGCAATAGCACTCACTTTTGTCTATCTTATAAAACCAAAATTCACTAATTCACTTGTCACCAAGAAAAGAGTAAGCAAATGTTTTCTGTTGTTCGACTATTGGAAGCAGTGACATTTTCGCATTTTACTCTTCGAACAAAGAGGGTCAACAAACAGCTTGTTTTAACTAATAGACACGGATTTGCACCAAAAATTGGCACAAAAGCTATTCTTAAACTCAAAAGCGAATAACTTAGTCTGTAATTCTTGCTTTATATAGGAAATGATCAGCACCGCAATAGCGGAGCATAATTAAACCAAATAAATATCGAACTTAACATTTCCATAAAAACGCAGAAGTCAATTAACAATGGTATGAAATGCAACTGGTCCGACCAGTTGCATAAACGCACCTGCCAGCAGAAACCTTAGACGTGTTAGAATAAAAAGAGTTTCAATCAAAACACAAGCGATCGTGTAACAAAGACTAAGAATGCGTCGATTAGTTATGGTTTAAGTTTTGTTTCTTTTTTCTATTATGACGTTTTTGGCAGAAAACTAAAAGGGATTCGCTCATAATGCTAGAATCAACTCATCGATTATGCTTTCTGTATTTGGTATCATTGATGTTGTGTTTTTATGAAAAGGTAAGTTGCGCTTTTTTAGCTAAGCTAACGTAGGAAGCAGTTTACCCAATCCATTTTATGACCTGTGCTCTATGATCATTTCAGAATTCTGTCGTTTCTCTGTCCGTTCCTGACGGAGGTAAGTGTCATATTTTTTGCACGGGTTTTAAAGAGATATCCAATTATTTGCTCGCAAGTATTATTGTCCTAGAAATAGATTTAATTCGAACTTCATAGCAAATTGAAATGTTGAGGGAATAAAATGCGTGTACCAATTAAACAATTAAAAAATAAATTGAGCTTAGAGAGTTACGTAAAAAAGTGTTAAATTTTCAGAATTGTTAAAGTTTTAATATGGTCGCTCGCGACGGTTTTGGCCGAGCGCGTCTACAGGTTTTATTTGATGTTCACTTGAATCAATTCATCTTGTAAAACGTGCATTTTTAGGCTTGATCGCTATCATCTCTGGAACTAAAGAAGTTGAATAAATTTATTTTTTTAGTGTACGAAACAGAAAACTACAGCTTATTAACTTCCATCACGGTGGAATGACTGAAATACACTGTCTAAAACGAAGCTAAAAAAAAAACAAATCGATAGTAAATTTACCGGAAATGAATTTCGTATTCAAATTCATTTTCAAGGGGTAGGTACAGATAAATAGTTACAATTTAACCATTTTAACAACTTTAATATTAAGGCTATCATCATGCTGGTTTGACCAATTTCGCGCTGTGCTAAAAAAAATTGCAGACCGCAAGTTGATACAGTAAAACACAGAGCCATATTTTCTTACATTTACTATTTGTACATACAGTATCTGTTTGTAGGCTAAAAGAAATTCTGTTAATAAAAAATATTCTGACATTACATATTTAAGGCGTTGAGTGTTTAACAGATTATCAAAAAAATTATTGATGATTTAATTCCATTCAAATATTACACTTATTAATTATCGAAGATTTCGGCAAAGATGATGTAGAAAAAAACTCATTTTGTGCCTGTCCTTCTAGAAAACACATTTTCGAAGAAAATAATGCTTGTGTAAGAAATCATATTGAGTTTCAATGTGAATTTGTTTGATTTGCCACGTCTGTTTCAACACCAATACACTTTATTTGAACAGTTTTTCAATCATTTATTGAGACAAGCTTTTGTACCAAAACCGAAAAAATGACAAAATACACTGATATGAGTACAGCTTTCCATTTCCTTTCATATAAATGATTATTATTTCTTTTTATCAAATGGTCAGTTATAGAGTGTTATACAGTATCTGCCACAACTGCAGAGCAAATTATTAGAGTTAACTTTTTTTTAAATGTATTTAAAATCAAGACCAAATTGTTTTTTTGTTGTTGTTGTGTAGATTTTGACGATGCTTTTCACTTATAAATTGGAAATAAACTTCCCAACACAAGTTAGTAAAAGGATCACTAAAAAAAGGAAATCGTATTCAAAGACTAGTGAAAAATGTTCCAACATGAACAAGGCGAAAAACCGTTGCAGAAAGATTACACACATGTAAATTAGGAGTTGTGGCACAAACCGTGACAACTCGCTCGGCTCGCCCTGGCTCGCCTCGCTCCTTGTCACAATTTGTGTCCACAACTCCTAATTTACATGTGTGTGCGGAACGCAAGACGCCTTTCTTACCCCTCTCGCGAAACGAGTTGCAAAAAAGGCGTTGGCGGCACCTCTAACGGCCCGCAGCAACAGAGAGCGCCACCTGTGTGCTATATTTATTTTTCAATTGAACAAATATTTTTCTTTAGTATATGCAACAGATGGCTGCCGCAAGATATTCGTCAGAAGTTTTGCAAGCTAAGATGGAGGAAAACCTCCGTGAATTTCAAAGAAACCCCCAAAGAAATTTGTCTTTTTCACTCGCCCACACCGATTTTAACGAATGGCTTAGAGTATGGAAAATGGACATACCCGAAACTGACACAAACAACAAAGATCTTTTAATTTTTGCAAAAAAACACAAAAAAAAGTTTTATGATCTTTTGGAAAGCGAAATTGATGACTTACGAAGCTTAAAAGCAAGCTTTGGACTTGAAGTTAAATTTTCGATACAAAGAGACGGAGTTACGCAACACATGAACCACTATTTCAGTGAAAGAGAACCGCACGTGTTTTCAAAAAACACCAAAGAAGAAATCGAAAAAGAGTTTGTCAGATTTATCGAAAAAGCAAAGGGAGAAATTGAGGCTTGGTCAGAGAAGGGCTCGGGGTGGAAAATTGAAAGAATAGAAATGGCGTATATCAATGTCGCGCGTTATCAGCCATTGAGAGGGGGGAGTTATCTGCCTTTACCACCAAAATTGGCAAACAAAAAAGCAGTTATTAACGTGCAAAACAGGGATAACGAATGTTTGAAATGGGCTTTGAGAGCTGCATTATTTCCGCCAAGAGATGGGAAAAATCCGCAAAGAACAAGCAGATACCCAGTTGACGACGGAATAAACTACAATGGAATCGATTTTCCAACGCCTCTAAAGCAGATTGACAGGCTTGAGGCGCAAAACAACAACCTTGCAATAAATGTGTTTGGATGGGAAGACGACTGTGTGATACCTCTCAGAACAAGCAAAAAAGAAAATAGCATTTCCCGTATAAACCTTATGTTAATTGAGTCAGGATTAATTCAGCACTACTGTTTTGTAAAAAGAGTATGCGCTCTGCTTTACGATCAGACTAAATCACACAACAAAAAACACTTTTGCATGATGTGCTTGACCGGTTTTACAAGAGCAGACTTGCTCGAAAAGCACGAAAAATATTGCAATGGAGTTAACGGCAGGCCAACAAGAATCGAAATGCCGGAAGAGGGGAAAAACACTATTTCTTTTAAAAACTACCACAAACAAATGAAAGCGCCTTTTGTAATTTACGCCGACTTTGAGGCATTGTTAAGAAAGATGCAAGGATGTAAACGCGAAACGGCCGAGGAGCGCCAGAAAAGAAAAGACCTTGGTGAAGAAGTGAAAGACATGAAGCCGAGTTACACAGACAAAACAGAACAGCACGAGGCATGCGGATTTGCTTACACAGTTGTAAGGAGTGATGGTGAACACGAAAAAACATTTGTGTACAGAGGACAAAACGCCGTTGAAGTATTTTTGAACTGTCTTTTAAGTGAAGAAAGAAAAATAAGATATGAATTGTCAAAGCCAAAACCTCTTGTGATGACGGCAAAAGACTGGGTAAACTTCAAAAATGCAACCAATTGCCACATTTGCGAAGAAACGCTAATGAAACAAAACTTTTTGGACTCTTTGCCAGTTTGGATTGGAAACAAAAAGGAGCTTAATTACTTTGGGCAGATGCACAAAAAATGTTATTACAGAAAGGAAAAAGAGGAAAAAAACCTGGATACCGAAACCCACTATAAGCTAAAAAAGCTTGAAAAAGAAACACACAAATTAGCAGCGAAAAACCAAAAAAACTGCTTAGCGTGCCACAAGCCGCTTATCCAGCCGAACTACAAGGATGTGGTAAAAGACCATTGCCACATAACAGGCAAGTTTCGAGGAGCCGCACACAACATTTGTAACTTTATGATGCGAATAGATCCGAAAAAGGTTCAAATACCAGTTGCATTTCACAACCTGAGGGGTTATGATGAACACCATTTAATGCAGGCAATGTCAAAGATTTCAAAAGAGGCACAGAAAGAGGTAAAATGTGTCGCAAACAACATGGAAAAATACATCACATTTTCACTGGGGGGTTTAAGGTTTATTGACAGCTTGAACTTTTTACCTGGGAAGCTTGAAAAACTTGTAGAAGAGATACCAAAGGAGTCATTAAATATAACAAAGGATAACTTAGAATTTGAAGAAAGCGAAGAATGTTTTGAACTTCTTTGCAAAAAGGGAATCTATCCTTACGAATACATGGACTCATGGGGAAGATTTAAAGAAACAAGTTTGCCAGAAAAAGAAAAGTTTTACAGCAAACTTAACGACGAGCACATAACAGATAAAGAGTATGAACATGCGCAAAAAGTGTGGAAAACCTTTGGCTGCCAGACCCTGGGCGACTACCACGATTTGTACGTTAAGACAGACGTGACCCTGTTAGCCGACGTCTTTGAAAGCTTCCGAAAACTCGGTCTTGAGAAGTACGGGTTGGATCCCGCGAATTATTACACGACGCCAGGCCTTTCTTGGGACGCACTCTTGAAAAAGACAGGGGTGGAGCTTGAGTTACTTACAGACTATGAAATGCATCTTTTTGTCGAAAGGGGAATAAGAGGCGGAATTTCGATGGTAAGCAAGAGATATGCAAAGGCGAACAACCCTTATGTTGAGGGATTTGACCCGAGCCAGCCAAAAATATACATAACGTACCTCGATGCGAATAACCTTTACGGGTGGGCAATGAGCAAGCCGCTCCCAAAAAGTGGTTTCAGATGGAAAAAGGTTATGCCAACAGAAAAAGAAATAACGACAAAAAAAGAGTATGCAAAAGCTGGATGGATTTTAGAGGTGGACTTGGAATACCCGAAAGAGCTGCATGACGCCCACAACAGCTATCCATTAGCACCAGAGAAAAAGAAAATAAACAAAGAAATGTTTTCGCCTTACCAAAACAAAACAATAAAAAATCTTGATTTGCACCCGCCAGACACCGAAAAGCTTGTTTTAACTCTTGAAGACAAAACCAATTACGTCGTGCATTACCGAAACTTGCAGTTTTATCTAAAACAGGGAATGAAACTCAAAAAAGTGCACAGGGTCTTAGAGTTTGAACAAGAGGCGTGGATGGAGCCGTACATCCGGATGAACACAGAATTCCGAAAAGAAGCGAAAAGCGACTTTGAAAAGAACTTTTACAAGCTGATGAATAACTCAGTTTTTGGAAAAACAATGGAAAACCTGAGAAACCGTGTAGACATAAGAATAGTGCGCAGCGACGAAACAAAGAAAATAAGAAAATTAGTTGCAAGCCCATTGTATTCAAGACATGTAATGTTTTCAAACGATCTGGTTGGAATAGCCATGCGAAAAAGTAAGCTTTTTCTTAATAAACCGGTCTACACAGGCATGACCATCCTTGACGTAAGCAAGTTATGTATGTACGATTTTTATTACAACCACCTGAAAAAAGAGTACGGGGAGCGTTGCGAGCTTTTGTATACAGACACAGACAGCCTTTTGCTTGAGATAGAAACAGAAGACGTTTACGCGGACATGGCAGAAAACATTGACAAGTACGACACAAGCGACTACCCGAAAGATCATTCGCTGTTTTCAACAAAAAACAAAAAGGTGTTGGGAAAAATGAAAGACGAATGCGCAGGAAAACTAATTTCAGAGTGTGTTTGTTTGAGGCCAAAAATGTATTCAATAATGACAGAAGACAAAAAAAATATAAAAAAAGCAAAGGGGGTAAAAGAGTGTGTGACAAAGAATAAGATAGATCATGAAAACTTCAAAGATACACTTTTTCAAAACAAGGAAAGCTTTCACGAAATGCACATGCTAAGAAGCTATGCCCACGAGATGTATTCAATAGTGGTAAACAAAAAATCGCTGTCGCCTTTTGACTCAAAGCGATGGATAGCGGATGATGGGATACATACAAATGCTTACGGGTATAAGTTTTGCGAAACAAAGCCTACATAAACATAACTTTTAGAGCTTTTCTGAGCCCAAGGGGCTCAAGCACTAAGTGCTTGGTGGTAACTGTGTATTTGGAGGAATAACAAGCAATTCTTCACGCACGAAGCCGCGCTTTGGACCATCGTGCAAGTAATAAAGCACTGGCTGATTAGGTTTAGTAACAGACCTTTCAATGCTGTAGACTTTTAATGACCAAATCGGATCTGTAGCCCTTTTTACGCCGCCTTCCAGCTCGCCAGGTTGGTAGAGGAAGCGCACATTAACGAGAGAGGGGAGTTTTTTTCTTTCTTGCCAACAGGTCTTGTATATTTTGAGGACGGTTTTGACGAAACAGCCTTTTCTTTGATTGCAGCAGCAGGTTTCTTACCAGTAAGACTGGTTACTTCGTTGTTCAGAGCGGCAACAACTTCGGGTAGCCTTTTTACCCACGCTGTCGACCGCTGGCCAGATGGCAGGTTCATCTCGACACCGTACTGATAACCAAACAGGCGCCCTGCCAGTGTTTGATTAAAACGTTCAACAATAGCTTGATCTCTGTGAATGTTAACACGCCCGCGTCTAATATAGGTTTTGTGATTTTCCATTTCTTTGGTAACAGCTCCCATGAATTCGCGACCAGGGTCAACTTGCAGCATCTGTGGCCATTTTAGTGCACTTCGCCTGTAAATTGTCTGAAAACCTTTTGCAACCTCAGTTGAATCTTTGGAGGTCAAAGGCTCGGCCTCTTTGAATCGGCTGGCAACGTCAACAACAGTCAGAGCGTATTTGTAAACTTTTCGCCCTCGCGGCAGTTTGTCGTGTGGCAGAAAAAGAAGGTCCGCCTGGTGGACCGCGTTAGGAGAAGAAACATCGAATTTTGGGCGAGGAACGTATCGTGGTGCCGGAAGGTAGATCTGCCAAAGGGCCTGCTTAACGAGCCACTTTTTAGCAGCATCTTCGGAAACCTTGGCCGCCTCGGCTAATTTTTTTATCGCTGCAATTCCCTTCCAGTAGCCCTGGGGGCTATAGTAGACTTTCGAGATTTTCTTCGAAAAGTTTTGCTCCGCAAAAATCTTTGCATCCATGTGTATACAAGAAAAAAAGAAAAGTTTAAAGAAACCGAAAGGCAGCGTACCCAAGTGCAAGCGCGCCAGCGCCAACGAACATAAGTTCACCTTGTTTCTGCTGCTCACTTGGCTGATAGAAATCAGAGAACTTGGGTTCTTTCGGAGGAATCATTTGTTTGTCAGGATGTGCCTGGTTGTAGAGTTTGAAAGCGTAGTCTGTGTTCGTAAAGTTTTGTTTCGCTTGCTGTTTGATCTCATTGTTGGTTTCGATCCAGTCGAGAAGCTTCGTGCGGTCGCGAGAGTATTTCGCGTAAGCTGCCTGGTAAGCCTCGAGAGCTTTGTCGTGTCTTTCTTTTTCTTTTAAAGCGGCGTCATCTCCGCCACCCAAAGCTCGAGCAAGGTAGTTGCCGCCAATGAAAGCAGCAGCGTTCAAGATAGCTCCGCCAGCCATAATCGCGACGCTTGCCATTTTGTTATTATACTATTCTAATTTTTTTTTAATTGGTTGGGAGAATTTTCTGGTCCTCGAGATACTGTTTAAGTGCAACGCTGCCAGCCATGACGGCTGTGAACTTTACATAGTTCATAAAACTGCTGCTTGGGTCGGATGTGAAGTTTTCTTTTACAACTTTTTTGGCAGCCCAGCCGATTCCGGCGGCGAGACCTGTAATGGTGGCGGCATCCATGAGCGTTTTCACGAGTTTGTTGTCGGACATGGCGGTTCAGTATAAAATAATAAAAAATATTCAATTGAAAAATTTTTTTGTTTATTCTTCACCGTTTTGCGAAGCAAAGTTTGCAACTTCTTCACCAGATTCAACTTCTTTTGTTTTTTTTATACCTCTTTTAAAAATTGTATCCTCATCCTTTTGCACCCGAATAGCGGTTTTAACGCAAGTTTTGGAAAATTCAAACCAAAGTAATGCAATACCAGCCATAGCTGCACCTTTAACAAGGTTGTCAAGAATAAAACCAAGGGACATTGTCGGTATAATAAATGAAAAATAAATGTTCAAAAGAAATTTTTTAATCCATCGGACGGATTCCTCTTTGTTTGCGAGGTCTAATGGCATTTTGGATTGTCGAAGGCGTGTCTGAAGAACGCGTTGCAACCCTTCCAATACTTTCTGCTGTAACTGGTGTGTCATCAGTTATAAGAGTTGGCGGAGCTTTAAATGTTGGACTTCTTTTTTCGTTTATAAAGCCTTTTATGTCTTCGCGTTTCACATAAGTTGTAACGATTGCACCGCCGATACCAAGCAAAGATATCCATTGATTTGTGGTGAGACCGCTTGATTGCGGCTGAGCCTCGGGCGGAGCTGGTTCCGTTACGTCCGGTGGTGTTGCATTTCGCTTTGCAGCAGCAGATTTCTTTTCCTTTTCTTTTGCAATTATTGCAGCAGCCTCGACAGCAGCTTTTTTCTGTGCTTCACGAGCCTGTTTTGTTTTTTCAGCTGCAAGCTTGCCAGCAGCAACTCGCTTTGGATTTTTGGCAGGCTTTGTTGCTGGAGTTGTTGAAGTAACTTGTTTCTGTTCTTCTTGAGCGATCGGAGTTGGTTCGAGCTCGGCCATTTATAATAAAAAAAAATAATATTTAAATAGAAAATTGCTCAGCAAGATTTTTTGCTAAGCAATTGCTAAGCATTGTTCAGTAATTACTTAGCATTTTCTTAGCATTGCTCAGAAAAATCTTCAGTAGTGTTTGTGTCCGCATCTTTGGAAGCACCTTTGGTTTCGCACAGCGAAGTGTGCGACTTTGTAGCTTCGTTTAAATCAATGTGCTTTGTTGTGATGAGCGCAGCATTTGCAACGGCAAGAAAGCGGCCGCATTTCAAAGCCAGACCGCCTGCCAAAGTGGACAGCTCTTTGCTGATGATGTAGTCGTTTTTGAGTTCCTTCTGATAATCATTGACGTCCTTGATATTTACGGCCATACCAACGACTTTAGTAACAAGAAAAATAAAGCTGTCAATCAAGCTGTCGGTTGTTTTGGATCCAACGTATGCCTCATATCTCTTTAAGTACTTTTCAACTTCTTTATCTGTCAAGCGCTTCACCTGCTCGTGTGTCAGTTGCACACCGATTGCTTCTTTGGCTTTTCCTGTTGAAACAAGGATTGCAAGCTGTTCACGCAAAGCAGGAATGTCAGGGCCTTGAATGAGTGCCATAGCGCTTTCTGTACTTTCTGGTTCAGCTCCTAGCAGTTCCATTACGGAAGCTAATTCTTGTTCACTTGCAGCGCCCTTGACGCTCTCGGGAGGAGAAGTTGCGAACGGGTCAGCCATTTATTACTCTAAAAAATATGTTCAATAAGAAAATTTTGTGCCGTAAGGGTGGCGATGAGAAATGACAAGATGCGAAAACTTATTTTTTTTTAGCTTTAAAATGATTTCTTTGTAATCCTCATTGGCAAGTTCGCCAGCGTAATCCTCAAAGATTGCCTTCGTGGTCTTGGCAGAGGGGGTGTAAAAGAAAACGATTGCCGCAACATTTTCGCGGAATGAGGATGTTATGCTTGTCAATTTTTGAGTTAACACCCATATGCTCAAGCCTGCGTGGCGAGCAGAGAAAGCAAGATTCACCAACTCCCCTGTTCTTCCTTTTACATCTTTCGAAGCAGCACAGTCGTCGAGGATGATAAGCGTGTTCGTACCCTCAAAAAGAAATCTTGAAAGCCTTAACCAAGATTCCACCTCGTGCTGCTCGCAAATGAAAACAAAAAATCGAATATCTTCCTCAGCAAAGCGATAATAAGTCTTGTTGTGCTCGAAAGTCGGGCAGATGAGCACGATGTAGTCAAACTTGCCTCGGAAAGGGCCACAAAGCTGATTGACCACGTATCTTGTTTTTCCTGAGTTCGTTGGTCCCACAATGAGGGCGTTGAAGGGTATATTGGCAGGATCCATCTTCGTTCGTATATGTACCTAAGGTACACTTTTTCAAAGAAAAAATTATAAAAGCACAGATTCTAACTGCCTGCCAAGTATATTCATTTGGGCGTCGCTGATTACGTAAATGTGGCAGTTCAAATTACCTGAGCCGCTTGCTTTCCTCTCTAGCTCAAGCTGGACACCGTCCTTTGTGTTCACAAGGCGCGTGCCGCTTCCGTGCATCGAGTGGTCAGCCATGGAACGCAGATCAATAAGAAGGCCAAACTTGTCTTCTGTGTAAAACTTTTGCAGAGTCATGTGCTGCGTTTTATTTTTTTCTTTCATGTAGAATCTTTTAACTTCTCCCCAAATGTCCATTCCTTCGATGCCGTTGTTGTACAGCATGTTTGGCGAGCCGTTGACAGTGATGCTTACTTTTGTAAGGTCCGGGTTAATGTACTTTTCCGAGCTCCTTGCACCTTTGTTATATTGCTCAATAAATAGGAGCAAGATACCTTTTATGGACCTCCTCTGCGGGTTGACCCTTAGATTCAGACGTGTGTCGGAGCCTTTTGCAAAAGTCACCACTTTAACACGCTGGATGTGGTCGTAAGCGAACTCTTTGCCGCCCGAATAAGCGCTGAACGCTTCATCTGCAATTTCCTCGCTTCTTATCATCTCGTACTCCAGCTGGATGTTTGTCAACTTGTATTTTAGTTTTGTTGTATCTGAGCCTCTGACCACATGTTCGGCTGCCGCGAGCTTCAGTTCGAACACAAGATCGTTGTATAGTGCCTGAGGATAAAATGCCCCATGGTCAGTTAAAATCTGGTGATCCAGGCGGATGCGGTATTTATTTCCATATATCTCATTCAGCTTTTTTTCTGCGTCCACACCTGAAGTTTTCTTATCGCCAGCATTTGAGCGAATTTTGTTAAGGTCCTCGCTCTGAATGCCCTCTGGCACCCTGTCGTCGCGCTCCTCCTGCGAAAGGAAAAAATCCTCAAATATTTTGTAGATGTCATAGCCAACCGTGTCCTGCACGACGGTGCCTTCGTACTTTACAACAAAATCGTCGACCAGAGCTCGGCTGACGTTGTCAACCAGAAAGTTGTTGGCATGGCCTCCGCTCAAGTCGATGTTGAAGCGCAGCGCCAGCGAGCCGGGCACAATGACCTCGTTTTCGTTCAGCTTGGGCACTGAAACATACAACGTTTCCTCTGGATTGGCTTCTGTGCGGTCAAAAGTGATTCGTTTTACAGCGCGCTCGGCTTTCAGTGCGCCGAGTATTTTCTCTGTGCGTCCCGGTCGAAGGTTTTCTTGAACAGCAGCCATCTCTCGATTGGTTTTATTGTTAAATTGAAAAGTTTAATTTGAAAATATATATAAATCACGTGATGGCGGAAGGTGGTGGTGAGTTTGGATACGAGGACCATGATTTGGACCGAGATCTTGACCACAACAGTGATAACGATGATGAAGAGGAACAAGAGGTCGACACAACCCGACCATTTCAGCCCGGGGAGGCATCCACACCCTACCATGGGGGTGAACAACATGAAATGCAAACGATGCAGCACGAACAGAGCGGGCTGCCAGACACATCCTACGAAGAAACACCTTTTTTGGGAAGCTTTATTCATCAAGATGACAAACCGGCAATGATTGGCAGAGCTAAAGATTTTATCAAAAGAAAATTCCCCAAAGTGAACTTCGCAAAATTAGGCCCAATAGGTTTTAGCAAAAAGAGTGGCAATGAAACTACAATTGTATCCTTTGGATCAAAAGGTGGCGAGACCGAAATTTTCAAAAAAGACGGAACTGGCCTTCTCAAAAAATTCACAAACAAGTTTAAAGCCCCCCTTGGGCCAGAAGCGGAATCTCTGATTGCTCAAGACAATGAAGAAATAAGAGAAATGAGACCAAGATTAAGAGAAGCTGAAAGTCAAATACAACAGGCAGAAACAATTGACATGCAGAAAGAAAAAGCCACCCAAGAAGTAGAAGATTTCAGAATAAGAATCGAGCGAATAGATGCCAAGATGGAACAACTTGGGTCAAATGTTGAAAATGAATCAGAATTGCGCAGACTTAAGCAACTGAAAAAAAATCTTGAAAAGGATTTTGAAAACAAAAAAAAAGAAGTTGCTGCTCTTGAAAAACAAGTTAAGCAAATAGCAAAAGAAAAAACACGAGTCGTCCAACTAAGGGCAGGCATCGCTGCCAAAGAGAGCGAAAGAAACACTTTGCAAGAAAGGCTCAACGACACAAGAGCGTTAAATGATCTTAAAGAGCAAGAAGATGAGCTCAAGCGCCAAAACGAGGAAGATCAAGCTGTTATAGAGAATGAGAATGCATCCCCCACTAACAAACAAGCTGCGGAAGAAAGAGTTGCAGAAAGAACCGAGGAGCTCGGGCGTTTGCAAACGCAGATTGCAGAAAGAGAAAGGGCGCTTCCACTTCGTGAGAGGATCAAAGAGATCTTCAAAAAATATGGCGTGACAGTAACAGCAATACTTCTTGCTGCTGGTGTCACGATTGGTTCTGTAATTGGTGCCATTACAAACTCTTTGAAGGCCACCGGCAAAGCGTTGGGGAAAGGCCTAAGTGATATTGGCTCAAAGGTAGCATCAGCTCTGCCTGGTCTCATTGGCTCGATTGCGAAATTTCTTTTCAAAACCGCTGGTCAAGTAATTGGATTTCTTGCAGAGCACACCTGGCTGCTTATCCTTGCTGTGGTTGCTTTTCTTGTTGAAAAATACATCAAAAAGAGACGTTAGCGCATAAGGGTGTAGAGCAAAGCTGCTGCTCCAACCGCGCCAACAGCGACAGTTGCTTTGTTTATTTCGTGTGAATCATTGGCTACGGCCTTCGTAGGTTTAGCGCTTTGCGCGTTGCCGTCCTTTGGACGGGGACCGTAAAGGTCCCTAGCTGGTGTTTCAGCAGCGCTTGCGGCGGGTGTCCAATTTTTTTTTGCTGTGGCGCTCTTGTGTATAGGATTTGAAGGGTGGCTGTTTGGTGGGTTGATTTTTGATTTTCCTCCCGCCATCAGTTTAAGAGCTGCTTTTTTTGTAGCTTTATTAACCTCATCATTCACTCCTAATTTCATCCCAACAACAGCCTGCTTAAGCTGGTTATTGTAGCCAACAACGCTTTCTGTGTTTATCACCATTCGAGCGGGCATCAGCCAGGCACCTGGGCAGACTGCAAGGTTAAGCCGAACCTTAGCTTCGTCGATGGCTAATTGGTATCTTTGGACCGACTTTGCCAGATCAGGTTGCCTTATAGCGTCTTCAACCAACACGAGGAACTCACTTTGCGCTTCCTTTGCACGGCCGCCTGTTCCAAGTATGCTACTTCGAACGTTGACCTGCGAACCGAGAATACAGTAGACAAAAGCCTCTATCGACTGGTTTACTCTCGACAAACCTGCCTGAGTAAGCCCTTCAGTGCCGTTAGGACAAAACCAGTCTGCCTGTGCATATGCAGCGTCGTCTGGCTCGATGTATTGAATCAAGTTACCTTTGCTTGCAGCTCCCCTTTCGTCCGAAAATTTATCGTAATCGGGGTATTTTGCTCCAGTTTTGTTTGGTCCAATGTTAGTAATCCAGATATAAACGTTACCAAGTCCGTGGTTTGCGCCTGTTGTGAAACGGAAATCGCTTGACGGGTCGACACCGAACTCAGCGCATATTCTTTTGTAAGAAGCCACGTCGTACTTGTTGTCGAACTGGCTAAAAGTGGGGTCGCCTGGCAAGGCGCTTACGCTCTGAATTCCCCCCATCTGAAACAATATTCGCCTTATCGTGAAATAAACGTGAAAAAGATAAAAATTACGCACAATCGGTGGCAAGCTAAGAGATGAGTGCTCTTCATCGAAAATGTCTCGACTTATACCGCAGCCTGTTGTCGCGCACCATACCGCAAAGTTAAGTTGCTGTGGCCAATAGCCCATATTTTGGCTAGCAAGCCACCTTTTTGACTCTTTTCCTGATGTATGCTTCAGTTTTGTTTTTTGAAAAATCTCTCTTAATTTCGTTGTGAAATATTGGTCTGGTGTGACGTAGATGTTTATTTGGCTGTTAAATATTTTTTTCAAACTCGGTGCGGCTTCGTGAAATCCAACCGCGGGAATTGGCAAAGATGAGCCTTTTGCGCCGCTTGGTGACAGCTGTTGTGGAAAACCGCCTGAAATTTGATTCACCCCCAGTGCTTTTTTCATCTCTGGGCTCCAATATTTGCTGTCAGAGCCAAAAACATTTATCAAATGGCCTTGCCCTGCCTTGTAATAAATGTCTGCCGTTGCTGTGTGGTTGTACGCGAACTCAACCTGTGCAACAAATTTTGTTCGGTCAGCGTTTGGATATTTTGCAAGAAAAGGTTTCCATGCATTGTCTTTTGCCGCTTTAGAAATTGTAGTTGCTTCTGGGGTTTTCATCCACTTCATAAAACCTCTTGTTTTTGCATCCATGGTCCTCTTTTATATTAAACATTTTTTATTTTTATTTAATATAAAAATGGTTGTGCTGACTGTTACCACAAAAGAAAATCCGAACACTGTTTATTTTGACCAGCCTATTCCAAAACCAAGCTATATCCGGCTTTTAAGTTGTTCTCTTTACAACAGCTGGAATAGTTTGGAAAAGGATGGAATAGTTTTTTATAAACAAGTGAACAAGGAAGAGAAGGCGCGTTATATACGGCAAGGAAACTTCTCACTCGATGACATTGGGAGTATTTTTGAAAAAGGATTTCCAGAGAAAAACATGTTTTCTGTAACAAAAGGCATTGCAGGCCGTTCATTGATAATAAAAGCAAAAGAGCCCAATTTAAAAGCTTTTGGACTGAACGAAAGTCTTATTAAGTTCTTTAATTTGCCTGGGTTTGAGAATTACGCAAGTATTGAAAAGGAATTTTTTGAAACAATTGAGGTAAATAATGTTTCAAATCCTAAAAATTACTTCATCAACTGTGACCTTATCGACAAGCAACAAAGCTTGCTAAATGGTAAGCCATCAAGCCTTTTAGCGTTTTTTGACATACGTGGAAAACCGTATGAAAAAGTTTATTACCAAAATACACATTTTAACGTCTTGCGCGACGTTTCTGCTGAAGAAAATGTATCATCTCTGACTCTTTCGATTAGAGATGAGAATGGAAAGCCATTCGATTTTAACGGCACAAATCTTACATATGAGTTGGAATTGAATTAAATTAAATACAAAAATAACTTTTATGTATACGAGACCATGTCATCTGCTAATGTTCTCCCGAGTGCCCCTGCTTATGGTGATCGCGAAGAAAACAGCGTAAAACAAACACTGTATCCCGCTTTGCCAAATCAACCAGAAAACTTTAGGTTAACAAAAATCAATCAAATTTGTTCAGAATTTGACAAAGAAGTTGCAAAATACCGAGCTGTTTTGAAAAAGTATAAAAAGGTGAAGTCTTTTTTTCATTATTCCGCAATTTCAATGGGTGGTTTGTCCAGTGTTCTCTCTGCTTCCAGCCTTGGAACAGCGGTAACAGTCGTTGGTTTGCCGGTAAGCGTTCCTCTCGCAGCATGTGCTGCAATTACAGGCGTTTTGTCAGCCGCTTTCACTGGAGCGAGCAAAAAACTTGAACCAAAAATTATGAAAAATAATGAAATTACTTCTCTTGCTGTTGCCAAACGGGAAACTGTCAATAGACTTGTTTCTGCCGCTCTCATTGACAATAAAGTTGATGACAAAGAGTTTCAAATTATTTTGGATGAATATTCTCGTTACATGGCCCTCAAAGAGACTGTTCGCATGCACCTTACAAAAAATTTAAGCCAAAAAAAGTCATCCCCACAGCCTGACATTGAGAAACTGAGACAGGAAATTCGACAAGAAGAATTAGATAGGTTAAAAAAAAGAATATCAGCAGAGTCGAAATCAGATTTGAGAAAATAAACACTGGATTTAATCTGAGTGTTCAGAAAAATAAAATTAACGCATGACACAAATCGTGACATTGTGTTACACACAGCGTGACATTGTGTGACACAGAGCGTGACAGTCACGCGTGACGTTGCGTGACAGGTCAAACGAAAGGGCAAAACCCTGGTCGGGGGGTGCTCGTTGGCTGTTTCTTGCCTAGCCCCGGCTAGGACTTTTTCCCCGCCGCTGACAAGGCGGCTGTCCCACATTTTTACCTCTGCCGAGGTTTGAAATCCCGAGGAATTTCTGAGCACCCCCACGTTATCAGTAGGGCCGAGGCGGGTTCACCCAGGGGTATCTCCCACTGAAAGGAGTCCCCCTATACCCCGTAATTCACCATCCGCACAAGCCATTATAACAGGATTCAAGTGGTTGGCCATCCACTACCTCCCTTGACTTCACCAGAATTTGTGAACTAACAAAAAGTTACGGCCGCGTTTACTTATATATAGTTCACTTTGTCACGTTTTTCACTTGTGGTACCCTTTCACCTATTTTGAGCAAGTACGCATGCGCTTTTGGGCATCAGGATGATGTCATCATTAATTAGACACTTGGTAAAGTTTGGTAAATAGGCTAAAATGTTGGTGCTTTTCCAAGCGATTTGCTTTATTTTAACCGAACTTTCTACTCCCGTTTGGCAAAATGAGGTCAGACAGATAACATATCAAGTCGTGGAAGCAATGCTTGAAGCAGAAAAAAAATAAACAGGCCCGATTGAGTCCGATGTTTCGGGAAAGTTCTTTCGATCGATCGTTAAACTTCTGTGATCAAATCCTGTTATTTCTCGATTTCTTCTCTTCGCTTCACTTCGCCAGCTTCTGTGGGGGCACAAAAAATTACAGCGCGTTAACTGAGCGTATTTTTTTTGTAATATCTGTTCTGTTTCGTTTTTTATCGGCCCAAACACTAAATCCTGATTAGGCCGCCATGTTTCTTTCTGCTCGTCCAAGGGCCTGAGAACTAGAAATATGGTTTCCAGGCTCTCTCTGAAAATGTCACGCAACTCACGTAAGTCGCTCGCGATTTTGCGTGCCGCTAGCAGGGCAACCATTTTTTTGTGTCTGTAAACGGTCAGAAAAAATGGTTTTAGCGCGTTTAACGTTAGCGAAGGTTTTTTTAATGTTGTTTTCTTTTATAAAAAAAAAGTCGCAAGCTTAAACCTTTTTTGTCAATTAAAGGTTCGTCGCCCTAAAGTACAATGGTTGGTTTAAATGATTGGTACGAAGTTCAGTCTGTCGGCTCTTCTTCCGGCAGTTAATTAATTTGTTTACCCATTTTTTTTGCTTTTTCTTTAGTTCCATTTCCACGACTGCTTTCCAGATTTTTTTGTTAGCTTTAGCCAAGATTTGCTTAGCGATTTCAGTTTTTTTTGCCTTAAATTTTCCGGAATTTTTTCAAAATCATAGACATAGTCGTACACTTCTCCTAACCTCAAAAAAGCTTCATGATATTTTGTTAAAGTAAGATAATCCAACGATTTTTTTGGTAAAACTGTCGTTATTGGAACAAATTCTTCGTTTTTTTCACTGTTGGGTAAGTCTTCACTTTTTCCAAAAAGTTCTGGTTTTTTAAGTTTCATACTTTTTTTTAAAGTAAAGTCTCTTTCCAACAATTCTTCAAAAATTTCTTTGCTAAGCTCTTTAGTTTTCAGTTTTGAAATTGCTACAACCATGCCGTGTATAAATTTTGTCATGTTAACACTTACATATTGTTGTAAATATCGATCAAAAATTTTTTCGTTTTGGATGTAAAACTTTCTCGTTCTCGGTCCTTTTGGTTGAAAAACATCTCTCGTTGGCTCCATTTACCCTGAGGTGTTATTTGTTCAATTGAAAAATAAATATAGCACACAGGTGGCGCTCTCTGTTGCTGCGGGCCGTTAGAGGTGCCGCCAACGCCTTTTTTGCAACTCGTTTCGCGAGAGGGGTAAGAAAGGCGTCTTGCGTTCCGCACACACATGTAAATTAGGAGTTGTGGACACAAATTGTGACAAGGAGCGAGGCGAGCCAGGGCGAGCCGAGCGAGTTGTCACGGTTTGTGCCACAACTCCTAATTTACATGTGTGTAGATTTATTCTGTCGACCTTGTCCTAGCGCCCTGTTTAGTTTATTTATTTTTTGTTATTTTTCTAAACAAGTTCTTCTTTTATACATAGATCGCTGTCGACCTGGCTGGCTGCAATATCAGAACCATTCCATTAAATTCTTCAAGGAAATAAAGACTTGGAGTGAAGCCAGAGAAACGTGTCGTACTTTTGATGGAGATCTTGTCACAATTTACGATGAAAAGAAACAGATGTTTGTCTATAATAATCTTGCTGTTGGAAAAACTCTTTGGATTGGTCTCAAAAGAGATGATAAGTATGTTAGCAAATTTGGTATTTTGGTATAAAGGTGGCTCGTATTGGTTTAGTTCTTTCCGTCTTTGGCATTCTATTGCAGCTACACCAATAACAATGAGGTTAAACTTTTAGCACAACCTTGTAAAAGTTTTACCAATGAACAAATAGGCAATTTCCGATATATTAAAATTCTAACTTGACTCCGAGGCTTGGGGGAATAAAACAAAAGATATCACGTCGCGGCCCAGGGATGAATAAATCATTTCTTTTGTTTTATTCCTCCAAGCCTCGAGGCCAGGTTAGAATACTAATATATCGGAGTTGGCCTATTGAAGTCGCCTTGATGTCAAAATTTGTTGCCATGGCAATGACAAAAGACCATTCGATGCGAACAATTTAAAAAGAATCGAAGACGGTGAAAGTTTTTGCTTGAAATATATTTTGTCTAATGGACAAAAGAAGCAGTCTACTCTGAACCACCATAAACTGATGAAATAATAACGTATCTTCAAATCCTACCTACATATTTTTGAAAAAATTACAATAAATGTTCCTTTTGTCATTCAATAAAATACATCAAAAACAAAAACTTTCCCCGAGTAGTTTTTAAGTTATTAGCCTAAAAAAGTCCAAAATAGAGATCTTTAAGCCACTTAAAAATAATTCTAGTACTTATTTCGAAATAGTCTAAAACAAATTTTGTTAAAACATATTTTTAGCCTATGCCATCGTAAAATACAACAATCAAATGTAAACGCCGTGACTGACAATAGTAGAGGTTATGCTGAATTATAAACCAACCATTAATTTTTTTGCGGGCGCTCATTGGACAAAACTCGTCACGTGGAATTAATTCGAGCGACGGGTATCAGACAATGTTAAATAACTGTCGTTTAACGTTTGCAAATATCAGTGAGCACACTTTTTTTTGTTTTGTATTTGTACATTTAGTCACGTGTTCCATTGGGTGGACGGCACAAAGCTTCAATTTACGAACTGGGTTGGTGGGCATCCAGACAGCTTGAGCGAGAAGTGCGGAGAGATGACAGATTATGGTGTGTATCGAGGAAAGTGGAACGACAAGTTTTGTTCGTCATCCCAGCCATTTATCTGCGAATCAGGTTGAGTAATTAAAATTATGTTTGTCTTATTGAACATTCGAAAATCAACTGGCTAGCTCGCCCGCCCAGATCCTTAGCAATCGATCAGTCCTTACCTATTTTTAAAATAATAATCCTACTTTCATGATATTTACGAAGTCATGACCAAAATCTATGATGACATTAGTTGAATTGTAAAAGGAAGCTCTACATTGCTAAAGGCCCGATGTACATGGTATCACTTTCTCGCATGTGTCGCAGGCCTACGACGTACATGTCTTAACATTTACACTCGCGCGCGTCTGTCGTAGGATTTGGTAGGTTGATTTTCAAAACGTGATTCTTGTTGCAGTCCTGGATAAAGCGTGTCGCATGCGAAAACCGTAGGCAAAGTCGTACCGTTCAATTTGCCAATTAACCGTCCAATTAGCTAAGGGTCTGGGAACGAATAACAAAATTTGTTTATGCCGACTTGCCAAAGGCGAGGATTTACGCCATTATCTTTTGGGGAGCTTTTTGTCAGTAGTCACAGTCGGAGAAACCACTACAAGTTGTTGAGGGAACCGCGTTCGATAATAGCCATGACTCCAAGGTTTTCCAGCTAAAAATGCATTCAGACTGGCAGTTGCAGGTCAAATTTACTGTCAAAATTGCTGGGCTTAAAAGTAAGTAGTAAGTTTGTAATAACCGCAGGTTTTTTCGGTTTATTTTGCAGCGATAAACTTCAGCAACGTTTTCAAAATCTTTCCAGGAAAAATGTTGCTTGGTCACGGGATAAAACGTGTTGCAATGAAGAGTGATGTCGAGTGCTTGCTTCGATGTCAAAGATATCCCGGATGTGAGTCGACAAACTTTGTTCGCAGGCCGTCGAAGGGACAAAATGTCTGCGAGTTAATTGGACAAACATATGAAATCTTGTCAAAAAACCTCTATTCAGAAGAGCTGTCATCTTATTACGATCTCGTAATTTAAATCAGTCAAAACTTATAGTGCTCTGTAGATCGAAATTGGAAGGTTTTCTATCGATTAGCATATTTTAAAATGCTTCTTAATTATACCATGGGGTGTGTTCTCTTTATCCGGTCTCAAGAGTCCTCATGAGCTCGATGAGGATAAGTAGTGTTCTCTTTATATTATTTTAGCTATTTTAGAAAATTCGTTTTCACACTCATTTATAATTCATCAACTTATTACCATAGAAAATCATAACTGTGAAGGAGGTTTGGATACCCGGTCTTAATTAGCATAGATTTTTACGATTTAATTTCTACGTTTACTCCGTAGTTTTTGTTTCAATTGAGAAGACATATCAAACACCGGAGACAGTGTTTCATCTGCTATCCAAACATCTCGAATTTCGTCGAAAATACTCCGCTGCGCGTCGTGTTTTCAACTTTCTTCTCGGTGTTTGGATGCCCCAATGAAACACTGTCTCTCGTGTTTGATATATTACTCCAAATGCTTTCTGTGTACAAATTTTAAATTGTACATGGTGCGAAAGTATTTTCTATCAATCTCCCAACTCCTTATGATATACAGTCCAAAGTTCAATTATAAAGATAATTTTTTTCTAATCAAAATTTAATTTCACAAGCGCATTGTCTTTTTAATAAACCGTTTTTTATTATTCTTACTTGCCCAGCATATTTAACGTAGTGACTTATATAATATTCATTATCATGTCCTGAAGAGAACCCTGAAGAGGTTGAAAGTTCTAGACGATGTAAATGTAACTTTTTCACGCTCCAAACGGTTGAAAACAAATAAATCTAGAAGAAAATGTTTTTTATTAACTCTTTATTTTCTAGAGATGCAGATGGGCTTAGAAGAGTTCATTTTAAATTTTCATTCAATATTGCATTCTACTCCAACCTGCTTATGACTTTGAAGGCATTGTTCTTTTTTTTAAATTATTCAACAAGCCAAGCATTAAAGTGCTACTACGATCAAATTTTCGATTTCCATTTTTTTACATTTTCGTGTACAAGAAGACTTTCTTACTCACCTTGCCGATTTTCAATCCATTACGAACATCAGAAGTCGTCTTATTTTAATGTTTATTTCCGATAATTTACGGCCGCCATTAAAAAAACCTTGTTCCAAGGCTTGGTTGCGAATAGGGAGAAAATGACGTCAAGGCTCCAAATACCTCACGGGTTGAAATTATAATAACAATATGTAGTGAAAATCACGCGAAAAGCAACAAAAAGTTTGGGCTTATTTTTCGTGCAATGTTCTATGCTGATTGTTATTATAATTTCAACCCGTGAGGTATTTGGAGTCTTTGACGTCATTTTCTCCCTATTCGCAACCAAGCCTTGGAACAAGGTTTTTTAATGGCGGCCGTAAATTATCGGAAATAGATGTTAAAATAAAACGACTTCTGATGTTCGTAATGGATTGAAAATTGGCAAGGTAAGTAAGAAAGTCAAATTGTACACGAAAATGTAAAAAAATGGAAATCGAAAATTTGATCGTAGTAGCACTTTAAAGGAGCTACGTCACGTGGATTATGCAGAAGTTTGGTAGGCACCTTGACCCATGAAAAATTGTGAGTAAACTTCAACTGTTTGGCAGCGTTTTGGGGTAATTACAGAAAAATTCACCGTGGCATTTTCAAAATAATCGCATTTTATTAAAAACGAAGGCTTCCAAAAATCGCTCATAACTTTAACAAATCGCGTTTCATCGCCATAAAATTTATCATTTTACATAATTTAAGCATTATTTTTTCAGATTCTCAAAAATCTAAGCAATCGCTTCACGTTTTTCCCGTTTTAAAACGCGCTTAAAAAAGGGAACTGTCAGCCTCATAAATACCCGCAGGCCACCTTAAACAACTTTTAAGGTTGTCATGAACACACAACTTGATTACTAATACACCTGACACTTCCATGTTAGTTTATTCAAAAAAGCTAGTTCTAAGCGTTAGCCGGAACTATATATGATCTTCAGGTTATCCACTGTTGATAAAAGCATCTGGAAGGGCCGAGTTCTGGAATATACTTTACTATATATATTTGGCTGTTCAAAAATCTGTTAAAATACGTGACAAATCCCCTTTAAAAAATCAACTTTTAATAAACCCTGGCTATTGAGCAGTTTTATGGTAAGTCTTGTTTTTTGTCAGTTTTTGACGTGTAGATTGTCTCATTACAAGTGTTTAATATTCTACTGTCTGTCAATTTTCTATGCCGCTATTTCTTTGAAAAGAGCTAGGCTGGTGAGCTGTTGTCAACAACTGTTGTGAATTATGTTCCGGCAAACACAGTGAATTCACTTGAACAATGAAAAAAACACCCTGCGCGCTGTCTGTATTTTCATATTCATATTTTAAATATGTGGCCCATTATATATCAATGCCATTGTCGCATATTTTTAATTTAACATTTGAAACTGGAAAAATCCCAGATGATTTGAAGGAAGCATTAGTAACACCTTTATACAAATCATCTGAGAAAAATGTTTATTCAAATTATAGACCAATTTCTGTCCTTCCGTGTTTTTCTAAAATCCTTGAAAAGCTAATGTATAAAAGATTAACTGATTATATTCGTAAAAATAAAATATTAACCGATTGTCAATATGGATTTCGAGATAACAGCTCAACTACATATGCCGTAATAGAACTTGTGGATAAAATAACGAAAGCCATTGAAAACAACGAATTCACAGTTGGGATATTTCTTGACTTATCAAAGGCATTTGACACTGTAAATTACGATATTCTTTTAAAGAAACTTTATTTTTATGGTATACGTGGAAATTGTTATGCATGGATAAAGGTTACCTTTCTAACAGAAAACAAATTGTCAAATATAATCAGACAAGATCATCTGAACAAGCAGTTACTTGTGGAGTTCCACAGGGATCTATTCTTGGTCCGTTACTATTTTGAATCTATATAAATGACCTAAATAATTCAACAGATCATTTGTCGACAATTTTGTTTGCAGATGACACTAATCTCTTTTGCTCAGGAAAAAATATACAAGAACTTGAATCTGCAGTAAATGCAGAGTTAGCTCGAGTCCAGGAATGGTTAACACTGAATCAACTGACTCTAAATATTAAAAAATCAAAATATATTATTTTTAGATCACACAAAAAACAGTTGATTAGACAAATGAATCTTAGATTAAGCGGAAATGAATTGCAGAGAGTTGAAGAAAGCAAATTTTTAGGAATTATAATTGATCAATATCTAACGTGGAAGAACCACATTGATTATATCTCCAAAAAGATTATAGAACTACAGGTTTGCTTTGTAGAATTCGTTTTTACGTACACCAAACCCATTTGAAAATGTTATACAATAGTTTGATTTACCCATATCTTCATTATGGAAATATTGTCTGGGCTAATAACTACCCCACTAGTTGTTTAAATTACAAAAGAAAGTATTGAGAATTATGACTTTTTCATCATACACAGCGCCATCACTTCCGCTCTTTACTCAGCTGAATCTTTTAAATATATACCAAATTAATGATTTCTTAATCGGCTCCTTCAGTTTCAGTCTTAGCAGTAAAGTACTTCCATTCTATTTTAGTGACTTCTGTTTAGAAAATGCGCAAGTTCATGAATATAATACTAGAAACTCAAAGCAACTTCATAAAACTTATAACAGAACAAATTACGGAAAATATTCAACAAGAAACAAAATAATTGACTTTTGGAATAGAATACCTTTGTTCATCAAACACTCAGCGTCTTTAATAATATTTAAAAAAGAAACTGAAACAGTATATTTTATCTTTAGCAGTGACAGCTCAGTAGAATAAGAAAATAGAAATTACTTAATTAGAGTGATATTATTATTGTACATGTATTATTGTACTACCTGACTGATATAAATCAGTTGAATGTATTTTTTTTCTAATAGTTGTTACTAAAGGGAGACTACTTTGTAAAAGCCCGTGAGGGTTTCTTTAGTCTTCCTCCCAAGTTATAATATTGATATACATTCTAATGTACTTAATTGACTTCATGGGAAATAAACATACATTCATTCATTCATTCATTCATTCATTCATTCATTCATTCATTCATTCATTCATTCATTCAGTCGCGCTCGCCACTTCAAACATGAACTGATGAACTTCTAGCAGTTTGCAGGTGTCAATTAGCATATATACTAAGCGACATTTTAGAAACACTTTTCCCCCGGCATCAAATCTATATTCAAGACAGATAATTTCATATGCACATGCTAACAAATTGTATTCGGTAGTATTGTTACAGATATCTCATTTACCACGAGTCAATTGTCTAAATAAGGGTAAACATTTTTAAACAACTTTTAAGGTTGTCATGAACACACGGCTTGATTACTAATGCACCTGACACTTCCATGTTAGTTTATTCAAAAAAAGCTAGTTCTAAGCGTTAGCCGGAACTGTATATGATCTTCAGGTTATCTACTGTTGATAAAAGCATCTGGAAGGGCCGAGTTCTGCCGGAAATATACTTTACTACGGCGTTCGTTTCCTGAGAATCTTCACTGGCTTTAGCATGTCAAAATGATCATGAATCCCATAAGTCAGGGTTCTAATTTGTCCATGGCGCTTACAGGTAGACTAAGAAGCTTCGTAGACAATCGTTATGGATACGCTGGGTGCATTGAGGAAGCTTGAGTCAACATTATGAAAGAGTCATTTTGTGACGTTTTGCTGCAGTTCTACCCCAGAATATCAGAATATGAAGATCTTCACTCGACGTTCATCGCAAATTGTGTCTTTAACAATTTTCTATGCTATACCGCCATCATTTTAAACATTTTAACAATCCACGCTATTATGAAAACTTCGTCGATGCCCAAAACGTTAAAAACATTACTCCTGAGTCTCGCCGTTTCGGATGTAGGGGTTGGTTTATTCGCTCAACCAATGTACACCTCACTTCTGGTCAAGGCTTTGCAACAAGACGATCTTGACTGTTACTCCTTCAAGGTTTTTAACATCATAACGTATTTCTTTGCCTTAGCCTCGTTTTTTGGTGTTACGGCTGTAAGTGTAGATCGGTTCTTAGCTATTCATCTTCATCTCAGATATCAGGAACTTGTGACTCACAAGCGTGTTGTTGCTGTGGTAATTTTAATATGGGTGATAACTGCACTCCTTTCTATGTTAACATTATGGGTTCCGCTCGATATTTACTCCCTTATTATATTAATGATTGGAGTCCTTGGTCTTGTCCTCACAACAATGGTTTACATCAGAATTTATCTGACCGTACGACGCCACAGGAATCAAATTCAGGCCTTAGAAGTACAACAAGAAGGACAGACAAACGAAATGCTAAATTTTACTAGCCTTGTAAAATCTACGGTCGGTATATTTTACGTTTATCTTGTGTTTTTGGTTTGTTATGTGCCTTTCTTGATTTCTTTTGCCGCCCTTAAAATCAAAGGTCCTAGCATCGCTCTAAAGAGACTTTTCATTATGTCGCCTATCCCCGTGTATCTTAATTCATCTTTGAACCCTGTAATTTACTGCTGGAAAATGAGACACATTCGACACGCTATCATGGACACACTACGGAACATCTCTAGGCTTATAAATCACCAGTCACATTAATTGCAGTGCCGGCCAGGCTATGCCAGAACTTCCGGCCACATTATAGGTTCGATTATATGTGTTGTTGATGAACGTCTTCTTCAAATGATAAGGTTATAATTTTTTGACACTTCAATAAAGTTTCTAGCTCTCTATCTGTAGTATCTATCTATCAAACAAGGATCATATCAGATTTGCGAGAAGTCTTAGCTTAGGCAAACGAGAGCTTTTTAAAACTGAGCAAATACAATACTTAAAAACGATCTATATTGTGTTGAATTAAGGTGCACTTTTGTGATTCTAGTAACAATAAATAAATAAGACAATAAAATGAATTTATTACGACATGCATTTACTTGAATTCGCTGTTTTCACCGTTCCCATAATACAGCTTGTTTACCCCCCAAAATTTTAGCATAAGCATTGTTTTCAATTTCTCTTGGGATTTACAATGACGTACAATCGTCCCAAGAGAAATTGAAAACAATGCTTATGCAAAACTTTTGGGGGGTAAACAAGGTGTATTATGGGATCGTGAAAAAAGCGAATGAAAGTAAAGGGCCGAACCATTCTAGAACCTAGAGTCCACGATCCTTCTGGTCTGCGCCAGGGAACGAGACCTTGTGCCTGTCCTTCTAGAAAACACATTTTCGAAGAAAATAATGCTTGTGTAAGAAATCATATTGAGTTTCAATGTGAATTTGTTTGATTTGCCACGTCTGTTTCAACACCAATACACTTTATTTGAACAGTTTTTCAATCATTTATTGAGACAAGCTTTTGTACCAAAACCGAAAAAATGACAAAATACACTGATATGAGTACAGCTTTCCATTTCCTTGCATAATAAATTATTATTATTTCTTTTTATCAAATGGCCAGTTATAGAGTGTTATACAGTATCTGCCACAACTGCAGAGCAAATTATTAGAGTTGACTTTTTTTTAAAATGTATTTAAAATCAAGACCAAATTGTTTTTTTTGTTGTTGTTGTGTAGATTTTGACGATGTTTTTCACTTCTAAATTGGAAATAAACTTCCCAACACAAGTTAGTAAAAGGATCACTAATAAAAGGAAATCGTATTCAAAGACTTGTGAAAAATGTTCCAACATGCACAAGGCGAAAAACATTGCAGAAAGATTTATTCTGTCGACCTTGTCCTAGCGCCCTGTTTAGTTTATTTATTTTTTGTTATTTTTCTAAACAAGTTCTTCTTTTATACATAGATCGCTGTCGACCTGGCTGGCTGCAATATCAGAACCATTCCATTAAATTCTTCAAGGAAATAAAGACTTGGAGTGAAGCCAGAGAAACGTGTCGTACTTTTGATGGAGATCTTGTCACAATTTACGATGAAAAGAAACAGATGTTTGTCTATAATAATCTTGCTGTTGGAAAAACTCTTTGGATTGGTCTCAAAAGAGATGATAAGTATGTTAGCAAATTTGGTATTTTGGTATAAAGGTGGCTCGTATTGGTTTAGTTCTTTCCGTCTTTGGCATTCTATTGCAGCTACACCAATAACAATGAGGTTAAACTTTTAGCACAACCTTGTAAAAGTTTTACCAATGAACAAATAGGCCATTTCCGATATATTAAAATTGACTTGACTCCGAGGCTTGGGGGAATAAAACAAGAGATATCACGTCGAGGCCCAGGGATGAATAAATCATTTCTTTTGTTTTATTCCTCCAAGCCTCGAGGCCAGGTTAGAATACTAATATATCGGAGTTGGCCTATTGAAGTCGCCTTGATGTCAAAAATTGTTTCCATGGCAATGACAAAAGACCATTCGATGCGAACAATTTAAAAAGAATCGAAGACGGTGAAAGTTTTTGCTTGAAATATATTTTGTCTAATGGACAAAAGAAGCAGTCTACTCCGAACCATCATAAACTGATGAATAATAACGTATCTTCAAATCCTACCAACATATTTTTTGAAAAAATTACAATAGATGTTCCTTTTGTCATTTAATAAAATTTATCAAAAACAAAAACTTTCCCCGAGTAGTTTTTTAAGTTATTATCCTAAAAAAGTCCAAAATAGAGATCTTTGAGCCACTTTAAAATAATTCTAGTACCTATTTTGAAATAGCCTAAAACATATTTTGTTAAAACATATTTTTAGCCTATGCTATCGTAAGATACAACAATCAAATGTAAACGCCGTGACTGACAATAGTAGAGGTTATGCTGAATTATAAACCAACCATTATTTTTTTTGCGGGCGCTCATTGGACAAAACTCGTCACGTGGAATTAATTCGAGCGACGGGTATCAGACAATGTAAAATAACTGTCGTTTAACGTTTCAAATATCAGTGAGCACACTCTTTTTTGATTTGTATTTCTACATTTAGTCACGTGTTCCATTGGGTGGATGGCACAAAGCTTCAATTTACAAACTGGGTTGGTGGGCATCCAGACAGCTTGAGCGAGAAGTGTGGAGAGATGACAGATTATGGTGTATATCGAGGAAAGTGGAACGACAAGTTTTGTTCGTCATCCCAGCCATTTATCTGCGAAACAGGTTGAGCATTTAAAATTGTGTTTGTCTTACTTCTTATTGAACATTCGAAAGTTTATCTGACTAGCTCGCTCGCCCGGTTCCTTAGGAATCGATCGGTCCTTACCTATTTATCAAATAATAATCCTTCTTTCATGATATTTACGAAGTCATGACCAAAATCTATGATGCCATTAGTTGAATTGTAAAAGGAAGATCTACATTGCTAAAGGCCCAATCATACATGGTATCACTTTCTCGCATGTGTCGCAGGCCTACGACGTACATGTCTTAACAATTACACTCGCGCGCGTCTGTCGTAGGATTTGGTAGGTTGATTTTCAAAACGTGATTCTTGTTGCAGTCCTGGATAAAGCGTGTCGCATGCGAAAACCGTAGGCAAAGTCGTACCGTTCAATTTGCCAATTAACCGTCCAATTAGCTAAGGGTCTGGGAACGAATAACAAAATTTGTTTATGCCGACTTGCCAAAGGCGAGGATTTACGCCATTATCTTTTGGGGAGCTTTTTGTCAGTAGTCACAGTCGGAGAAACCACTACAAGTTGTTGAGGGAACCGCGTTCGATAATAGCCATGACTCCAAGGTTTTCCAGCTAAAAATGCATTCAAACTGGCAGTTGCAGGTCAAATTTACTGTCAAATTTGCTGGGCTTAAAAGTAAGTAGTAAGTTTGTAATAACCACAGGTTTTTTCGGTTTATTTTGCAGCGATAAACTTCAGCAACGTTTTCAAAATCTTTCCAGGAAAAATGTTGCTTGGTCACGGGATAAAACGTGTTGCAATGAAGAGTGATGTCGAGTGCTTGCTTCGATGTCAAAGATATCCCGGATGTGAGTCGACAAACTTTGTTCGCAGGCCGTCGAAGGGACAAAATGTCTGCGAGTTAATTGGACAAACAAATGTAATCTTGTCAGAAAACCTCTATTCAGAAGAGCTGTCATCTTATTACGATCTCGTAATTTAAATCAGTCAAAACTTATAGTGCTCTGTAGATCGAAATTGGAAGGTTTTCTATCGATAAGCATATTTTAAAATGCTTCTTAATTATACCATGGGGTGTGTTCTCTTTATCCGGTCTCAAAAGTCCTCATGAGCTCGATGAGGATAAGTAGTGTTCTCTTTATATTTTTTTAGCTATTTTAGAAAATTCGTTTTCACACTCATTTATAATTCATCAACTTATTACCATAGAAAATCATAACTGTGAAGGAGGTTTGGATACCCGGTCTTAATTAGCATAGATTTTTACGATTTTATTTCTACGTTTACTCCGTAGTTTTTGTTTCAATTGAGAAGACATATCAAACACCGGAGACAGTGTTTCATCTGCTATCCAAACATCTCGAATTTCGTCGAAAATACTCCGCTGCGCGTCGTGTTTTCAACTTTCTTCTCGGTGTTTGGATGCCCCAATGAAACACTGTCTCTCGTGTTTGATATATTACTCCAAATACTTTCTGTGTACAAATTTTAAATTGTACATGGTGCGAAAGTATTTTCTATCAATCTCCCAACTCCTTATGATATACATTCCAAAGTTCAATTATAAAGATAATTTTTTTCTAATCAAAATTTAATTTCACAAGCGCATTGTCTTTTTAATAAACCGTTTTTTATTAACTCTTTATTTTCTAGAGATGCAGATGGGCTTAGAAGAGTTCATTTTAAATTTTCATTCAATATTGCATTCTGCTCCAACCTGCTTATGACTTTGAAGGCATTGTTCTTTTTTTTTAAATTATTCAACAAGCCAAGCATTATGGTCATTGCCCTGTATTGCATTGCGCATCCTTACTGCGCAGAATTTTACGGGTAATAAGCGCGCGCGCACACATCAACAAAATGGCGGCTTTTTTCTATGCAGCTTAGTCCGCGAGAGAAGTTAAAATTGTCACTTTCTCCTAAACGAGCCTGGTGACCTATCAATTTTTTCTCATATTTTAGGTGTAGCGATCAAAATCTTTCTGTAAAATGAAAACAGATCAATTCATGTGTTTGAAAAATAAATTATCGTTAAAAACGTGTACTTTGCTAGTATTCGCAGAGGAATTTTAAAGGAATTATATGGAATATACAAGGTCTTCCTGCTCCTTAACGAATCTGGTGACCCCCCTTTTTTATTTCAAAATTTAAGTTCCCTTAAAGTAATAAACCAGTAGGCCAAGTTTGGTTAAAAAATTGTGTTCAGTTCTATTTCAGGGCAATGACCTTAAAGGAGCTACGTCACGGGGATTATGCAGAAGTTTGGTAGGCACCTTGACCCATGAAAAATTGTGAGTAAACTTCAACTGTTTGGCAGCGTTTTGGGGTAATTACAGAAACATTCACCGTGGCATTTTCAAAATAATCGCATTTTATTAAAAACGAAGGCTTCCAAAAATCGCTCATAACTTTAACAAATCGCGTTTCATCGCCATAAAATTTATCATTTTACATAATTTAAGCATTATTTTTTCAGATTCTCAAAAATCTAAGCAATCGCTTCACGTTTTCCCGTTTTAAAACGCGCTTAAAAAAGGGAACTGTCAGCCTCATAGATACCCGCAGGCCACCTTAAACAACTTTTAAGGTTGTCATGAACACACAACTTGATTACTAATACACCTGACACTTCCATGTTAGTTTATTCAAAAAAGCTAGTTCTAAGCGTTAGCCGGAACTATATATGATCTTCAGGTTATCTACTGTTGATAAAAGCATCTGGAAGGGCCGAGTTCTAAAATATACTTTACTATATATATTTGGCTGTTCAAAAATCTGTTAAAATACGTGACAAATCCCCTTTAAAAAATCAACTTTTAATAAACCCCGGCTATTGCATGAGCAGTTTTATGGTAAGTCTTGTTTTTGTCAGTTTTTGACGTGTAGATTGTCTTATTACAAGTGTTTAATATTCTACTGTCTGTCAATTTTCTATGCCGCTATTTCTTTGAAAAGAGCTAGGCCGGTGAGCTGTTGTCAACAACTGTTGTGAATTATGTTCCGGCAAACACAGTGAATTCACTTGAACAATGAAAAAAACACCCTGCGCGCTGTCTGTATTTTCATATTCATATTTTAAATATGTGGCCCATTATATATCAATGCCATTGTCGCATATTTTTAATTTAACATTTGAAACTGGAAAAATCCCAGATGATTTGAAGGAAGCATTAGTAACACCTGTATACAAATCATCTGAAAAAAAAGGTTTATTCAAATTATAGACCAATTTCTGTCCTTCCGTGTTTTTCTAAAATCCTTGAAAAGCTAATGTATAAAAGATTAACTGATTATATTCGTAAAAATAAAATATTAACCGATTGTCAATATGGATTTCGAGATAACAGCTCAACTACATATGCCGTAATAGAACTTGTGGATAAAATAACGAAAGCCATTGAAAACAACGAATTCACAGTTGGGATATTTCTTCACTTATCAAAGGCATTTGACACTGTAAATCACGATATTCTTTTAAAGAAACTTTATTTTTATGGTATACGTGGAAATTGTTATGCATGGAAATAAAGTATTACCTTTCTAACAGAAAACAAATTGTCAAATATAATCAGACAAGATCATCTGAACAAGCAGTTACTTGTGGAGTTCCACAGGGATCTATTCTTGGTCCGTTACTATTTTGAATCTATATAAATGACCTAAATAAGTCAACAGATCATTTGTCGACAATTTTGTTTGCAGATGACACTAATCTCTTTTGCTCAGGAAAAAATATACAAGAACTTGAATCTGCAGTAAATGCAGAGTTAGCTCGAGTCCAGGAATGGTTAACACTGAATCAACTGACTCTAAATATTAAAAAATCAAATTATATTATCTTTAGATCACACAAAAAACAGTTGATTAGACAAATGAATCTTAGATTAAGTGGAAATGAATTGCAGAGAGTTGAAGAAAGCAAATTTTTAGGAATTATAATAGATCAATATCTAACGTGGAAGAACCACATTGATTATATCTCCAAAAAGATTATAAGAACTACAGGTTTGCTTTGTAGAATTCGTTTTTACGTACACCAAACCCATTTGAAAATGTTATACAATAGTTTGATTTACCCATATCTTCATTATGGAAATATTGTCTGGGCTAATAACTACCCCACTAGGCTTAACAAGTTGTTTAAATTACAAAAGAAAGTATTGAGAATTATGACTTTTTCATCTTATATACACAGCGCCATCACTTCCGCTCTTTACTCAGCTGAATCTTTTAAATATATACCAAATTAATGATTTCTTAATCGGCTCCTTCAGTTTCAGTCTTAGCAGTAAAGTACTTCCATTCTATTTTAGTGACTTCTGTTTAGAAAATGCGCAAGTTCATGAATATAATACTAGAAACTCAAAGCAACTTCATAAAACTTATAACAGAACAAATTACGGAAAATATTCAACAAGAAACAAAATAATTGACTTTTGGAATAGAATACCTTTGTTCATCAAACACTCAGCGTCTTTAATAATATTTAAAAAGAAACTGAAAAACAGTATATTTTATCTTTAGCAGTGACAGCTCAGTAAAATAAGAAAATAGAAATTACTTAATTAGAGTGATATTATTATTGTACATGTATTATTGTACTACCTGACTGATATAAATTGAATGTATTTTTTTTTTTTCTAATAGTTGATTACTAAAGGGAAACTACTTTGTAAAAGCCCGTGAGGGTTTCTTTAGTCTTCCTCCCAAGTTATAATATTGATATACATTCTAATGTCAGTACTTAATTGACTTCATGGGAAATAAACATTCATTCATTCATTCATTCATTCAGTCGCGCTCGCCACTTCAAACATGAACTGATGAACTTCTAGCAGTTTGCAGGTGTCAATTAGCATATATACTAAGCGACATTTTAGAAACACTTTTCCCCCGGCATCAAATCTATATTCAAGACAGATAATTTCATATGCACATGCTAACAAATTGTATTCGGTAGTATTGTTACAGATATCTCATTTACCACGAGTCAATTGTCTAAATAAGGGTAAACATTTTTAAACAACTTTTAAGGTTGTCATGAACACACGGCTTGATTACTAATGCACCTGACACTTCCATGTTAGTTTATTCAAAAAAGCTAGTTCTAAGCGTTAGCCGGAACTGTTTATGATCTTCAGGTTATCTACTGTTGATAAAAGCATCTGGAAGGGCCGAGTTCTGAAATATACTTTACTACGGCGTTCGTTTCCTGAGAATCTTCACTGGCTTTAGCATGTCAAAATGATCATGAATCCCATAAGTCAGGGCTCTAATTTGTCCATGGCGCTTACAGGTAGACTAAGAAGCTTCGTAGACAATCGTTATGGATACGCTGGGTGCATTGAGGAAGCTTGAGTCAACATTATGAAAAAGTCATTTTGTGACGTTTTGCTGCAGTTCTACCCCAGAATATCAGAATATGAAGATCTCCACTCGACGTTCATCGTAAATTGTGTCTTTAACAATTTTCTCTGCTATACCGCCATCATGTTAAACATTTTAACAATCCATGCTATTAGGCGAACTTCGTCGATGCCCAAAACGTTAAAAACATTACTCCTGAGTCTCGCCGTTTCGGATGTAGGGGTTGGTTCATTCGCTCAACCAATGTACACCTCACTTCTGGTCAAGGCTTTGCAACAAGACGATCTTGACTGTTACTCCTTCAAGGTATTTAACATCATATCGTATTTCTTTGCCTTAGCCTCGTTTTTTGGTGTAACGGCTGTAAGTGTAGATCGGTTCTTAGCCATTCATCTTCATCTCAGATATCAGGAACTTGTGACTCACAAGCGTGTTGTTGCTGTGGTAATTTTAATATGGCTGATAACTGCACTCCTTTCTTTTTTAACATTATGGGTTCCGCTCAATATTTACTCCTTTGTTATATTAATGATTGGAGTCCTTGGTCTTCTCCTCACAACAATGGTTTACATCAGAATTTATCTGACCGTACGACGACACAGGAATCAAATTCAGGCCTTAGAAGTACAACAAGAAGGACAGACAAACGAAATGCTAAATTTTACTAGCCTTGTAAAATCTACGGTCGGTATATTTTACGTTTATCTTGTGTTTTTGGTTTGTTATGTGCCTTTCTTGATTTCTTTTGCCGCCCTTAAAATCAACGGTCCTAGCATCGCTCTAAAGAGACTTTTCATTATGTCACCTATCCCCGTGTATCTTAATTCATCTTTGAACCCTGTAATTTACTGTTGGAAAATGAGACACATTCGACACGCTATCATGGACACACTACGGAACATCTCTAGGCTCATAAATCACCAGTCACATTAATTGCAGTGCCGGCCAGGCTATGCCAGAACTTCCGGCCACATTATAGGTTCGATTATATGTGTTGTTGATGAACGTCTTCTTCAAATGATAAGGCTATAATTTTTTGACACTTCAATAAAGTTTCTAGCTCTCTATCTGTAGTATCTATCTATCAAACAAGGATCATATCAGATTTGCGAGAAGTCTTAGCTTAGGCAAACGAGAGCTTTTTAAAACTGAGCAAAGACAATACTTAAAAACGATCTATATTGTGTTGAATTAAGGTGCACTTTTGTGATTCTAGTAACAATAAATAAATAAGACAATAAAATGAATTTATTACGACATGCATTTACTTGAATTCGCTGTTTTCACCGTTCCCATAATACAGCTTGTTTACCCCCCAAAATTTTAGCATAAGCATTGTTTTCAATTTCTCTTGGGATTTACAATGACGTACAATCGTCCCAAGAGAAATTGAAGACAATGCTTATGCAAAACTTTTGGGGGGTAAACAAGGTGTATTATGGGATCGTGAAAAAAGCGAATGAAAGTAAAGGGCCGAACCATTCTAGAACCAAGAGTCCATGATCCTTCTGGTCTGCGCCAGGGAACGAGACCTCTGGCAGGTCCCAATTTGTGGGCATGCGTAGAGTCATGATCGTTCAGTATTTTCTGCCATTCTCGTACTTCGGGTCTTTGTTTCTTCTGCGCAGGCTTGAAGAAACGAGCGCTCGTTTCCTGACCGGTGATTTAAAGGGAACGAAGACCTGGGTACGAGGATGTATTTTCAGTCAATCAGATTTGTCAGATTTCATTCTCGTCCCCATAGCCCTTTCGTTTCTCTTAGCCGCTTGAGCCTTGGCACGAGAAAACGAAGGGCTCTGGGGACAGAGAATTTCCAGTACTAGATTCTAGGACTTCCGGTCTTCATGTATGCAGTCATGACGTTTCAAAAGAATGTATGAGAGAGTCGTTATGTTTTTGACTTCCGTTTAGGAATTCTTTGTTCCAAACAGCCAATCAAAAAAATTCGAATTCATTCAAAAATCCTATGTCTCCAGAGCCCTCCGTTTTCTCGTGCCAAGCCGGCTAAGGGAAACGAAAGGGCTATGGGGACGAAAATGGTCAGATTTAATTTGACAACGGCGGACTTCCGGTGTTGAAGCCGGCTAAAGGTTTCGAACTCTGGCGCGGACAAGAAGCCTCTTGGACTCTGGGGACGAGAAAATGGCGCGGAACATGCACTTGATAGATTAATTGCGTGTTTACTGTTTTAGCCATGGCTGGGGCCTGTGGGTTCATAATGGGAAAATCGGACAGTTTCGTTCTTCAGTTCTTTAGGGATGCGAAAAATATTAGGCATGCGTTTTTGCCCCAAGATACAACAGCTGTCACGCAGTTTTCATATGACTGTCTAAAACCGGTAGTCTGAAATGTTAGCCGTCCTCCAACGGAGGGGCGCGGGCGAGAAAATGAAAAAAAAAATCCCTCTTGCCCGCGCCCCTCCGTTGGGGGGAAGGGGGGGGGGGGGAGTGGGGGCTCGGACGAAAGGACGACTGACATTTCTAAAAAACGGGCAGCAATCAGAGATAAAGCAGTGTTGTCTCAACCAACAAGTGCAAGCGAAACCATGGGTCATCGGCTAGTCATGAGTAGGCTTGCACAGTTGATGGCCATGGGCTCCTGGCTTGCACGATAACCACGTGTGATCATGCTTAGATCTTAGACATGTTAGATGAACCTACGAGGAAAAAATGGCTTTGTGACTCATGCTTAGTTTTTTCTTCCCCTACGTCTGCATTTTACCCTTGTTCAGCAGTCTGCATATTACCATTTACTCCCGATCTGCAGTCCATGTAGAAACCCCCACCCCTCCGCCCTCCAAACCCTTGTGATAAACTGGGTAACCAGGCCGGAAGGAATAACGCCTGGAACATAAATGACAGAGACGAAGACGAGAAAGTATACTATCCATTCGCAAATAATGTGGCGTGGAAATTCAAGCTCTGAAGAACAATCTATACATTATGACTCTATTATAGTGGGACTGTCGTCTGCTGGATTCACAGCGATAATTCCGCGCTTTTATCGCTCAGCTGGAGTGTCGATGAAGCCTTCGCGTCTTCTCGCCGCCATGTTGGCTCCACCGCTCTGCGGAAGTATTGCGGCATTTTCGTGGCAGTATCTTCTTTCTAATCCGATCAGAGAACAAAACCTGAAGTGCTCAGCATGTGCTTGTATCAGAGGAGGGCTTGTTACTGTACTCAATGGCTGCTTGTTACCGTCTTTTGTTGTGGCATTGTTGCATTTTAAGAGGAAGTCAAGTTTGAGACAGCATGCCATTGCTGCTTTTCTTGATTTCTGTTATTCACCTTACTATAGACGATCTAAGCCGTACATGGTTGGACTTGGCGTGTTTCAGGCTGTTTTAGGGTATGGATTGGCCGGTTGGGTCTACACAGAGGAATTAATTAAAACAAGAAATACCTAGAGCCTTTATTATAGAGCTTTCATTATCAGTATAGCGTTAGTAAACAGTTTACGTAATGCAGTCAGCTCTCTCTCTAATGGTGGATTTCCACTGACGCGTAATTTTTTACGTGCGTAAAAAAATTAGAGACAATGTATGAACGGCTTGCGTACACGTTTACGCAGGCCGTTCATACATTGTCTCTAATTTTTTCACGCACGTAAAAATTTACGCGTCAGTGGAAATCCACCATAAGACGGACACCTTCGGGACCTGCCCCAATTGTCCGTCTTAGAGAGGTGTCTGTCTTATAGAGAGTTGAGGTAACTTGACACCAGTAATTCTGAGATAATAGAGTTGAACGGCAATACACTGAATACACATCTGTTAAAAGTCGCTTACTTTTGCAAAACCTACAAACAGGGACAAAAATAATACTTGACTTGTTTGTCCGTTTGTTCATAACAATCGACAGTGAGCAGTACAGTATGTTGCAAACATCATTTGTATGTATTCACTTGTTCAAGCAAATGATCACGGCTTCTAGTCTAAAAACCTAACTGTATACTTTGCAAACTGGAACTGGAATCAGACTAAAATGATAAATAGACTGTATTCGCTTGCTGAAGCAAAAGTTAAGAGCTTCTACAAACCGTAATACTGTAAGTAAATAACAACCTCTTTGGTGCACAAACACTTAAGCAGAGATTGTTTTTGGCAAGTAAGTATGGTATACTGATAGACTGTCCACAGCCTCTCTATTTTTCAACGCAAAAAAGCGAGAGAATCAGCGAGCGAAGCGAGTGTGAGCGCTGGTGTCCAGTTTTCTCGCCGTTCTTTCCCAGCGCTAATTTGATCAAAAAAGAAAAAAATAGAGGGCTGTGAACAGTCTAGTATCCTGACATTGGCAAATTGTGGTCGTTTAGACTAGTGTCTGATGTCCGACTGTTATTTGCAGCCCTGTTTAAATTGTTCACAGCCATTCTTCCACTCTTGCTCTTTTATCACTTCATTTTGACAGAATGAGAATAAAAAGAGGGGCTGCCGTAGTCTAGCTAAGGCAAAGTCTATACAGCTGTTTTACATCTTCTATTTATCACACTGGAGGCTCATGGATTGCGGAGCCGGGGGGGGGGCTTTAGCCCCCCCAGAATTTCTTAAAAAATAATGAGTTAATAACAAAGGAGTATTTTAAGTCCCCCCCTAACCCCCCAGCCCCCCCAGTTGGAAAAATGCCCTGCCATCCCTGAAGCTTAAGGGTTTCTTATTAGACTAATAGCAGATCTAATGAGGGGGGAGGAGGGAGGGAGGGGACCAACAAAAAGATCTGTGGGGAGCACTTGACAAAATTTGTATGGGGACGTTCTAACTTTGACACTTTTACAAACCATTTTTGACAGAATTTGCCGAAGTCAATGTGGCTTAATGGTTAGCATGCTGGGCTCTTAATCAAATGGTCCTGGTTCACTGTATTTACATCTGGTGATACAAATTAATAACAGTTACAAAACACCACTGAGACAACAGCTTTCTTGATCAAATTTCTTTAGAGAATATTTAATATCAGTTTTAAAAAGTTTGATTGGTTAATGACTTGTTTTTATAAACTTTTAATCAAGTTTAATACATCTAACCAAATATTAACTGGATTATCAAGTACACAAAAATGTTCCATTTTCACATTCTGCCCATTTTGAAGTATACAAAAGTACTAATTTTTAACCTTAAACTTGATCAAACGATACATGTAACTGTACATGTTGCAAAGGAAACAAACGTTTCTATAAACTGCTATGTTTAACCTCTTGGGAAATTTAACTTCAATTACTGACAATATAATAATTTTATCCATAATGTAATAAAAGTATTATTTAAATAAATGATGTCTTTCATATTATTAATCATTGAATCAATATTTATTTAAGAAGCCTGAATGTTCTTCGTCTTGCATCACTCTGCATGTTGTCATGATTAGTAAGTAAACAGAGTCTAGAGGAATTCCATCAATTTCTTTAAAAACATTCTGGTAATATAAATTGGTATGAATTCCTTTTTTTGGAGACCCAGTATGACACAAGAAAAAAAATATAATATTTTAATTATTTTGTAAGAAGAAATAAAAAAATCCTCGAAGTCAACTTGTTTTTGTTAGGAAATGATAGGCTATTTTTTTTCTATATCATCCATGGTCATGGGCAAAATAATGTTCATTTCCTACTCACACTTGTATATTTGCACCAGTCTCCTCATATTTTTAAGGGGGCACTGCCATCTTTTAAAGCTACATAATAGTGTGGTGTTACATGCTTAAAGTACCATTAGTAAATTTCATATGCCATAATTTTTAAATTGAGTAAATCTTGCAATACCGTCAGTCAGGGGTACAAAACCTGTTTTTGCTTTAATTTTTTTTTTCATTTCTTTGCTGAAGTACTTGAGAGGTTGCGTTATTGTCCAGTCAAATTGTAACTAGTAGGTGGCCAGTTCCCATGTACATGTACTCTGACTGGTCACCAAATACGTGTAGGCTTACAATGTACATGTAGGATGTGCAGCATAGGTTAACAACCTTAAAATCTCAAATTCTCTCTGTTGGTCCATCGTTAGAGGTGATGTTACATGAGATGTTTTTTTAACAACGAGTTTGAACTTATGTTACACAAGAAAACTTTAAACACAACACTGTGTTGTGGCAATGGCATGATACAAGAGTCAATTTTTTCACACAACATTAAAAAATTCCTACAATGTTGCAAGCTTTTGAAAGCAATTCAAAAACCTGCAACATCAGTTGCCACAGTAAATGTTGCATTAAAAACCATCCGGCATGCCATGTAATGTCGGCGTGATATTGATTTTAAGACAACAGTGTTGTATTAAAACTTAAATTGTCCTGTGCAACATCACCTTAACCCACAGCAGCCAATCGTTGCAGGGCTGATAATACTAGTCAATCCTGTGGCAGTATGTCTGCATGACACATGGGACATTTATCTTGGACATACAGCCATTTTCTTAGACACAGGCTGTGGAAGTAATGATTGCACCTAGTGACTTTAGCCCTGTCTAGAGCTTCGTAACAAATGCAACAGACATCATTGAGTTCCTGTAACTGTTCTTCAGTGGCCCACTGCAAGGAGTTGAGTCTTTTTACTGCACTGCGCCGTAACAGGAAGTTATTCCATCCCTCCTGTGCTCTTTTGTAGACATTGAAGTAAGCATGCATTGAGATGACTAAAGCACCTTTAGGGAGAAAAAAAAAAAAAAAAAGAACAACATGCAGTTGACCTTTTCAGTTGCAAGTTAAAAATAATAGTACATGTGTCTGTTTTTTTTTTTTCTTTTTTTGGAAGGGGGAAGGGGTTCTGAATGATTTTTTTTCCAGGTTTTTGAGGAATAATGCAATTTCTCTGAGTGTTTCAATTATTTTGCACAGTGGTTGTATTTAATTTTAATTAAATGAATTAATTATTAATATTATTAACAATAGATAAAGGTGAAGTCTGTTTTCCAGCTAAGATATCCCAGTTTCTGAAGCATGAAGCGGCTAGTAATATTTCTGACCCCCTCCTCCCCCCCCCCCTGGATGGGATACTAGCCCATTGCAGGGTTTAGTACCCCCTGAATTTTAAATTTGCCAGTACCAATTTATTTACACATGGGTGGAAAGAGGAACAGTCTGTGAGAGTAAAGTGCAAGAAAACAATGCATCGCCCCAGCATCAAAACCCAGTCCACTCAAACCGGAGTCCAGCGCACTAACCATTAGGCCACTGCACGTGTGTTTTGGGGCTGGGAGTGTCTCAATTATTTTGCACAGTGGATGTGTAGTTATTAGTTATAATATAAGCAAAAAGTGCAGAAGATTAATATTGTGAACTTATCTTACCAATGTAGTTCCAGTCTCCATTTAAGGTGGCCCAGGCAGTATACCCCAGAACGACCACAGCAACTAGAAACTCAAAGACTTTAGAACCTGCATTGATGTAATAAACATAGTCATCCAAATCCTTCACTTGACTCTCCGAATGAACATTGGACACAAACAGTGCATAAATGATAAGCGAGCCCATAACTTGAACGATTGTCACAAGATTGCTTGAAATGATCACAAACAGCCAGGCATCGAACCTGAACATTTGACAAAGTACGACTATCATGCATCCTGGAAGCACTAGGATCAAAGAACAAACCGCTAGTGTGCGCACATGTTTACTATTGACAACACCCGTGTATGTTGCCCCAAGAGACATGAGTGCTGGTTCTGTTAGTTCATAAGCAGATTGCAGGAACAGTGAAATTGTCACAAACAAGACCAGACCAACTGGCATGAGGCGTTGTTGTTTAGGTAAACTGATGACTCCAACTTGTACGCACAAAAGGAAAAATGAAACACTATCGTTCCATAGTTCCTGATGTCGATCTTCCATTGGACGTTCAGCATTGCCTTTGATAAGTATACTTATGATATCCAAGATAAGATTTGCGGCCTCCCCGACAACAATACTAGCTCCTGCTACATCTTGGAGACTGCCAAAACACAGTACTAAACTTCCAGATATGGCCACAGATATACTAAGCTTGCTAATCATTATAAAATTTAAGATAGCAGAAAATTTAATCAGCCAAGCCACCATCAGAACTTGACCTAAGTTAATCCGTTTCCAATGGTATATAAAGAAATCCAGCCATCCAAAGTTAATTACAATTCTGAAAGTATTCTTAACCATCCCTGGGAAGTCCTGTAGTAGCTGCAATAATCCAAGACAAGCTTTGTACATCTGAATCATCGAAGCAAATGCAAGGTAAGCCAGACAGATGTCTCTCAAGATTGATGAAGCCTTAACAAATGGCAGAGTCAAAAGCTGGATTATCACAGGAAAAATAACAAACATCCCCACTGTTTGCTTGGCACTAACAATGACCCACTTGCGAGGAGCAATGGCTATGCTGACGGCAAGGACAACCTGTGCATATAAAAGTGAATAACCATAAATGCCACCCAGGTAAGATGGACTTTCAAGACTTGAGTCATTTCTTGTGTCCTCTTTCTTGGCATCTGAAGGTGTGTACGTCATAATCGCTGCAAATGCAGCTAGGAGAACGACTTCTTCAATAAACCAAACAAAACATTTTTGAAGGTAGCTTAGATTTGTTAGTAACCCAATGGTACCAATTAGCCCACTGACCACAGCTGTAAGGAAAAAATAATGGAACAAATTAAAAAAAAAAAACATTATTCAAATGCATTAGTGGGTAAATATGTACTACAACACAATTCTGTATGACTGGTATAGTTTCTATTTCTAAATGAAAACAAACAAAAACAAAACAAAACGTAAACTTAAGAGAATGCCACAAAACCTACAAGGGAAAGTTGGTCAAGACCAGGAGTCCCCAATGCACCCCCCCCCCCCCTCCCCCAATGCACACACACTACAACCAATTTCATAACAAAATTATCATACTTTCTCAAATTTCTCTCTATAACTTTAACGCAAATGTAGTAAAAATTGGAATTTTTAAGAATACAACAACAGCTACACCATGAAACTATCAAAAAACTATAAAAAAGCCGCTAAAGTAATCTTTTTTTTTTTTAATTTTCACACGCAATCCGATATTTTCGACACCTCGACACGCACGTACACTGTACCTGAAATCTCGTACGAGGTTTTCGCGTCTTCGTCGTCGGACTCCTTAACAATCTTGTCAAAATACATCGCTAGCTGTAAAAAGAAGCAAAATGGCACCCTCAAAATGACATTTTCATGATTAAAATAAAAGGTCTTGACAGAAGACCAGAGAGCTCTGAACTCCATCATTGAACTGCAAGTTGACGTATCCTCCATTTGAGTCTTTAGTCATCTCAGCCAGCGGTAATAAACCGACTTATTTATACTTGGGAGGGTAGTGAGATGTTTCATTTTTTTCTTTCAATACTTTTTTATTATAATTATTAAAAAGAGTAATTTAAAAATTTTACGATAATTCTAAGCTAACAAGAAATGTACAGACATAATTTGGCAGACATAATACAGAAATAATACAGAAATAATCTGGCGATTATTTTTGTACATTTACCTCCCCCTCCCTAATATAATTTTTTTCTTCCTATGAACCAGTCTCTTTGCGGTTTTATCAAGCAACAAAATGGCGGCCGTCATGTTTGTAAACGTTCAGAAAATTTATCATGTTATTACAAGAAATAAACTGCATCAAGCTATTCCAAGAGAGGCATTTCAGTAAGAGGAGAAATTAAGGAAATCTTGCTAAAGATGAGTTCTATCGTGGAGCACTGGACTCAAAACCTTGAGGAATTCCATCGCTCTCCAGAAGCTTTTCTGGCGGCAAGAAACATCTCTGGACACAGTTTCGTTTTAGACATCCTTGAGGTAAGCGAACGGCATCTTGTTCTATTTTGAGGCTGTATGTATTGACTGCTAAACTGAAACTTATAAAAATCGTTGCTCGGAGTGCATTCTTAAGCTGATACTGGGACGTGTTTTGTCGGGGGCATTTTATCTTGGGGGCGTTTTGACCGGTTGACACTTTGGGACGTTCCATTTTTTATCCGCCCCCCCCCCCCCCCCCTTAAGGATGACAGGAATCCGAACCCTCAATTTTTTGTTGGTGCCCTTCGAAAAATGAAATCCGAAGGGTTGATTGTTTGTCGGCCAACAGCCAACGAACCATGAAAAATGAAAACAAACAAGAAAAATCTTGGGGATACCTAGTGATGGTGTTTTCAACAAAACAAAATGGTGTCAACAAGAAGTTTCAGTTTTAACCTGGGGTGAAATTCTTCATGTAATCACAACAAAATAACAACATTCGAGCTCTGAGCCCAGTTGTTCAAAGGGTGGATAACGCCATCCATCAGATAGCGTAGTAATAATGCAGTGGATAGCGAAGTAGGTTTTGTACAACAGTTATCCACTGGATAGTGATTTATCCAGTGGATAGCTTTATTCACCCTTTCACAACGTGCCTTCAGCCCAATGCCAAAATTTTCCACATAATCTGCCCCTTAATTTGCCTTGCTATATCAAGCTGCCTTGATCACACATCAAATCTTAATGTCTCACTGTTGAAGTCAGAAGACTAGTGCAAGTATGATGGCATCTCTATTGAATCCTGGGCTGCATATCTTCAATAATGCAATGATAAATGGAAAAATAAATTTCCTCAACTGAAATCCTGACTTTCCACTGATGAAGGGCTAAGCCCGAAACGTCTGGAACTTTTAACTATTTTAAAGGCACTTTCAACTCATTTAGTGAGAACTTTACTATATTTTTGTACTTCAATAATGCACCCTGCTTTTTGGGTATCCTGCAGTACAATATATCAGATAATTATGTTATGATCAGTACATGTAAGTTGTAACTTTTTATCTTTGTCTAGGTTCTTTGTCGTGAAAACCTTCCTGAGAACTTGAAGCTTCAGTTGTTATTCTCACTTCAAGAAAAGGTTTGTGTTTATTCGTTAGTTTGAAAGAAGTGCAGTCCTCTATAGAGCAGTTTTCAATCGAGTGTCCTAAAACCAAAACCAAAGTAATTACTCTGGCCAATCACAAGGGACAGAGACAATCTAGTGAACCAATCAAAACTCGAAGCAAATACATGTAGCTGGCACAAAGCACGGGTAAACGTGCGCAAGCGAGTCACGATTGGTTTCAGTTTTATTTCTGATTGGCTGAGAAAGTGGTGCGAGATTTTTAAGCCAATCACTAAGCGTAGTAATGCAAAACCAAAGCAAATGCAATTTACTTTCGACACTCAAGTGAAAACCGCTCTATACAGAAGCATACAGGTACATGTACACATGTGTATGTTCATGTTAGCACAATTCATTTGAACATGCAAACTTATTAATATTCAAAAGCTCATTATTATGGTAATTATTAAGATATTAAGTTTTAGCATTTTAAATGCATGTAGATGAACTACTTTTGGTCTCTCAGCTGTGTCTGTGCACCTCAGTCTGTTTTTGTCTTTAGTAATGTTAAAAATTTGCACTTGACTCCAAGTAATGATCAGCAGTGAATTTCTCCTGTAAGTACAGTTAATAAGTATCAAGTGAACAAGCATGTATAGCCAAGTACCACAGATATGTGATGAGAATAAAAAAAATCATCAACAGCTGGGGACTCACTCCACTTCAGTCTTCCCTTGTAAAAATACACCACAGGTACTTGCTACAGTCAACTCTCACCTTGCAGACACCCCGCTATTAAGGTTTGACTGGAAATGACTCCTGCTATTATGGATTCTCACTATAACGGACACTAAATGACACCCCAAGTAGTCCACTATAACAAGAGTTAATTTAATTAATTAGGAAGATGTACAATGTAGGTTTTCAACAAACATTGGCAAGGGTTGAGCGTGTGTTATTCTTTTTTTCTCTTCTATTATAGATTAGATTGAATTATTATTTTTTTTGTTTACAGGCCTCAATTCTTCTTCTTGATTCAACAAGGTAATGATAAAATTTTGAAATTGACATGACTTAACAAAAACATGTTGCCACCCCCTCCCCCCCAAAAAAAAAAATTAAAAAAAAAGGATCTTCAAATACCTAAGTGCAACAGATCATTTAACATAATGAAGGTTATTATTTATACAGTATTTTATATTTATTGATATAATTATGTTGAAGAGTTTACAAAGATCTTTGCAAAGATACATCTGGTAGCAAAGGGCTTTGCAAACATCTTGTATCCTTCCTCAATGCAACGACTTGATGAGCATTTTTTTCCTGGACCTTAAAATGGATTCTTTGCAGGGAATTTTATTTGTCTTTAAAGACCTTAAGTTTGCAGGATCATTGAAAGATTTTAAATGTAAGATTCTGCAGCATGAACCATGAAGATCGTTGGGAATTATAGAGAATATTATTAAACTTCCTTGCAAAGAAGATCTGTAAAAATCTTTAAAATTATTAAAATTATTTATTTATTTTCACCAAAAACCCATAAGGGTTGAAACGTGTAACACGCGCGCACAGCGTTTGAATATTCATTTTGCTAAGTACCATATTTGGAAATACGAGAATGCTTTATACTCGTAATGACACACGTAACATAATTTTTGGTTTTGCGGTAATATAAGTTGCTTGAATTTCGACCTTAACCCCGTAAATTTCTTACAGAAACTAAAGAAATACATTAAGTGTATCAAAGCAAAGTTCTCCAGACTACTTCAAGAAGATGAAACAGGAGAATTTAACCAAATTTAACTTTATTCAACCAAGCTTAAATGAAATAAGAGACACTGTGAATCCTGGCCATAGTAATTTGTCATGACTGAGGATGATTCTAAACTAGGACCTCAACCAAGCTTGTTCAAAAACAAGATTACGCCATAAGGCGCGAGCTGTGAATTTAATCCAAATATAGTAATTTTGATTGGTTATTAAATGTTTCTCGTGATTTTCCAAATATGGTACTTAAGTGTAAACGGATGTGCAAATGCTCTGTACAATGCGAATCATAGGGAGATACATGTTTCAACCCTTATGGGTTTCTGTTTTCACTCAGGGTTATTATGCTCAGCTCCCAAGACAATAAAAGTTTCTTGAATTTTTAATTTGTTAATTGAATCTTTCTTGTCTTATTGATTGACATGTACAATGTATGTATCAAATTTCAGTGCGGAATGTGCTGTTGGTTCACTGAAGGAAATGTTCATTCATCCATATAAGAACATGCTTGAACTTTACTTGGGTCAGGTATGTAGAGCAGGACCTTGTCACATGTATGACCGTCTTTATGATCTGTCTGATATTAAACGATAAAAAAAATTGTACATTACATTATGCAAAATAATGATATTAAGAACTTATTAATTGATGTTTACTAAAAAGGTAGTTGTAAATGGCGGTTACTGAGGCTTCAAGCCAACCACAGAACTACCTACTGTAAAAGCATGATTATTGTATTTCAAAGGGCTCAATGGTAAATACTTTCAACTGTCACTTGAGGCAGGAAAAACGTTTTGAAATCCACTTACCCAGTGGGCCAGTACTATTTTTTTTTTTTTTTTACATTTTTATTGCAATTACAAAACAGATTATTTACAAACACACTACTAACACTACATTACTTATAACAACAGACGAATTACCACTAACTAACACTAATTACAAGCAATATTTTACAGTCGGCTAGACTTAATTGTTTTAAAACCTAATTGAATTTAACCTACTAGCACCTTGAACTTTTACTTTGACTAATTAATTATGTGTAAATTTCCTACTACTTAATTAGTACTATTTTCACTTGCCCTGGCCCCACTTAAATATTTCTGATCTTGCAGACTCTCAGACTCACAAGACTATTAGAAGCTAATTTCACTGGCCCACCAAATAACCAACTTCAATTTTAACTTGCCCAAGAGCAAAATTGTCTTGCCATGGGCAATCAGACTTGGTATTTTTTTCCTGCGCTGAAAGTATTCAATACACTCCTACTCTTGAGATGTCAGTTTTACAGCGTATTAAAAATTAAAATTAAAAAAAATTCTCACAATGTAATGTGAAACAATATAACAATCATAAATTTTATCTCAGATCTACTGAAAATACATGTTCTGGTTTGAAAAATAAAAATCAAACCGGCTTGAAAAATTTCAAACAAAATATAAACTTATTATAAGCCACCGCACATACACATGTAGCTGTAAAACATTATTTATTATTAATAATAATTGTAATAATTAATTTTAATGTAAAATGTAAAACTGTAAAACACTGTCCTCCAACACTCAATTCTCTTTGCAGACTTCAAATATCTTCCTTCATACAAGTTCTCCAAGGTAATTAATTATAACTAAATGGAAATGCTACTGATTGAAGTTTTGAGGTCGATTCAGCACCACTCATTAATTAATTCCATTGATTTTTTGGTACATTGTCTATCAGCTAACCAGCTGGGTGTTAATGTTGTGGTTTAAATTTATCTTTGGTTTAAAATGATTGTTTAAAGATGATTTCCAGTCCGTACTGCGCAGACTCAGGGTTTGTTTTCATTTTTGTTTTGAATCGTTGAAACGTTACACTTCGGTGATAGTGTACATGAAGAAAAAGGTAAGTTTTGTCCCGGAATTTTTATTTTTGCTAGTAAACATTCTTCTGTTTGTGAGACTCACAAACATTGCAGACGGAGATTGCACAGTACGGACTGGAAATCATCTTTAAAACCAGTTTGATTTTTATTTTTCATTGTCTCAAATCATTATCATAGTCTGAAACAAAGGGAAATAAAAATCAAACAAAAACATTCAAAAACCATTTTAAGATAAATTTTAAACCGTGTACAATCATTAACTTAAATGTTTTTTATTTTGCAAATCTTTAAAATTATTAATTATTCTTATAAGCATTTAATATTTAATTTTTGAATAATTATCAATGATTTTTAGATTAGAACCAGTGATCGGTTCAAGAAAGGATATGATTGCTCATTCCTCTGTACATTCATCACAAATCTACCTTAGTCAGGTATGTGAAATCACTAAGTACTGAATATTCAACAACTCATGTGATGGGTGTTAGCTGGTCTGCTATATTGTACAGAATGCTTACAAGTAATGAAAGTTTTTGTTCCCTCAGCCAACCTGCAATTTCGTAATGCGTTCTCATCTCACCAATGATTTACATGTACATGTAGCATGCCATGGTTTACTCTGGTTAGCCATACCATGGTAAAGGTTAAAATTTGTGAGAGTTTACATTTGTAGGCCGTTGTTGTTTTTGTTTTCATGTTCATAAAATTAATTTCAATAACTAAGAAAAAAAAACGAAGTTAAAAAAATTGAGATTGTATGCATCACTTACAATTGTCCATTCTTATTATGTGATATGTTGTATGTTGTACTGTACTGTTCGTGTTTTGTAGATTTTGGTCACTGGAACTGTCATCCTGATTTCTAAGGAAATGGTGGTAAGTACATACATGTTCAATCACAAAAAAGGAATCTACATGAGGTAATTAACTTCTGACTATTTGTTTTCCTTTCTAAAGTACACATTTCCTATGATACATTTTTTAATGGTTCACAAGAGTAGGTAGATAACTGTAGGTGGCCATTCTCGTCCACAGAGTCAATGATCCTTGAAGTTTTGGTCTATGCCGCCCAGGGATCAAGACCTCTGGCCTGTTCCGATCGGTGACCATGCGCCTGCAGAGTACTCAATTCTATATTTTCAGCCAATAAGACTTGTCTGATTTGACAATGAGTTCATGAATCGTGGACTTCTGATGTTCGAGCCAGCCAGAGGTCTTGATCCTTGGTGTAGACCAGAAGGATTGTGGGCTTTGGGGGGTGAAAATGTAGATGACAGCTATAAAATGGTCGAGATAATTAAAAAAAAAAAAACACGTCTATTGAATAAGTCAATGAATAAAGACAATATTGGTACACTATTGTACGTGTCATTGTGGGTTCTGAAGTAAAAGATGCAAATAATTGTCTTTTTGCTAGTAAGAATAATTAATGTTATTGACAGTAACAAATTTTATTGCTATTTAAATTTTTCACAGGAAATAAGTCAAGACGTGTTTGTGGATTTTGTTGGGGTACTGACAGATGTCATAGAAATGGTAAGTCGGTCTGATGATGTTCATTGTGTATGACTTGGCTGGAGGGTGATTAATATTATAAATATTTTATTATAATTATCACTAATGGCAAGTTGTCCTTCAGGGTAATCTGTCTGAGTTCTTTGATTTGATGTTACTCGGTCATAGTTTTAAAGTAAATGCATTGTGCCATGGTACATCCTCGGAGACCCAGGGGCAGTTAGTGGGATGAAACGAAGGAATAAACCGGGCAGAAATCGTAGCGAAGAAAGTTTTCAAATACAGCACGAACTTGAAAACTTTTGTCGCTACGATTTCTGCCCGGTTTATTCCTTCGTTTCGCCCCACTAACTGCCCCTGGGTCTTTGAGGATGGCCATGGTATTAAGTAGGTGAACTACACTCATTCAACTCTACTCTTGACTAGAGATACATTTAACAGGGTAGATTGATCTTGGTATAATATAAGGGCTGTTGTCAAAACATCCAGCTCTAGACACTAATTTTAGTTTATTCAGTATTCTTCACCTGGGGGAATCTTCATCACAACCTCGAACCATTGTTCCTCACAGTACAGCCCTCACTGACAGTCAATCATGATAGTAATAGGTTAATATTGTAACCCCCCCCCCCCCCCCCCCCCGCGCCCTCCAAAATAGATGATCTTGGACCTGACCTTGGCAAAAGCAAAAAGAATTGTGACCCAGGATCCATTATATTACATATTAATGATTTGACAGTTTTCAGGCTGTCTTTCAATAGATTGATTGTCAAAGTGCCCTGGTTACATTGTAAATGAAGTTGACATGTATGTAGACTACATGAAGCATAAACATGCAATCATCATGTACAGGATTTTAATAACCTGTCCTGTAGGAGAATTAATTTCCAAAGATTCATCTAACATTTTTTTCATGTCATGATTTTTTTTTTCAATTCACAGGTCAATAATCCTTACAACTTACTTGTAAGGAGAACTGCATGTGAATGTCTTTGGGAAATGGAGCTGTCATATCCGGTATTCAGCAAACTTTTTTTGGGATTTCTGTGACATATTTAATAAACCCCTACAATGTTAGCTAGCTGACCCAACAAAATACATGTTATTATAGAAAATGTCTTATGATTTGGTGCATGGGGGCAGTGGGAATTTGGCCTGGGATTGGAATTCCCAGTGGAGACCCTGCCTTAAAAAAAAAAAAAAATGTGTCTGGAACCCCAGTGCTTTGGGTGTGGATTATCTGAGAGGAAAAAAATTATCGAGAATTCAAATTATTTTCTATGGCCAAATACACTATGGTCATGGGCATCATTTTTATCTAAAAATATCTTGTTTTCCAAGGGCGTTCTCCATGCAAAGCTGGACCATCTGTATGCCATATGTGCTGCTGAGAACAGTCCAATCTTCCAGAGCTACATGGTTAGTACTTTGTTGTAGTTTAATAGAAATATATATGACTGTATAAAATTCAGGATTTCAAGGGAATTCCATACTCAAGAAAATATAAACTTGTTTACCGTGTACAAACGGTTATCTTTCCCTGGGTTCTTATGCTGGATGTCACTGAGCCTTCATTCTCAACCCCAGGCCAGGCCATTGCTTTCTTGCCTGTAAAGACATTTTGTGCTAAAGAAAAAATACCCTGGGTAGAAATCCTGCAAAGTCATGAAATGTTAAATGTTTTTACTGCTATCAGTGATGACATTAAGCTTCTGTCACTTAAACAATTTAAGAAAAAATATAAATTAAGCATTATTACAAGCTACTTACTGAACCTTTCATATTTATAACTCTAGATTTAACTCTGCTAGTTAACCTGTCCGTATACTTCATTTTCCATCTTTTTTTTCATTAACTTTTTCTTTAAGCCCACTTAGTTTTGTTTTTGTGTGTTTGTGTGTTGTATAGTTTGCTATGTAAATGTTAAGTATACCTGACCTTTTTATTGTAATAAAAACTAAGTATGGCTGCCCAATCTTGTTAGCCAATCGTGGTTATTCTGGGCAGCCATGCACTTTACTTTATTTCTTTTATTATTGTATTGTTAATTTAATTGAATGTAAAGGGTGCAAATAAAGTTGTTGTTGTTGTTGTTGTTGTTGTTGTTATTGTTGTTACTAGTTAAACTAACTTAAGGTGGCTTAATACAGTTTTGAGAGGGCAAATCAGTCCAACCTTAAACTCTCTTGTACAATCTCCAAAAAAGTTTTGTCTTTCTCTTATCACTGTTTGTTACATCCTAAAACCATCTAATGCGATATTTTGAAAATAAAAATGCTAATAAACAGCTTAAATGAACGGCCGAGTGCTTATGAGGGGACTGGCACTAGTATTTTAAACGGCATTTTTCTCAAAATCTACCCGTACAACCCTACCTCAAAATTTCAGAAATAAGAAATTGGCTTTGATTTATCATTCATGCAAAATAATATAAAAATCTGTAAGACAGATTTTTCGCAAAATAGGAAAATATGATATTTTGCCGATTTTTTAAATAGCTCAAAATCTGTCTTACAGATTTTTTCAAAATTTTGGCCGTGGACATGGTTTACCCCTTACATTTAATTGTGAAAGTTTCATAATAGGTTGTACGGTAGGTTTTCGAGAAAATCTGGATCAAAATCTGGCTTTTACGACCTCCGTAGCGAATCAAATTGCGCGTGCGAGCGCGCGCTAATATGACGCCATGCATAGCGAGCGATAATGAAAGACAGAATTAGAACTTCTATGTCGGTTGTTTATCCACACTTTTTGTCGTTTTGTTTTCCGTCCCAGGTTTCAAGACCGAGAGAAAGTATTTTGAAGTTTTCTTTTGTATACAAATTTGGTAAAGTGCGGTAAAACAGATGGAACTCTTTTCTGTTTCTGTTTAGAGTTGCTAGCGCCATTTTAGGCCGCGCGAGCAATAATGACGTCAAGTAGAAAATCTTTGCGCGCGCCTTTGAGGCACGTAAAAACTGTATTCAGCCACCTTAACATTTGGTTAACCATGTACTAAGTTATTCTTGTTTCAGGTGTTGTTTGTTACTGTCCTGCGTCATGCCATAGAACTTTTACTGCAAGAGTCTGCTAATAAGTGAGTGATTTAAACCTAGTACATGTTATTGTGGTAATTTACAATTGCATTGCTTTAGCAGCAGCAGAAACAAACAGCAAAGCATGGATTGAATTAGATCACATCATTAGGATTTTAGAATACATGTCATGTATAATTATATATTATTAGTAACACTATTAAAATGTGTACTGAACATTTTTCTCTCTCAGGTTGGATGATGGTTGTTTGAATAATTTACTCACAAGTCGCACAGAACCACTGAAGGTAACATGTTTATGTTTCCATGTTATTATTTTGTGAGATACTATTAGTAATCACAACCCTCCAAGTTTATTTTTTTCCTTAGTGGCCATTTGGCCACCGACTGCTCAGGTTTGGTCGCCAGTGAAAAATTTTAGTCGCTAAATTAAGCTCACGCTTTTAATCCTTCTTCTCAATTTTAGACGCCAGGCTGGCGACTTTGGTTCCAATTTAGTCGCCAGCTCCAAAATTTTAGTCGCCATGGCGACTAAAATGGTCTTAACTTGGAGGGTTGAATCAACCCTCCAAGTTAAGACCCATTAATTTTTAGTTGCCATGGCAACTCAAAGTTTGGAGCTGGTGACTAAATTGAAACCTGGCGACCAAAAATGAAAAGAAGGATTGAAAGCATGAGCTTAATTTTAGTGACTAAAATTTTTCACTGGTGACCAAACTTGCATGTAAGCAGTGGCTGGTCAAATGGCCATTAAAGGAAAAAATAATATTGCCGGTTACTAATAAAAAGGACATGAAATGCACTTGGTTGTAATTAAATTATATAAATTTCTTATCACAAATTAACTCCTTGTAGACAAGTGCATGAATAGAATTATATATTGACAAAATTTATATTTACTCTAAGAGATCGAAGTTCAACTCAGTCTATTTTTTTATTAATTTAAGCGTAAGGTATTATTTAAAGTTATCTTATTAAATTAATAATTTTTCTCCTCAGAAAGCTTAAATACTAGACAAAAATGTTAATTTTGCTGACAAATTGCATGGTTGTCTTTCTCTCAGCCATTGTATCTACCCAAAGAAGTCTCAAAAGCATTTTTACCAGTGACCATTCAGGTGAGGTTACATACATTGTTACACAAGTTTATATTTGATCAGTTAAGTTAACAACAAAGGAACAATTTCATAGAAGTCATATACATTATGGTTAGTTCATGGCCCAAGAAAAGTTCTGCTTGAGTCTTCATTCTACGTAATTGACCAAACTTAGGGCCTGTTTATATGGACGAGAGTTGTCCCTGGTAGGAGGGTTACCCTCCATACCGAGCCACCCCGGGCGAGAGAGCTTTTCATATGTTTCTTTATAAATAGCTGCGAACCGTTTATATGAGAAATTGCAAAGTTGGCTCGAGGGGCAGGGTGACCCTGGGTGGAGGGTCACTCGCTTTGAAGGGGGGATGACCCTGGGGAGCGAGCCAACTTTTTCCCATATAAACAGTTTGGCTATTTTTGCCTCGCCTACCAGGGGCAAGTTGACACATACGGAGCATGCACAAACGCTAAAATCAGCATAATCAAATTTGCAGATAAATTGAAATCGAAGTTGGTGGTAAATTAGTCCAAAAAACGGTCTTGATTTTAGAAAAAACCAGCCATAATAAATGTTTCAAAACAACATCTCGCCAGTCTTCTGAACCGAGAGGGCCAAGTTTTGGCTCGGTCAACAGGGACAACTTTCTCATCTAAACGCACAGCAAAAGATGGCTCGGGGGAGAGGGTAACCCTCCTACCAGGGACATCTCTCCTCCATATAAACAGGCCCTTAGTAATAATGTCAATCGAATAACAAAGGAAACTCAGATTGATAAAGAAATAGTGTGATGGTTACATCGCATGACAGTCTTTCACTTCTTGTATGACATGTGCTGTACTGTGGTGTATGTTTGTGTAGTGAGAAAAAGTAATGTGGGATGTATTTTCTACAGGCCAAAGCTTTTAGCTCCAGGTCCTTAACTTTACCAGGAAATGTGGATACCAGAGAATTGAAAAGAGCAATTTCATTTTTGATGGACAACATTGGTTTCCTCAACACTATTGGCCTTTTTCATGTCATGTTTCAAGTATGCTTTTATTTTAATACAGTTATTTATTATTCCACTATAAGTTACGTAATTTGACAATACAAGGTTTAGGAGAACTACGCAGAATATGACACATCATTATCAATGGTGGTTTTTATCAGTGCTACAAAAACTGTTTGTTTGCATGAAAAAAATCTGAAAACTATAAGATTGAAGAGTACGCAGAAGTAAATATCTTGTTCAAGTTATGTATAGCTCTGTAGTGCTTTTTTCAACTGTACATGTATTTCGAAAATAATTTTGAGAAAATTAGTATGTAGTGTAAAATAAGTCCCTTATTAATGGTTTTACAGATAATACTAGCAGACATGTTACTCATTTCTCATATTTTCGGGCATGGAAACTTAAGATACTACAAAACTCGTAACTAAAAATTGTGTGTGAGGTGTACAATTATTATTCAATAAAACCGTCTTATAAGGTGTGTATTTTCTTAGTGAACTTACTGTCATTGTTACAGAATGTTATATTTATTACTTGCACTGTTAAAGGTTGTTTACTTTCCAATTAATGGCTTGTTTACCTTTCAGCTCATGCAATGTGTGAAGCTTGCTGAACTTGCCCCAAATGTAAGTTTACCATGATCATGGTTATACAAATATTGATTGCTTAATATTTATAATTATACATACACTACCTGTAGTTTATTAAGAAGCTTCTTTTTTATCACTCTCCCCACTGCAAGATGCACGACCTACACTGTACAAGTATAACACAACCATAAGGACATGTTGCTACAGGCTGTGATGTTGGATAATGTTTTTTTTTCTGTTTTATTTCCCAGACCTTCAAATCACAGTTCATTACCTGGGTTTCCACAACTGATCTGTCTGTGTTTCATGTTTTGCTACTTTTAAAGGTAGGTACTATGGCCAGTAAAAACACACCCTTCATTTAATACCTTCATTTAATTACTGGTTTCCCATGAGAATAGGTAGACTCTGACTAACGAGATGGATCATATAAATGCAGGCCTTATACAGTTCATGGAAAACGGGAAAAGTATGTATTTCAAATTTCACCTCTGGACGTCCTGGGAAGTCAAGGAATGTTGTATCTGTGGGTTCATAACAGAATAAGACTGTAGTCTAAATTCACAGTGCTGTGAATTTAGACTACAGTCATGAAACTTTTTGGCACAAGATATTGATTAAATATACTGTATTCTTCTTGACTACATATTAGTCATGTTCAAGGGGATTAGGCTTGTAACGCATTTTAGGGCCCCAAGGTCAGTAATTTCACTTTGTTTCATGAATGTGATCATGAATTCAAAAGTCTTTCTTGAAAAAGTCATGGACTTTTTGCTGGTAACCAGAAGTGTATGAGCCCTGTATTGGGGCTGTGAACAAACGCACGTTACTCTTTACATCTACAGGCCTACAACGTAGTTGCAGCTCTCTTAGTGCTTAGTCTTCTTCGCAGCTGTTGTTTGACCTCGTCATGCATCGCTCCCTTCCCTAACAAAGCGTTACGTGACCACCCAGGATCGTTCCAACCGCCCTCCATGAACGTAGTTTAAATTGTATTTCACCGCATCTAACGGCACAGTCTGATGATCGCTTCGTGCGTGAAACTCTGAGTAACTGTCCGTGAAGTTTCTATCTTTAATTATTGTATTATTGCATCTCACTTTATATGTACTTTTTTCTACAGCTTAAGTTTTTAGACGATTTGTTTCTGGAAGGGGACGAACTGCTTCTTCTTCAAAGGTAACTTAATTTTCAAATGTCATTTAGAGACTAGCTCAAACAGACAGCATCACAAGTTAAATAGTTACGACAACTGAATTTGCCACGTGGATTTGCAAATTACTTACAGCAAAATAATTTGCAGATAAAATTATGTCAAAAGAGTGAAAAGAAATACTATAGGTTAATTGAGCAAGTTGATACGTGTGCATTTATTTATCTTGCAGAATGTTGTTAGTGTCAAGTCAACCTACTTTACCACAAGGACAGCGCTTGTTGTGTTTTGAATGGCTTATGTACTTTCCTATTGATGAGGTATAATTAGAGGGAAAAGTTATGAATATTTAGCATTTCAACCCTATCGTTTCACTTGACTTACATTTTACTATTCTGTAATGAATCAGTGTCAAGCTAAGGACTCTGGACCCTTATGTTATAGGCACTCCCTGAAACTCAAACACACATTTTCCCACATATTTGCTTGGAGATTTGTTTGGTTCACTGGATAATTGTCTACGTGCATGATTTGTAATTGGCCAGAGTGATTACTTTAGGTTTGCTTTTATAACACTCAATTGAAAATTGCTCCTGTTTTAAAAATGCACCCTAACTAAATGAGCTGTCTTCAATTTGCACAAAATCAAATCATCGCAGCATAATGATCTTTTATTATTGAACAAACGGGTCACACTCTGCCCTTTTATGGTCAAAACGTCATTGTTTTCGGTCGTCCGTACAAAACAGTTATCCTACGATATACGTAGCTTGCCACGATTCGTTCGAAGTCTTACAAAGCACTGCATTTAACCACATTAGCTTCAGCTGTAAAATATTTTTCGTAGACAATATGCTGAATAATATAACAATTATCCTGCTAAGTCTTGTGGAATCTCGTCTGATTTTAGCCAACTTGGCCAACGGCATCATCGGCTAAGTATCGGGCGTTATTTCGCGAGATTTCGTAGGAAAATGGTTAAAAATCGGGACTTGTCACCAATAAAATAATAATTGTGTAATAATTGTACAGGACACCCCTGAGTTACAACCAAGTGTCCCTCACTGCTTGGATTACTCACAGTTCAACTTCTTTTACCCTTCTGTGTTTGATTCTTTGGGTAAGTCAGCTAGTTAAGTTTATTACTATTCTGAGTAGTTTTTGCGTACACAAGTTTATTTATTTTATGCTCTAATATTTTTATTTTGTCTGGCAAAAGAAACTTGTTGTTGTTTTTGCTGTTACATCTGCATACGCATCTGCATCACATCTTGAATGCGGTCAGATTGTCAATAAAGTGAATGTAGAATTATTTAAACAGAACGTCATGGTTAGTGCACATAGTTAGTGTTTACATTGTTTGACCCGTTTGCCTGTATTGTGCGTCTTCTGTCCGTCCATCTGGCCGGCCGTTTGTTTGTTTATTCGCTCGTCCGCCCTTGCGTTCGTCCCCTCGTTCGTTCTTTCGTTCGTTCGTCCCCTCGTTCGTTCGTTCGTTCGTTCGTTCGTTCGTCCCCTCGTTTGTTTGTTCGTTCGTTTGTACGCTCGTTTGTACGCTCGTTTGTTCGCTCGTTCGTTCGTTCATGACATTTATGGCTCTGTACTGTTTTTACGATGTTTGAAATGCTGATGAACGTTTGTTTAATTTTCAGATATCACAGTTTATAAACTTAAAGTCTTGTGTCTATGCTTGGACCATGAAACTCTAAACTTGCCAGGTAACATTTCATTAAAGATTCAACTTTACTCCGTCATAATTATGTAAGTACCTAGAGTAGTTTTGTCTCAAAATGCTGGCACAAACCATGCCATGCACCTCATTAAAAAGCCAATTCCCCTAACTTGTACTTTTTGTAATGAAAATTTATCGGTGGATACTATTACTAACTATACATTGTTCTGCTAGGTTCTATGGGTGTTCCCTTGATGCAATGTCTCGCTCCACTCCTTAAACGAGTCCAACAGGGCATCGGAGGGAAGACTGTAGTGGCTCTGTTTAGAAGTATCTTTTGGTATTACAAACATCATTGGGACTCAGAACTCGAAAGAGAAATTTATAAGTAAGTAATGCTCTTTGTATTGATTTGACAATGCGACCTTGTCAATAAGAAAATCGTTGTGCAGCAAAATTGATGCTAGGCTAGCAATGGAGAGGGCTTAATGAAACAAGTAAAAGTGGTGTTTATTGAAGGTTTTTATGGCAGTTTTAAAAAAACCATGCATGTGCGCTTGATCAACAATTCATTGATGCCCCAGGCGTGCTGCAAGAGTCACACAACTCGGGGGGGGGGGGGGGGTGAAACCCTGGTATTAGATTATTTTAATGTGAACTCTGTGCAGCCTGAACTCTGTGGATAATACAGTGTGTTTATTTTTTTCCAAGAGGGCACGGTAACGAATCCTGCAATCTGATTGGTTATTAGCACGGGCAAGATTCTCCTATATCTGCCCACGGGCCACGGTAACGCTTTCGTGAGTTTCATTTCGCGGCGAGACGAACGAACCCATGACAGTTTTGCTCTCCAAAATGATTTAAATCGATGTAGTTGCTCACCAACCGTTGTAAATTTGAAAGGGAAAATTAGCAGTGGAATTAAAGGCCTTGAAGTTCTCCAAAAGGCGAGCATTTATTCTCTTTAGTGACAAAATGAAGTTATAGTTTTATGGCCGTGGTTTGCCGATCGTTGTTTGTGCATTCGCACTGATTTTCACGCCATTGCGGTTAACTGCAAGTCGCCGGTTTACAGACTCGATTTATCCTTTCAAACACCTTGCTTCTCTGCTACTTTTCTCCAAAACCGAATACTGCTTATCGCCATTCAAGAAAATGAGATGCTTTATTAAAAAACAGTCAAATTAATTCTCGCAATATTGTGCCGTCACTGTGCAGGCGACCAAACTACACATTTCAGCTTCATTCAGTTTCACTTTCGCAAACTTTTTGTCAAAGCAGAATACTGTGGGAATCAACACAGAGGATTTTGACTCGTTAAATACAAATGTAAATAGCTAAGTGCTTTCCAGTCCAAAAAGTAAGTTTAATTAACTGAAGAACTCACAAGCCGAAATGGAGTTAAAAGTGTTTCGCAACTCGCTGATTGCTCTGTTCTACATTGTGCTTTTCTATTATTTCAGATGCTTTTTTTCTTTTCTTTTTTTCAGATGAAATTTTCCTTGAGTACTGTTCATTTTAGTGAATTTATTTTGTTTGGCAGTAAGCTCTTATAGCAAACAGATCATTATTTACTCTTGCCGTAGCTCATTTATGGCGATCGACTCAACATTGGATGCGCGCGTATATAAATACAAGTTTACACATTTGGCAAGAAAGTCTTTGTAGGTTTTTTAGGTGTTTTTTAATCAAACACATTAAAGTAGGAAAAAAATAAATAAGTTATTTACCGGCTTAGGGTCGGTCCGTATAGTGAAAAACTGTGACCTCGGCCTTGAAAATGCTGCCCTCGGCCTGCGGCCTCGGGCAGCATTTTCAAGACCTCGGTCACAGTTTTTCACTATACGGACCTCCCAGCCGGCAAATAACATATATATAATAGGATTGGATGAACGTCTTAAATAATATCTTAATAAGCGTGAACCTTTTTTTTTCACAGGCTCGTGTTATCAATAGTGACGGATCACCCTCAGTTCATACCGCACACGGTGGACTTGCTGAACTCTGTGACTGTCATTACACCTGATAGGTGAGCATCTAATAACAGCTGAGCGATGATACTTTTTTTGCAACATGCAAAGCAGTGTTGTCGAGTGGAAAATAGTGCAAGTTGCAGAACTCTGAAGGGATGTCACATGTTCGCCTTTTTTGTTTGCAACTTGCGACGCGCATCTTCAAATCTTTTTGCGGGCGAAGGGCATGCTCCGACTGGCTCGTTTTAAAAATAAACTGCGTTGCCAGTTACGATTGACAGGTCACAGCAAAAAAGTAAGTGTTTGAAATGACCCAAAGTCGGGAAGAAAGATCCTAGCCGTTACATTGAAGTTAAGGACATTAAAGGTGACCCTTTATATAGAAGTGGTCGTTTAGTTATAGTAAAGTGACTGAAAAAAGGGAGGGGCCATCACCACCAAGTGATGAAACTCAGGTTTTCTGAATGCAACATATTGACCTTGTGCTGGATTATTCTGTCTTACTTGGGTGGTGAGTTCCTTATGGAACTCATGATATCTGTGAGCGGCATATTGACCTCGTGCTGGGTTATTCTGTCTTACTTCATTCGATCACTGAATTTGTTTTGCACAAGTACCTTCGGGAGCTGCCTCTTTTTTTGCTGAATTAATGCGGGCGAAAGGCGGACTTTGCCTTTTGGCTTCGATAATACAAACTAGTCTTCATCCAATTCTCTTTCTTTTAGATATTGTCGAAATACAATAAGATGAATTTCCATTGCCTTCTTCGTATGTTCACTGATTTTTCGGGCCTAGTAAACAAATCAAACTGCTCTTCTACATCTCTGGAAAACGATCTGCCATTTTTCTTGGAAGTGGACACGTGGACTACGCATAAGCAGAATATTGCAGCAAAATTACTGTCTGACGCTAATGTGCATGAGCAGATCATTATTTGTAGGCAGTTATTTGCAGCGCGCGTGGTGGGCTCTCGGCCAATGAAAAAGAAGGCAAAAATGTATCGAATGATAATTATATTTAAAAATAAAATATTGTTGTATCTGACCTTTAAAATGTTAAAATTAAGTTTTCGGAAATCTTTCTGTTACCTTCCTCAGAATAAATTTATTTTGACGAAGTACAATCATATTTTTTTTTTTGATTTTTATTATGACCACTGACCACCCAAACAGCATAATTACATTCATTTTTTTGTTTCTGCATGTTTTTTGCTAACTGCAATTGTTGTTGTTGTTGTTTTTTTTTGGTTTTCTTATTGCAGTACATTTCCCAGTGATCTACTGCGATCTCTCAGTGAACACGTGGTGTCCCAGCCTGTGGAGTCTATTCTACCAAACCTGACACATCACCTCAAACTATTGTCTCTTGCCATGAGAGGCTCTGACATACCACCCACAGTAAGTGTATCATGCTGTTTTTAACGGAAGAAAAATTTTGTTTAATTACCCTTGGCATCGTCCCTCGTGGGAGCTTAAATCTGCAGTGTGCATAACAGCCTTTTCATTGATGGGAACCTTAACTGTAGTTTCCCGGGGTTGAATAACTCTCCTTATTAGAAACCATGGAATATTGCAATTCCTGAGTTTTGGTTGGTTCACAGTGCATGCTATATTCATGAGCTCTTCTCACAAATATAGTAGGTGTGTGCATCAGTGAGAACAAACGGGGAGCTCAAATACTGCAATTCTTTCCACTCGCGCTTGTTGGATATGTGACAGTTATTGCCTACTCGGTGCTACGCATCTCGTTGCTTATCTACCCTCTCATATTCAACGCTCATGGAATAAGAGGTAGTGACAAAGATGAAAAGGAGGAAAGCTTATTCAAGACTTGGATAAATTAAGATCGACTATCGAAGACAAACCTGAAAAAAATAATCGCAAATTATTTCTGCCGATACATTTTCAGCTTGGGGTGTTGGTTTTTATTGGCATGTTTGGTTGTGTGTTTTTTTTTTTTTGCTTTTTTTTTTTCAAGAAAGTCGTCTTCGTCCATGTTTGAAATTAAGTAGTCCTGTATTTGTTTCAGCCTACAATCCGCTTCTTGGTTCAAATCCTTGAAAAATCAGAGATCACTCGTAATGGTAACTGGACTGTTGGGAACTGTGTACTAGCTGTGTGCTACAGTGTTTTGTTGCATCATCATTCAAGCGCTACAGTCACAGGTAATGATGTTTACACACAATTTTTGACAAACCTTCGTGTGTAGATTTGATATTACGCAGACGTTGTTTCGGTTTGTTCCCTGTTAAGATTGCATGACAAGCTTAATGAATGTAACAAACGATAAACGATCTCTAAAAACAATCATTTTGATATAGTGTACTAATAGTACTTTTCGCGCGCGCTTATTGGCTAAATCGGTGGTGATTAGCAAAGTGTTTACCTCCGAGCAGCCGAAGAGAAACAAAATGGACGCACACACATTGGTCGAGAGCTATGGTCCATTAGCAGGGTTCTATCTAGGATTTTTCGTTTGGGGGAGAAGTTGCGAGTGGCCGAAGGCCACGAGCTTCTAGGGGAGTCCGGATATAAATGGATATGTGCTGAGATGCAATCTGGTGTATTTTGAGACACAAACTTGATATATTTTCACCGTAATTTTATATTGTTTTTTGGTCATCACATGATTAGGTTTTGACAATGTTAGCTCGGCTGAGACGAAGAGTTCCTATTGCGCTATTTATACACTACAAAGAAGTGACTAAAAGAGATAAACAGCGGCAATGTTTCAGTTCTTAACTTATCTTCGTAGCGATGGAAAATTTCTAGATAGCAATGTAACTGCATGTACACTGACCTGAATGATATATTGATTTATCTATGTACTGTATAAATTATCACAATTTTTTTTTTTTTTTGGGGGGGGGGGAAGCTGGGCTGTTTGGGGGGGAAGCTTCTACCCCCTGAACACCTCTAGATAGAACCCTGATTAGCATGCTGTCATGTGGGGTATAGAGCGAAGAAAGATCGGGAAGCGAAGTGAACCGATTTTTTTTTCTGAAATCTCTCGTCTCCCCACTAAATAGTCTGTTCGCAGCTTATGGTCGACGGGAGTATAGACAACGAAAATGACATGGCGCGCACAACCTAAGAAATTGTTGCGACTTTTCCAAACAACAGAGAGAGGCAAGCTGTGAGTTGTTAGTTGGAACATCTGGGACGAAATTTTCGACAAATGCGTGGACGCTCTATTCCAGTGACAAATAGTACATGTCTAGTGTTTTTGGAGGAAATTACAATGTTCAACATTTAATCCTTCTTCTTTTTGTTTACAGAACTTGGAAATTTGTTACTTTTTATCTGTGCAACTTATAGGGACATTGGTATCCTTTTCATTTGATAATGTAGTGTTTGTGATTGTTGACGTTGGGCTTAAAGGAAACATAATGTTCTTAGAGCAGTGTTATTATTTGCTATCATTCTTAATATTACTACCAGACATTAGAGACCGTGCCAAGTTTTATTATTGCCTTCTGACTAATGTATCCAGTAAAAAGGTACGAGCCAACTAAACATTCTGTTACTTAGCAGAAACACACTGCGTTGTGAGAATTTTTTTTTTGTCCAAGTGAATTTTTGCTCTTCTTTGACCTTATTTTTATTTTTTATTTTTGAGCAGTGTTCCAAGATACTGGCGTCAGAAACAGCCA